>NC_140439.1:39128996-39181496 GCF_963576455.1 Neolamprologus multifasciatus
GTCCAAGAAGGCGGAGCTCCAGTTTTAGTGAAATTCAAGGATTTTGATTGGATGTCATGAGCAGTGATTAGCTGCTATCTGTGTCTGGGTGATGCTCCCCGACATCAGCACTGTGGTCACACTGGGCCGCTCAGTCTAAATGTTTGTGTGAGGCAGGAGGATGAAGAGCACGCAGAGATGCCGCAGCGAGTCCTCCGAGGCACAAAGCTGCTTTTAGGGTTCCTTCTTGATCTCCTGGTTGCAGTCGCTCGTCCATCTGTTCACCGCGGCGAGGACGTGATACGACTCCCATCAGCACCTCTGCGTTTGCTCTGCCAGAGAGCGTTTAATGGCAGCTTTAATGCCATTCTGTTATGCCTGCTAATGTTCCTGTTGGTGTGCATGTGTGCATGCACGTTTCATTGTCTGCAATAAAGCCTCATGCATCTCAGCACTCTGAGTCTGCGAAAGCTCTTTATGATTACAGATTCATTTTTTATGACTTCTACATTATGATACTAATTACCTTGTTCACTGGTTCACACTGAAAAGCGTGGGCTTCAGAGCGAGCCGTGTGCAAAAAAAATGCTTATTTAACAAACCCTTTAGTCCCGAATCCAACATTAAAATTACATCTAAAAGAAGTAAAAACTGTCAGTGACATAATTCAACTTAATTACAACACAGAAATCTTATTAGAAACCATATTTTATGAAAGCGAGAGTCATGAAAACAGAGCTCAGGATGGAGCTACAGCAGAGGCCCGCAGCGTGATCCAAGTCAGAGTGAACGCAACTCTTTTTGTTCCTTTAGGGTCAAACTGTGCAAATATGGTCCCAAACATGTGCACTTATAACACAACACAGTTATTATTGCAGTGCTGTAAACACAAACACATCTTTCTCTGATTGTGTTTACAGTAAAGTTTAAATTGCAATAGTCTGCTGTTACACTATGAGCCTAATAGCTTACATTTGATATTATAGTGTAATACTGTTCAAATTACAGAAACTGGTGAACATTTACAGTAATAATGTAATAACACAGTTATTATCCTACAGTCAGACTGTATGTAGGTCGCACAGTGATTGGTTGGAAAGTTTCTTTTGATGTTCAAAAGCATAAACATCATTAAAAATGCACAGAAGAGAAGCACAGACACCAGCGTCAGTGGACGCTCCGCGTTAGTCGTCCACTCAGGTTCACTGCAGTATAAGCTGGAGGTCTGCAGGACCCACATCCACTCTGTCTCTCTTCCACAGCATGTCTTTATCCTGTCTTCCTTCTCTCACCCCAACCAATCGCAGCAGATGGCCCCGCCCCTCCCTGAGCCTGGTTCTGCTGGAGGTTTCTTCCTGTTAAAAGGGAGTTTTTCCTTCCCACTGTCGCCAAAGTGCTGCTCATAGGGGGTCATATGATTGTTGGGTTTTTCTCTGTATCTATGAAGCGCCTTGAGGCGACTTTTGTTGTGATTTGGCGCT
Organism: Neolamprologus multifasciatus; assembly: GCF_963576455.1. NCBI lineage: Eukaryota > Metazoa > Chordata > Actinopteri > Cichliformes > Cichlidae > Neolamprologus > Neolamprologus multifasciatus. Next base: position 39,130,457 of record NC_140439.1, read on the forward strand.
TTATAAATGAAACTGAATTGAATTGAGATATCTCGTCCGGCAGCACGCTGTTATTCTGAGGTAACGACACCATCATCTCTAAACAGCTTTGCACTGTAACTGTGTCGGAGAAACAAGAATAAAGCTGTAGTCACGGCTGCTCTGAAAGCGCTGAGCTAACCTCTCCATGGCTGCTGCTCACTGGTAGGGATGGGTACCGGTATCCGGTGCCATTATTGCACCGGTTCTGACATAAACGGTAGTAACCAGACCGAAAAGCAGCGCACATTTCGGTGCTTTTTCTTCCTGAGCTGTGATACACTTTAGATTCTAGCCAATCATTTTACGTTTCCGAGGATAGTAGGCGGGTCCAGGTACGTACGTTCTTTTAGAGCAGAGCTACAGATTAAAAATGCCCAAGGTGAAGCGGTCATGAAACACCTGGCGACGCATAGCGTTTTTTTAAAAGCCGAGAAATGCGCCGTATTTGATAGCTTGCTGCGAGACCTCACACCGAGCACATCTACTGCGGGTGTGGTGCCTGTTATCGACCCGGAGTTAGCAACACCCCCCAAGAACCCGAAGAGGAGAGTCCTGGCCCCTAGCCCTGCCAGTGTAGCAGAAATGATGAGGATGATGATGCAGCAGCAGCCGTTCTTCTTTGCGTGAGTAGCTTAATGTTGTTCGTGTGTAATTTACGTTGAGTAGGCTAACCACGTTATTACATTAATGCATGTAAGGTGAACTAGCAAACATCATCATAGCTACATGCGGCTGTCTTCTTGTTTGATGGCAGATACTCCCTTCACCCTGGACAAAAAGGCTAAAATGACCAAAGAAAAAGTGGAAAACAGTTAAACATGAGAGGTTTTTGGACAAAGTTTGTGTTTTTTCCATTGTTTAAGCTGCTTCCAGCCAAGAGTGATACCATATATGCCCCATAGCTGCAGAAAAGGCTAACATTGTTATCTTTTTACAAAAAACAGCTGAACATGAGAGGTTTTTGGACAAAGTTTGTGTTCTCCATTCTTTAAGCACCGTTTAAGCACCGGCACCGTTTCAAAAGTACCGGTTTGGTACTGGTATCGGATAAAACCTCAACGATAACCATCCCTACTCAGTGGTGAGGCTGCTGCAGCACTGAGCGGTCGTCTGGACTGCTCATATAGGTGCTCCATTGAGCCTCACCAACTGCAGCTCTGATTTCAGTTTGGCTCAGGTATTCACCGCGATGTTTGGCCTTGAGCTTTTCTTCTGCTGCGTCTCATGATGAATTGATGTGCTAACAATAAAGTCTTCATTTCACGCAGTAGGTCTTTAACAGCAGAAGCTCTGGTCCAGTTGATTCTCCACTGTGTGGTCATAAAGTGCAGCAGAAGATTTAGATTTGTCCCTGGAAGTCCCCGTCTGATCAGTTGATGCTCATCTGTGGCGGCCGTGGGACCTCCTCCGCTGTGCCAGAGTGGTGATCCTTCATCTTTAGCTTCATCGTGAGGCAGAAGGCGGGTGGTGACTGTGAATTTTAAGAGTTTAACAGGATGGTGAAGAGACTGACATCAGAAGAAAATGTGGGACATCAAGGTGTTCCCAAACCAACAGAGAGACCCGATCCCTGCAGCGTGTCCTCTGCCCCGGGGACATGAAACACCTCGGCGAGGAGGCCGTGGTCTCCCGCCTGACAAACCTCTGACTTATGACTGATGTCACGACCTTAACGAGCTGAACCACAGACTCCAGTAAGCAGTTTTAAGTCGTTCGTCATTCCCGTTGCTTGACAGTCCTTCAAACTTAATGTCTAATAAAACTTTTTAAAGATCAGCTTTTGATTTTTTATTCCTCAGTTTCCACGCATAGAAAGCACAAATCCAGATAAAGTAAAGCTACGATCACAGCGTGTTAGGGATCAGTCGTTTAGGTTTCTAGGAAGTAAATCCAGTGAAATATGTTGCAGATAAAACGACAAACATTACGTCCCCACCAAGCAGGAAAGCCAGTTTTGGTTAGATGACAGCGAAGGTTTCAGAGGAGACGTCCATCAGTTCAGACTTTAAACGTTATCACAGCAGAGAGCTGAGGCGGCTCCTCCTCCTGCAGGATCATTTTACTTCAGCAGATTTAAGAGAAGACATCAAACCACACTATAAGAATCATTTTACAGACAGCTCAGCTTAAAGATGCAACGTCCAGCACTTTAAATCCTACATATTCCCACAGCTCAGTGCTGATGCTTCACAGCTACAATCAGTCAGTGTCTACGTGGACAGGAAATGATACTGCGCATAAGAGGAATGGGTAAACCCTCAGAAACATTCAAGGAACACTTTTGTGGCTCAGTTAAACCTCTGATCAGATCAGTGAAGCAGCAGAGGGGCTTGGTGATCAGTGTCAGCTGCTTTGGTGTTAATGAAGCTAAAGGTGCACGAGAGAGGCAACAATGGGACGAACAGAAGGAGGAACAATTTATGACATTTTCCCCTCTTCATCTTTTCTGGTTGGTTTTCATGAGCTACAAGAGGACGTCCAGCAGCCACGGTGTCAATGTCTCTGACCAAAACATCAGAAACAGATCATGAGGGGGGCCAGAGGGCCCGGCGTCCTCCAGTGGACCCTGTGAGAGCAGGTTCATCCTGAGCACAGGTGGAGAAACCGTGGAGGACATCATGCTGCCTGTAACACGTTCAGCATCGTTAGGTGGTTGTCAGTGATGGTCTGGGTGGCGTATCCATGGAGGGACACACGACCTCTGCGGGGAACGACACCCTGACTGCCACGAGTATCAGGATGGACTCACTGTCAGACGCTGGTGCAGTCGCTCCTGGCTTCCTGCTGGGGCGTGACGATGCCGGGCTCGTGTGGAGAGACAGACTATCGAGTATTGATATTGTAACGATCTGATAAAGGGCAAAGGATCTCAGTGTGGAACATACGCCTAAATGTTAAACCCCACCCACGAAGAGCGATGGAGTCCAAACCAGGGGCGGAGTAAGACGACCGAACGGTTTCCGTTCACGGACGTAACCATTTCCACAGGAAGTTTAAGCACATGTGAGAAAGTGGGCATGTGTTACTATGGCAACAAAGAAGCCAAAGCTTCGACAGATGTGCCAGCTGTTGACCTTTAACCCAAACTGCGAGTTTTATTTAAACCTCACTCACTAAATTATTAAATCAAACCAAATAACTCAAGTTGTTTCCCAAAGCAACATATTCATTTAATTCGTGACACATTTAAAAACTGAATAATTAACTCATTAAAATCTGTGACTGGAATTTTGGCCTCTGAAGAGAAACTCCATGAGGATTTATTTTCTCTGGTTTTCTCTGGTTGGTGATGTTAAAGTATTAAATCTGAAGACTCTTAAAGCACGGACAAAGGTTAAAACCTTTTGTGTTACTATTTATGGGGTAAAGCTGTGGAACAGTTTTACTGTGGACCTACAGCAATGTTCAAGCATTAGTCAGTTTATAAAGATGTTTCGAAAACTGATTTTGGAAGAATATGAAACTGATAAAGTTGATCACCCATTGTATATATAACTATGCTAAATTGTATCTAAATTATATCTATCACTGTAGCGATGTTTATACATGTTCTCCTTGTTTATTGTGTGGGGTAAGTGATGATGGGAATTAGGTGAATAGTGGGATTCAATAGAATGTTGAGCACGGGGTAGGGATTAATAAGTATGTTATACTTCTTCCTACTCCATTTCAGACCTAATAATTGTCATTTCATGTCATTTAGACTCTGTTTTATTTTTTATTTTTTTATTTTTTTGTTTTATCTGAGCACATACGTGTGTGTATTTACATATATATTCATATTTGTAAATGCAAGTATGTGTACTTGTGTATATATTGTTTTTTTTTCTGTATATGTCTGAAATAAATAAAGATACAATACAATACAAAAAAAAAAGTCCTGTTTGTGGCACATTAGTATATGTGAGGGGGCAAACTCCTCAAGATGGGTGGTGACCATGGTGACCATGTAGAAGTTGGCCATCTTGGATACAACTTTTGTTTTTTCAATAGGAAGAGGGTCATGTGACACATCAAACTTATTGGTAATGTCACAAGAAAAACAATGGTGTGCTTGGTTTCAACGTAACTTGTATCCAAGATGGCCGACTTCTAAATGGCCACCATGGTCACCACCCATCTTGAGGAGTTTGCCCCTCACATATACTAATGTGCCACAAACAGGACTTTAACATCACCAACCATTCCCATGTTATTACGCTGTATCCATATAAATGGCCCACCCTGTATAAACGTCTAAAGCTAACGCTAAAACCAAACATCTTTAACGAAACGAGCAAACACACGATAGAAACTGAAAGGAAACAAAAGAACTGAAATTAAATCTGATAATAAAAAATACATAACTCTGGGGGTTTGGCACATTTTCAGATGACAGCTCCAGAATAAACCCTCACACTGAGCAGACAGCCTTTTTCTGTGGCTGAACACATTTTTATGGAGATGTGGGTGCTGCTGTGGGTGGTGTCAGACTGATGTACTTCTTTGCCTCAGGCCCCCCCACAGTCGAGGCCGACCAGTCGCCCCCAATGGGACCACACCTGTCAGGCTTACAGTAACCACATCGCCTCGCTGCCCCCCTCCAAATAAAAGCTGCTGCATGAATCTCTGTTTGGCAGCCAATCACAGCCTCTGTCCCACTTGCAACGCTCGCCGTTCCTGCTGCAGCTCGCTGAAAACACATTTCTGTTTGAGAGAATCAATTTGGGCGTACACTCCTGCTCTGTGAAAGTCATTTCTACCATTTGTCATCTACGCAGCTACGCATGAGAGCGTGCAATAAGAAAAACTGATAAGGCGAAGGCGGGTGCAGGGTTTAGATAACCACACAGAGCGAGAGCAGATTTGCAGCTGTAATATTATCACAGACAATGTTCTTGTAGTGTTCCTGTGGGAGTCGCGTCAGACTGCAAACTGCGAAGCCTTCCCCGAGAAGACACCAGGATGGCAGCTTGTGTTGCTCCTAAACCTGGAGATGTGGTTCAGCATTAATGCCCCCCCCCCTCGAGCAGGGACGTTGTTCACACATGTCCAGCAGCTCTGCAGCGTCCTTCATTCCTGTGACGATCTCTTCAGATGCAGTCGTGTCACAAATGAATGATGAGCTTCCCCACCAGCTGATTCTGATCGTTTCCAGTGCTTTGTTGGTTCTGTGCCAATCAGATTCTGACTGACCAGTTATTTGAAAAAATCACTGAATATGTTTTCAGTAAAATTCCTCTGACACGTGCAGTTACACAGCGAGCCTTTAAAGGTTCCTCAGCTGCAGGAAGTGTCTATAAAGGTTGTTGAGGAGCGTCCCATTCTGGGTCAGCCCGGCCAGCTCTCCCTCTTCCTGCCTCACCAGCTGCATCTCATCTCAGCTCTCCTGCTCTGCCGTGCCAGCTCGCTGTCCGGCCCCTCTCCTGCTCTTTGTGGATCCGCTCGTCTCTGCTGCCAGCCAGCTTGCCTCGCTCATCCTCTGGGCCTCCATCCATCCAGCCCAGCCTCACCCTCACGCTCTCCACCTGCCAGCCAGCCTCGCCTCCCTCTGCTTTGGCATAGTCGACAGCCCAGCCGCCGCCTCTGGCTCTCCGCTGCTCAGCCCTCCTCCCACATCCTCCTGCACTTTCTAATAAATGAGTTTGGCCTCTCGAGTCTCCGTCTGCACCTGAGATCACCTGTTCTCTAGTCTGCCGTATGAAGAGTAGAGAGAAACTTAAAGCCTTCTTAAAGTGATCTGCAGATGTCATCAGTTTGGGGACGGAGGTGGCGTTAAACAGACATCTGTAACTGCTTCTCATGTCTGCAGCTAATTGAAGACCTTTATTCTGACTCGAAGCGATGAATCTCTGCGGCTCTGATTCTGTGCTTTTATTCAGCTGACAGGACTGACTTTTAAATCAATTCCACTGAAAGCAAGAAATATTGATGCATTATTTTATCCATCGTGTTGGAGTTATGAATCACTCGCAGCCTGTTAATAGAGAGTTTTAAAGCCTCGAAGCCTCTCTGTATATTTGAGGTCACGAAAGGTCAGGCTGAGTGTTTCTGTAATGGAGCAACGAAGTCGCTGCGGCGATCTCGATTGGTTTGATTTACAGTGAAGTTATGAGACGACTGTGAGCTCTCACATGTGCGCTGTGTCGGCACAGCTGCTTGTTGTGTCTCACAGTGAAACTGATCAGATGTAACGGCGAGCTGCCATCACCTCCGCTCAATAAATACTTCATGCTTATACTGCATTAAAGTAAACAGGCAGGAACTGGACCTCTATTCATTATCAGGATATCAGAGTTAAATAAGTGGTTGTTATCCGTGTGTGTTTGTGGGCGCGCTCGGCATCGGCGTCTGTAGGCGTGCACCTCATGGCTACGCCTACAGAATACAAGCACAGATCTATATTAACATACAACAAATTCTTTTGGTTAAATGACATGCATGTTAACAAGTATGAATGATAGCCAAACGTCACAGAGAGACTCTTCTTACTTTCACCTCTGCTGCTTCCTGGCTGTAGGACGGTGATGTGAAGGTTTCTGGATCACGCGGTGCATGAATCCACTTCTGAAAGGTCATCCTGACTCATTGGTTCTTGTGTTGGGTGTCTGCCTCCACGGCCACTCGACCAAGCCGACAGGTGGTGTCAGAAGTAAAGAGGATATGAGCAACACGAGGAGCAGCAGTGGAGTCCTCCCACCAAGAACATCTATGTTACATCTATGTGGACTCGCCGCTGGAGCCTCTGCTGGACGTTAGAGGAACTGCAGGTTTGAAGACTTTAAAACTTGGTTCAAAATAAAAGTTAACACTCAATCAAATCATTCTTACTTTTTGGCCAAATGTATTATTTTAAACTAATTAAACATACTTAACTGAGCATCATCGGCATAGCTGTGATATCTCCTGCTGAGTTTCCTGCTGTTACATGTAGAGCAGTGGGCAGAGAGCCTTCTGATGTTTAGAGTCTTATCCTTAAGCACTGCCATTAGGAAGGCGTTTGATCCATCCCAAATGTGTTCATAATGAACTCGAACAGCCACGAGAACAGATGGCGCGGCCCAGCAGAGTCCAGATCTCAGCATCATGAGTCTGAAATAACATAAAGACACAGAAGACAAAGTCCACACGACTGTGGCTGCCGACCAGCCAACGAGCTTCAAACTCTCCCCTGATGTTTCACACATTCACAGGGTTTGTGAAGTTCATTGTTTAAACTGTTCGTGCCTCACTTTGAGTTTAATGCACTGTCCCATTCTTCAGGGTTTCGATTGCTTAGAGTTCTTGTTTAAAGTCTTGAAGGACACATTTTTGCTCATTTGTCTTTTTGGACTTTGGGATCAAAACGCTGTGCTGCGTTCAGAGATCGTTAAATGTTCTCTTGGTGGTTCATGTGCTGAAAGCTGTGCCTGAAAGCGGGGCTGGTCTCTTTTGATCTCGATGTTTCCTGACTGAGTGAAGAGACCCTGAAGTGTCCTAAACCTGCTTCACAGTGATTCACCATCAAATCTCATGGAAACAAAGCACCATCATTTAAAAACATATAAACGTTACTCTGTTCAGATCTTAATCTTCTAAAGTGCTTCCTGCCAGCGTTTAGGAAGCTGCTCTATAAACTCAGAGAATTAGAATAAAATGATGAAAGTTTGTCTTTACTGGTTCTGAGCAGCTTTCAGAGTTTAATTTGTGTTCAGAGGTTCAATGAAGGAAGAGTCAACGTGGTTATTTTCTTCAGCGGGAAAAAGAAATGTGTTCCTAGCAGGCTTCATCGTTGTCACTGCGAAGCTATAGTCTTGTTTTTAAACCGCAGTAACAACATCATATTTTCACTGGTTTCCTCTTTCATGCAGTCTGCACGAAGCAACATGGTGAGAGTGTGATAGATTGATTATTTGTTGAGGTTCATACTGGAGTAAAAAGTTGTGGTTAAAAGTTACCCAATATATTATTCAATTTATTTCAAATATGTAAATGTATAAACAAGGGTAAAAGAAGTCCCATTAAGAGATGTAATGTAACACAGGCTAAAATAGTTAAAAGAGTTCATGACTATGTTCAACAATAACAATCCTTAATGTGACTACAACCTGTGTAAAATTCAATCTGTGATCTACTTGTCGTGCCTGGGGAATAATCCATGTGATTTAGTGATCATGATTGATTAGTTTTGCCTGCCGTTGCCGGAAGGGGGAGCTCTGGCCACAATGCCTCGTTCGCAATGAAGCTGCTGAAAGAGAAGCGTCGTGTCTGAGCGTCGTCATTGATTTATCCTCTTTTCAGGTAATAATTGAGCAATTCTGCTTTTGGACTTTACAAACATGTACGCTGAGTTGTACTGACCGTGTTTCCAAATCTACCAAGAGGATACGAGGAATATTTAGATGATCTGTGTTAACTGTGTTGTTAGCATAAGCTATAAGCAGCTAGCTAAGCTAAGCGCTCTGTTGGTGGCTAGCATGGAGCTTTATCGTGCCAGACTGTGTATGAAACATACATTGTGTGCATTTTGCATTTGATCTGGGCGAAGAACATGTTTATTTTGTGTGAAGGGACAAATGCCTATTAGTATTTTTATATGAATATTTTGTTTATTTTCTGTACATTTCAGTTTAATGATCTAAGTTTGTTTATTGATTCATAAGCTGTTTTTGTAAATTCTTACATTCAATTTAATCTTTAACTTAAAGGAAAGGAAAGAAGACGGTCTTAAGATATATTGTCTTACAACTAACAGAGACTGTACATCGTTGTTAAGATGTTTAACACTTTTGTATGTATGTTTATTTTTCTGAATCATTCGCAATGAAGCTGCTGAAAGAGAAGCATCGTGTCTGAGCGTTGTCATTGACTTATCCCCTTTTCAGGGTGTAACAAGAGCTCATGTTTTAAAGTAAGCATGATGGCGTTTTTGATTATTGACTGTTCGACTGCAGCCCAGGTGTTTCTGATCTTTGATCATCGCCTCACTCAGGAGATCCAACCAGCTCCTGGTTTTTCACTCTGCAGGTGTTCGTGTCACTCTTCTTTACTCAAGAAGCTCCAGGGCTCAGTGAGACCGGCCTCGCTCGGTGCTTTCAACTCAGTACCAAACGCACGAGAGCAAAGTTACCAAAATAAAACAGGAAACAGCTAAACAGTGAACACCATGTGACTCAGGGTTAAATCATAAACTTCATTGTGGAACAAAACGTAACATAATGTGGAACCAAAGCAGAAAAACAAGATACCTGCTACAATCCAGCCATCTGTAAACTGTTAAATGAATCTAACCAAGTAGGCTTTAGTGCTAAACGCTAACCTTGGTGCAGTGAAAACAACTGTCATCAGTGTGATGGAGGAAACTCTGTTGATGACCCGGGAAAATGGTTTTGTGGTAAACGTGGAGAGAAGTTATCGTGTGTGAGACTGAACTGTGAAATAATCATGTTTACATAGACAAAGAAGTACAGGAGGAGGTGAGTGTCCAAGGACATGGATCAGGAGATTAAACTTCCTGGTTTCCATGAACTCCCATCAGACTGTGTGGTTCCTCTGATGAAGAGCAGTCAACAAACAGCTTTGTGAGCTTTTTTAATGCAAGGATGCAAGGATGCAAGGATGCAAAGATGCAAGGATGCAAAGATGCAAAGATGCAAGAATGAGGGAGAAAATGAGACGAAACCAAACTCTTACACATGAAAATCAATAGACGAGATATGAAGGAAGGAACTTATCAGCAGTTATGTTACCAATAAACACCGTCGGATGTTGTTTGTGCTTCATTAACACTATGGATTTTACATTTACGACTGACAAGAGTGTGTGTGTGTGTGTGTGTGTGTGTGTGTGTGTGTGTGTGTGCAGAATGGACCTCAGTCCCAGCCCATTAGAGCAGCTATCAGCCTCAGCAGTAACAGATGGCGCCGGCTGCCCCGTTCAGCCGTTTGTTACTGTGAGAAATAAACAGATAAATAAAAGAAACATCACCACTCTGAAGCCTGTGAGACCGAAACCATGTTTAAAGGTGCTCAGAGGCCGTGTGTGTGTGTGTGTGTGTGTGTGTGTGTGTGTGTGTGTGTGGGCGGCAGGATAATGGGCAGAAAGCTCAGAGCAGACATCCAAACTGTAGCCCGGTGATTACAGTGAAGCGGCCGCAGAGAAGCTGTAATGGAGGCCGTCAGATATGAAATTTATCTCTTCGTGTTTGAAGTGAAAACGTTTTTTGTTTCTTTGGTCTTTTAGCTTGTTTTTAATGTCAGCGTGTGGGAAACGTAGCGAGCATGTGCTCTCTGCGGTGAGCGCCTAAAAGCCCGCCGCGGCTCTCGGTGACAGTTTCACTTTGTGCCGACGGGTCGATGTTTTAGATCAAGAGACTCTCACGCCATCATTTAAATGTCCTGCAGGCCTCAGCTGAACCTCCATCCTCAGCCTCACGCTGAAGAGGTCGCCCATTTTGGCACCAGCAGGTCAACAGCTTCATGTTTGGTGCAACATTTAGTAGATGGACCGGCGCTGTCTGAGTCTTCCTCTTGCATCATCTCGAGTCTTTCATTTGTTACGACCGATGCTAGAACATCACGTTTAATGCATCTGTAAAACGCATAAAAACAAACATGTTGACGGGACTGTGAAGATTTAACTGAACCATCCGTGCTTCCGTTTGAAGCCAGGTGCTGCTGATCAAATGAAGAAATGCTCGTCAGCAGGTGAGAGCACCTGTTTGCTGCTCTGGAGCATCCAGGTGTGTGTTAGCACAGAGCCGCAAATTCATCGTGAGGTCAGAGTGTGGAGATAAACCCAAGAGCTCTATCTCAGACTCTGCTGGCCTCAGTCAGCAGGTTAAAGGTCAAAGTTCGTTCATAGAAACAGACTGAAGTTTGGCTTGTTTGGAAGTCTGCAGGAGAAAGCCTCTTCTCCATGAGGACCAGAGCAGCACAGTTTGGGTTTGCAACGCTGAATCAGAACAAAACAAAGACTTCTGGAACCAAAAAGCAAAGTGAGGTGTTTTCCCATAATGCACAACAGCACGTTTGGAGGAAACAAACAACCTCTGAGCTCCTCTGTATACCAAAGTGCTCTAGAGTCCGTGTGAGGCCCACAGCTGAAGCTTGGACCTACCAGCACAGCAGCAAAGCTGCTGAGTGGTCCAAGGTCCAGACTGAGAGCTGTGCATGAACCGGTGCTGCAAACTGAGCGAGCTGAAGCATCGCTGAGAAGAAGAGAGGACCAAAGTTCCTCCACAGAGATGAGACTGACAGAGACATCGGTGCAGGTCACTGCTCTCAGGGAGCAGCTGCTTCAATGCACGCGACAAAGGTTACGTGTTGTTAGCAAACGAATGCTGAATGAAGAACCTGCGGCTCAAACATAAAGACACAAATGTGAAAAACTTGTCCTCACCTGCAGCAATGTCTCAAACAAGATGGCAGCAAGGTTAAACAAAGCAGCAGCGCGGCAACAAGTTTGTTTATTCTGCAGCGCCGCCAACTCTGAAGGTTAATTACAGCTCTGACCTTTCCACCTTCCTCCTCCACTCCCCTAATTTCTCGCTCTTCTTCCTCCCCCGCTCACTTCTCTTCATCCTGCTGACTCTGAAGCCACGCAGGAATCAAACCTGGCAGGACGCGGCCCTCCTCCACACGTCCGCCGTCAGAGGCTGCACTTCTTTCCATCTTCACCTCCTCCTCCTCCTCCAGTCTGGTCATTATCAATCCCTCCATCACTCTGTCATTTATTTGTTTACGTCCCTTCTTTTCTCTCCTGACCAGACTGACTCATTCTCCCAGAGAGCAATAAAATCTGTGTGTGTGTGTGTGTGTGTGTGTGTGTGTGTGTGTGTGTAGCATGAATTAACCACAATGCTCTTTATTGCTGCATCTCAGCGCAGCTCTAAAGTGCTGCAATTACAGCACTCTCCCAAAGAAATCTCAGCCTCCTTCGCTCTCACCGTCCTCAGAAACACAAAGTTTTGACATCAGTGTGTGAAAAGGTTTTTTTTAAATATAGAAACTAAAGAAACTGATGATTCATACAACAAAGAGGCTTTATCACCCTGACGCCAAGAAAGAAATGGTAAAAAAGACTGATGTCAGGAGCTGATGTGAATTGTTCACAACAACAACAGTGCAGAGTCATAAATCCATCAAGTCTGTGTGGTTCAGGCTGCTCGAGGACTTTGGTGGATTTAAGAAAAACTTTAATGTCGTTGGTCTGAAAAGTTTCTTTGCTTGGACAATTTTCACTTTTAACACCCTCAGAAATGTGATGAGAGATAGAAGGACAGCTAGCAGCACCCTGTTGTCACCATCCACCTGTCAGTCAAAGAGGCCACGCCCCTAATAATGCAAACATACTGTTAGTGAGGTGTATGTGAGGCTGGGCTACAAGGAAGGAGAGAAGGACTTGACAGGATGGTGCTGGAAAGGATGTGCAGCAGGTTAGGGTGATGAAGGATGAAGGAGTATTTATTTAATCTTGCTTTTCCACCGAGCTAATATTTGGTGTGTGTTGATACGTTTTTATCCGTTAAGCTTTGTTAACGACTTTTATGTATTATGATTGTCATTGTTTTATAATTGATACGCGTCGGGTCCTTTCTCTTTTCCCTCCCATAGCACCTTGGTATACCCTTGGTTTTTAGTGTGCTTTATAAATAAAGTTTATTATTATTATTATTATTATTATTAAGGATGGAATGGTGTTGATATTATTTTTACAGCACCAAATCACAACAACAGTCGCCTCAAGGTGCTTTATATTGTAAGGTAGATCCTTTTAACAGGAAGAAACCTGTGGCAGAGCCAGGCTCAGGGAGGGGCGGGGCCTAAAGGAAGTAATTACAAAGGGGGGATTACCTCTCGACAGACAGTTTGTGTATCAGGCTGTAAACACGTTTATTTCTGCTGGAAAGTTTTAACATGGGGACTGACTCGCTGCTGCCCCTGCTGGACGTTAGAGGAACTGCAGGTTTTATGTATTAAACGGGTTCTTGGCTGCATCCACTCACTGTCACCAACTTGCTCGTGCTCACGTCTTCGCTTCAGCTCTCACTTTCTCACGTCTGTGTCTCCTTCTCACTTTTTAATACGTTTAAATCCACAGTCACAACTTCACGGTTCATTAGTATCAAGTAGATATTTGTGTGGCAGAATGGTGTTTGCTCCAGTCCCCCTCCAAATCTGCTAACACTGGCTGCATGAAATCACACACTTGTATTTATCTCAATGTAATTTAATTATCAAGATAAGAAATGTTGCCTTGTGAATTTGCAGGACCTATTTATTTGTGTAAGTACTTTAATCCTGCAGAAGTGTGATAACCTTGATCAGATCTAGATTTATGCAGGTAAATGAAGCCCGGCTGATGACTGTTCACACACCAGAGGACACGTTTGTAGCTCCTCACCCCACTGACGCCTTCTTCTGACCAGTATCAGCATGTAGCAGCTGGGAGAACAGCCACCTGATTATTTTATCTCTTGGTGTTAAAGATGGTCTGATGAACACATTCAGTCCACAAAAGCCCGTCTCACAGTCTTCTTCTCCGGCAGCTCACTCACACGTGTAATGTTCCTGTTGGCATGTGTGTTATATGTCATGAATCTGGATTATCTTATTTTTGTCATGCGTTGAATCTTCTGTAACTTCGATCGCTGTCGTGAGACTCTCATCTTTTAAATGCGAGTCGTCTGTGTTGAGCAGAGAGCTGATGTTAGGATGTGATTAGCTTGATTTTCTGCACTCAGACTTACTTTTACCTGCTGCCTCCACCTTTTATGCTAAGCGAAGCAGATCTCCTCCAGCTGCAGGGCCTCAGCACACGGGACAGATTTCATCTCCGTGTCAGTGAGGCTGTTTCGTGGGATGTGTAGGTATTGCTCTAAGGGAGAGATCAGATAATGAAAATGTCAGTGCTGCCACCATATGACGCTTTCAGAGCCATCCGTCACATTACACTGCATCAAACGAACATCTTGCAGCAGCAGCACCGTCAGCAGTTTCCATTAATGTCTGAGCGACACGGACACAAATATCTGACGTTCCCACCTCGGATTTTACTCTGTGCAACAATCTTGTTCCTTGTTGTGTCCCATTATTTGCTGCTGCAATGACCCAGTTTCTGTAAATGGCCTATTAAACTTTCATCCTCAGTTAAACCGTTTCAGAGACAAAGGAGGAAACCTTTGTCTTTATAGTGAAACGAGGCAGAGAGGAGGAAAACATCAGTGAACAGTGGCTTCACCAGTGTTTTTATTTTCACTGGTGACCCTTTAAAATTAAAAAAGAAGAAGAAGTATTTCTTTGTTTCCTGTAAAAACCTGATTTGTTGCCCATTATTCTGGTCTGCCTACGTCTACATATGTGTGGGTGAATATAATTACTGTTATGTATTATAAAGTGTTACCAGCTCGTTTACAGCCTCTACACACACAGTTTGCCCCGCCCCCTGTTTATTAATCTTGTTTTCATTGGTCAGTGATTGAAAAGCTTCACTTTCTGTTTATTTTGCCAATGCCTGCATTTTGCATTTGGCTCTAAAATCGGAGCCAGTTTCATGGACGTAAATTACTCCAGTGTTCCCGTCACTGTGACGGGGATTACGGTTAGGTTAAATCAGGCCTCCGTTATTCAGGTAATCGGTATTAAAACCATCCACTCTTGTTTTGGGGTTGCTCTGTCTGCATCCGTTTGTTTTAAGAGCTTTATCGTCCCCTCGTTCAAACATAGCAGCCAGTGTCTCCACGTGTTCTACTTCTTTTAAGGGAGACGTAACGTCACACAACAGTTTCCTCAGAAAGTCATGCGTTAGATTCAGAAATGAGCAACGGAGCCTGCAAGTCCCAAAAGCTGCGGTTCCTCTGCCGTCCAGCAGAGGCAGCAGTGAGCCATAGACCCCCATGTAAAAACCTTCCAGCGGAATAAACATGTTTACATCCTGATACACAAACTGATTGTTCTCTGTGGCTAATGTTTTGCTTCATAAAGACCGTGCGGGGGGGAGGAGCCCCCAGTTTAAACTGTATTAATCTTAAAGTTTGTTACGTGGCTTCGACCTCCATGAATGACACTAACGTGGTCATTAAACCATGACACCGCGGGGTGCTCTCCAGTCTAATGGATGATAAACCTGATAACAAAATAATGGTTGTTTTGTGTCATTTGTTCAGCGTGTCACTGAGTCAGGGAGACTTCCTTCTTAACAAACTCCTGGAGCAGCTGAATCTGGAGAGGAAACAAAAGGTTTTCGTCTCCACGTTGCCGCTCAGCTGAGTGACTGCTCGGTGTGCCGATCTGTTTATCTGTCTCCGCTCTGCATTTATTCACATTCAATCTCACGGCCCAGCAAACACAGTAAATACAGCCAGCGTGTCGGAGAGAAGGGAAACGAAACGAGAAGCGACTGTATTTAATATTGCCTTTATACTAAATCCCCAGATGAAGACAGTATAGACGCATTAAAGACTTCAGCGTGGGGCACTCGGCACATCTTTCACTGGATTATAAACTGATCAAAACTAACGGTTGCTTTTGGATGTGACGACATCATAAAAGTTTTCCAACAACAGTTTAAATAAAAACAGATGTGAAGTAAAATACAGTCCACCTGTAAAGGTGTGTTTGGTCATGTGACTTTGGGCCAGTGTCTGTCTGCTGTGTGGAGTTCCCACAACTCTGCCAGGAGTCCTGGGTTGATCGACATGTTTCCCTGAGGTTCATGTGTTCTCATTTCACAGGTGTGTCAGAAGCTTCGTGTCAAACTTGGCCGAGTTAAAGAGGAAGCAAACCTAATGACTGAGGGCTGAGCACGTCCTTCGTGTTACCTGTAAGTCGCTGGTCAGATGTCAAAGACAACAACGGGTCTGAAGAACAAGTCCAGCCCATCCTTGCAGGTGTCTCACTGGATGATGTCCGAACAAGGACAGGGAGAGACAAGCCAGCAAATCCAGTCTCACTGGATCTACTTAAAACGCTGTCTGTGATGTCACCCATGATGACTTTAAACCTTTAGAGAAGGCTGGAGGCTTCAGGAAGCTGAAGCTGGATCCAGATTCAGGCCTAAAATCACAGTTTTACTGCACAGCAGAGAACTGTGAGATCATAATGAAGGTAACCCAGTGTAGTACCTCAGATCTCATCTTTGGATAGTTTTGAGGTGATTCTGGAGTTTCGTTCAGCGTTGGGAGGGAGAGATGAGAGAATCAGAGGGAGCTGAATCGGTTTCCTGCTCCTGCTGTGTCGAGGACAGGATGTGTGGAAGGCTTCACTGTTTTTATCAGCCACGGCTGCTTACACTGCAAAAACTGTCCATTTGAAAAGAAGAGTGCTCCTCAAAATGAAAATGCAGTTATTATCTGCTGCCTCGCGTGTCAACTGGAGCTGCTTTGAGATAGGTAGGACCAATAAAAACAGAGGGCTAATACCCATCAGAATTACCTCCATGTTACTGTACAGCTTCTTCAAAAAGCTTAACAAGTAGCTGCACAGCTTAATCCCAGGTCTGCGAGTCCAAACTATTCCCAAAGTCTTTATTTTCTGAAAAACTCCTTCCTCACTGTCAGCTTTTTCCTGGAGTATTAACTCGTAAAGATAGCAGCACGACACCAACTGCCACAAAGATTTGATATTTAAGAAAATATATTTTTATTAGCAGCAGAAGCGTGAAGGAAAGAATACTGTCGAGTATTTCTTAGGAACTATTCAGCAACACAAACATGGTTTTTGTTGTTTTGTTTGGGTTTTTTGGTGGTTCGCAAAACGCTTCTTCAGCTTAGTGTCGACTTCTGAGCTGAAACATTAAGCCAACGCTGAAGCTCTTGAACCTGCAGTTCCTCTGACGTCCAGCAGAGGCAGCAGTGAGTCAGTCCCTGTAGATTCCCATGTTAAAACTTTACAGCAGAAATAAACATGTTTACCTGTATGGGACGAGGATGTTTCTGTCTTCACCTGAATTAAGTTGATCAATTATTAGGACACTAATAATTGATCAACACTGTTTGTGTTACTTACAGTTCAGCCCCGTGTTTGTGCTGTTGGATCATTTTTAATGACATCACGTGACCAATAATATGCTGTGAGGTCACTGACCGTCCAAGAAGTCTGTACCAAAACTGAAGTTTCAAAATGTGGAGTCTAAATCTGGTCAGAGGGGTTACAGAGGATCTCACAGTGCGCTGCTACATCAGCTGAGAGCTTCTCTGAGCTGCAGACGGTGCTGTCAGTTTGTAATCCGTAGCTTCTGCTTGTCATGTGAGCTTTGGCGCTTCATGTGCACACAGGCTCGTCAGAGATATTTCCTAACAGAGTTTTATGGCCTGATGATTGAGCCAGCCTTTGTGTAGACTGAGAGGACTCACAGGAAGGAGGCAGGACACCAGTGAATAATAAGAACTGACTGTGCGAACATATATTGCATACACAATTTATGTATTTGTGCAATAAATTGGCACGGCTGTGGATGTGAATCAGGTTTATATCCAGCAGTGTTTCAACAATCGATATTTCTCAGATTTCCATTTACAAAAGCTTGCTGGGTAATATCGTCATAAACGAGGCAACGAGGACAAAGCGAGTGAAACTGTTTTTGTTTTCAGTCTGGGGACTGAAGGCGGCCCTGCAGCCTCGCTCTGCTTCCAACAACGATGACCTCTGCTCAGGTGACACAAAGCGAAAGGATCCAATAACCAAATAAAGACTCGTTATATGTGTTTTTACACGTATTCATACACCAGAAACTTTCATCTTTGCTGCTTAAACTAAAAATGTGCACAAGGTCAGCTGTGATCAGGTGAAAGTCAAATCCTTCATGTTGTTATCTTTGGCTGCCGGCTGGAACAGACAGATAAGATGATGATGATGATGATGATCCTTCCACGTCCTGTTAAAATGTCTCGTTTGCTCCGTTTGCAGTGTTTGATCTCTTCACCTGCCCTTTGCTCCTCCCTGATGCCACAGGTCCAACTTCCATACATTTTTCTTTATTTTCAGATAATTACTCTCTGCAGACGTTTCGTCTTTTGTCCCAGTTCAGCTGTTGAACGAACTGCACAGCTCACTGGTTTGTAGTTCGCACAGATCACTTGAGACAGCAGCTCTCGCAGCCTGAAGGCTGAACTGTGTGATGCTAAACCTGCTCAGCTGGTTCACTTTAGTAAATAAATTCTGCTAAATAAAGTCTTGCTGTGACAGTGTTTTATCTTTGTTTTGTTCCCAAAGCTCTCAGATATTTTTAAAGCCATGAGAACCTCATATTTGGTCTGGGGGAAAGCATCAGCTGCAAAATCATCATCTTCCTGAAGTGTATATGAACATAAGCAGCTGAAGGAGCTCGACACTGGAAGCAGATGTGGGCAGATGTTGCTCCATGAAGATGCCAGCAGCACCAAGTTCTGCAGACTTTTTTTCTAGCTCATCTTCAAACTGTTCATGTGCTCATTAACATGCAAACTAAAAGTGGCACAGCTGGAGCAGGAACGCACACGCTCAGGAAACAAAACAAACAGCTGATCTTTATTTAAGATTGCAGCCAACGTCCATGTGGTGGCAGGCAGACGCTCCCACGAAGGACAAACTGAAGCTTAAAGACACACGAGGAACTCAAACTGAAAACAAAGCACAAAGGTGTTACCAAAATAAAACAGGAAGTACAAAATCCCAAACACAGAGTGGGAGATTTGCCGGTCAGGCAGACAGAAAGCAGAATAACTGAAAGCAGGAAGACGATAACAACAACGGATGATAGCAGGACCCGATCGAAAACAGTAATAAGACTGAAGGTCAGGAGAGAGACGCCCCAGGACCAGGACCAATTGTTCACGCTGGTTTTCTAATCTCATTCGCCGACACTAGAGAGAGGCTGCGGCCAAACATCTCAAACACACGACGCAGTTAAAGAATCCAGAGACAGAATCTGCTGTTGATGAACTTTGATTTGGTGGATTCGTCGTGTCCTGCTTTCCTCGCCTTCTCTGCTCCTCGTATTAATCGGCTCCAGTTTTTTTAACGAGACCTTTTCTTGTGTGACAGCTCAGCTCTGAGGACTCGTCACTGACAGTCGGAGATTTTCCGATTGCTTCAGGTCTTCTTTATTAAACCTGACGCTGTGATCTTTTTGTTGGACACTGAAATTTCATGTTCTTCATCCTAGTTGGTGATCTAATCTCATGGATCTGCAGCTTCTCGTGAAGCCTGGACTCGTGCTGAGGCCCCACATGGAGCCACACAGGGCTTTCCCATGTTTGGTACCAGCGTCCAGCTGAAACATTGCTGTGTGGCTCCTATCTAGATTACAATCAATTAGCTGTGGCTTGTAGGAATTCCTGTGCTGAATGGAGGCTTTTGTTCGTTGTTTTAAATGCAGAAAGCTAACTCTGAAATAACAGCATTAATGAGAAGCCACATCTCACAGACACCCTCAGGACTCTGTGATTTTTTCACTTCTCTGTGTTTGTGTCATTTTCCAAGCGAGAGAATGCAGATGTAACATCTCACAGGAGATTACTTCCAGATTTGGTTTCCCATCTGCTTCAAGACTCAGCTCAAGGTGACCCGCTTTGAATGCTCCTCAAACATTAAACAGAGCGTATTCCCATCCTTCCCAGCGATGCAGCACGGATCTTTCCCCGTGTGTGCTTTTTAAAGTGGCTGCTGTCTGCAGATCGTGCATAATGTTTCTTTTGCCATCATGCTTCGGCTCCCAGCACTTTGCATAAGGGCAGCTGTCAGAGACTCTGTGGCCTCACATTTAAAGGCACTGGATGAGATTTATGTTCTTTAATGTGCAGGATTAATGCTGCGAGGCAGAATGAAATGCATCCATTTACTAAACATAACCAGTGAGTAAAACCAAAGTAAAAAATCAGAGAATAAATCAGTGATTGAAAAGCAAGTAAATTGGAGTTTGGACAAGCGTATGGCCCCCGAGGACACCGAGTTAAATTCATTTACACAGCAACAAATCACAACAACAGTCGCCTCAAGGTGCTTTATACTGTAAGGCAGGCCCTACAATAATACATACAAAGAAAACCCAACAATCATATGACCCCCTATGAGCAGCACTTTGGCGACAGTGGGAAAGAAAAACTCCCTTTTAACAGGAAGAAACCTCCAGCAGAACCAGGCTCAGGGAGGGGCGGGGCCATCTGCTGCGACCGCCCTGTCAGATGTGCACCCGAGGCACTGTGAGTGCATCTGATTAAGAATATTTACTGTGACGATAATAAAGTGCTGGGAAGGTGTGCAGGTGGGGATGGACACAAACACATGACGAGCGACTTACGACCGCTGCATTTATTACTTTGAACTTATATTTGCTACGTTGTCCTGAAGTTCTGCTACGACACAATGTGCAGATCTGAAGGAGTCAAACACACTTTAATCTACCGTGAAAAAGTTGGGACGCTCCGACTTCGTGGTGGCGCTCTTTGGAGAGAGCCATTAATCAAGCTGTTAGAATCAAACAGATTCATTAGCCACAGGTGACAGGCTGCTCACACTGAGCTGTGTTTCCAGGTCCTGATCAACGGTATAAAAAGACTCTATAATATATAATGTCTTTGAATGAGACTCGATAAGAGAATCGAATTGATTATCTCTCAATCACGACACCTGTGAGTGGGTCGATGTGTCAGGAAGCCGAGTTAATGTTAGACGCAGGAAATGTTCGAAGCAGGAAATGTTCGAAGCAGGAAATGGTCGAAGCAGGAAATGGTCGAAGCAGGAAATGGTCGAAGCAGGAAATGGTCGAAGCAGGAAATGGTCGAAGCAGGGGTCTGAGTCCATCATCACTCTGAGAAAAAACAAAGTTACAGTTTTTACTGCGTTTTCAAACCTCTAATATTGGAGTTTCATGTCAGCAGTATCCTGTGTGCGGACTGGTGCTGCTCTCCCTGCTGTCTCTGCTCTGCACCAACCAGCTCTGCTCACACATCACACACACACCTCCCGCCCCCACCCGGTGCTAATTTTGTGTTTCCTTCCAATCATTTCCATTTGACAACACGCTGCACTAACATGAAAACACCGTCTGGAGAAACAGCATCTTTATCCCCACAGGAAGCTGTGTGTGTGTGTGTGTGTGTGTGTGTGTGTGTGTGTGTGTGTGTGTGTGTGTGTGTGTGGGTGTGTGTGTGTGTGTGTGTGTGTTCACCCGCTCAGCGGTGTGTGAAAGGTGGAGACAGGGGTGATATTTCTCTCAGACACAGTCTACTCCAACTTCACCATATGGAGCCCATTACACCCATTTATGAACATCTACACACACACACACACACACACACACACACACACACACACACACACATGTTGTTATGATACAGCAACATAAAAACATGTCTGATAGCAGTACAGAAGGAACATATGTCATGCAATAAATAATGGAGTGTCAACATTTAGCCATGCTGTCTGTTCACAGTGCATGTGTGTGTGTGTGTGTGTGTGTGTGTGTGTGTCTGTGTGTGTGTGTGTGTGTGTGTGTGTTACAGAGATCTGTCAGTGTGAGTCACTGTGTTTTGTCTCATACGCCTCACTGTATCAGTGCTATTGCAGCCTTATCAGCTCAGTGGCACCAAACTACACACACATGCACACACACACACACACACACACACACACACACACACACGCACACACACACACACACAGTCACACAGTCACAGTTATACTTGACTGTATATAAAAGATGGACATAGTCACAGGTTCTGGGAAGCTTTAACCGGAGCAGATGCCATGTTGGTTTTTGGAGCCAGGAGTGGCCATATTTGAATGAGAGAGAGGAGTGCTAAGCTATGCTAGCCACATGTGCTCAGGATTGTCGAAATCATATCCCAAAACACCAAAGCTGGAGCTCCGCCTCCTTGGAAGGTCTGTTAGTACAGTGACCTCACAGCAGCCATATTATTGGTCACATGATGTCATTAAAAGGCTCCAACAGCACAAACACAGCTCAGAGGTCCAGTTCAGGGGAGGCTAGCAGACAGCTAGCAGCTACAACCGCCTGTGTCACCATCCACCTGTCACTCAGAGAGGCCACGCCCCCAATAATGCAAGCTAATAAGCCTTAATACAATTTAAACAGGTTAGATGTAAGAAGCCTCTGCTGGATGTCAGAGGAACTGCAGCTTTTTGAGGGGGGCTTTAATTTCTCAGACCTGGCAGCTGCTGCTTTGTGTGTGTGTGTGTGTGTGTGTGTGTGTGTGTGTGCGTGTGGGCAGCAGACAGAGTGAGTCTGTCATCCTTGTACAGTCTATCAAATACCAGGGAACACACACACAGACACACACACACACACACACACACACAACCCCGTTCAACTATCTTAATGAGACATAATGGTTTCCCTAGCCCCTGACCCTAACCATTAAAGATGAATGCCTAACCCTGACCCTAAACCTAACCATAACCTAATTGTAACCCTGACACTAAAACCACATTTTGAGCCTCAAAAAGGCTTCAAACTTGTGAGGACCAGTGAGTGTGTCCTCACAGGTGACTGTTGGTTCTCACAAGTATAGTAGAATGCAGCTTTCGGTCCTCACAAAGATAGCTAGACAGGAACACATACACACACACACAAACTCTAGAAGGTTTGTTATTAACCAAACCGTAACGCTTATAATAGAGCATCTCCATCTTTTTGACCAGGCGAGCTTGAAGCCTTCAGGATTTTGTGTTTTAAAAAATTTCTCTGTTTTTTTTCAGGATCAGTTGGATTATTGTTTCATTAGTAATTCCTCACACGTGCAATAAAACAATTTAATTATCACATCAATAGAATGTAAGTTATTATACTTGATTATTTTATAAAAATAATTGTTTAAAGGTCCTGGGATCTACCGGCTAAAGAAGAATTAGGGATGCTGCGCAGTAGATTACATGGCCCCGTCCCAACGTTTAGCAACACGTGCTGTCAAATTCAAAAAGAGCTCTCACTAAAATGGTACATTTACTCCGTTTAAACATTTGATATGTTTTCTGTGATTTATGTGAATACATTTTGTGTTTATGAGATTTTGGAATCATTACAATCTGTTTTGAAATGATGTTTCTGTTTGTCCAATTAACCTTTGCACTTCTCTGCTTGTTGGGTTTTAAAACTGAGCTTATGACATGGGTTCTGTTTTCATAGTATTTACATTAATTTAAAAGACTAACCAATGTGCAAAGACAAAGCAGCTGAGCAACGTGACATGCAGATCCTCGGACTTGTGCATTCGTGGACTCGTCGACTCGGCGCCATTTGTAGGATTTGTTTTCTGATTTTTACAGCTTTAGTTTCTTTCTAGGTTTTTACGTCACAAGCTCAGTAAAAAACTGCATTCATGGTGTCATTAATAAAAACATAATGAGTCAAGATGTTGAAAGGCTCTCAGGAGGGGACGAAACTAAGCTAGCCCAGATACACGAGGACTGAGCAGGCCGGTTAGCAGCATTTCTCAGCTGTAAGGAGTCTGGAACAAGAAAGTGATGTATGAGTTTTCAAAGAGACAACTACCGCAATCCCACAGAGGCTGAGGCACTGGAGGCTGAACTGCAGGAGCATCAGTCAGCAAAACCGCCGAGCTGTCCGAGCAATCAAATTCTTCTTCATTAAAAGTTCATGTTCTTTTGTCCACCTCCCACCGGCCGCTAAAGCTTCCCTCTCTGGTGTTTTGCAGAAGATGAAACCTTGACGGTGACAGGTCTGAGCTGTTGAGCGCACGGCAGGTGTGCACACTTTCAACCCCACCGAGCATCGAGTCACCAGCCTGCATTTTTCACTCTCAACTGATTGGCTGGCTAATTGACTGGCTGTCAGTGTGACTGATGGCACCGCTGCTCAAATCCAACATATCCAAGGTAACGCACTGATGCGACACCTGAAACCCCCCAATCAGCATTTCTCAGCGCACAGAGTGAGCAGCAGAGCACCTGGTTCATCTATCATTCTGATAGTGAGGCTGACACGCTCCAACCGTCCGTCAGTGAAACTGTGCCGCTTCCCAAAGGCTGGTGTTAGCGCCTGACCTCCATAACTGCTGTTAATAGGTCGGTTCACTGTAACTGTCAGGTGTATATTAAAATGTGTCAGAACAAGTGGAAACTTGAATAGATGACAAGTTAAGACTGATGGGAAGTTTAATAGCAAACATCGTCAGATTCATTTTTGCTGTACAGCCTGGCAGCGCGTCCAGCTGATGCCACAGACGCAGGTAAGTCACCGCAGCACCCCACCCGTGCACATCGTTCCCACCTCACCCGTGCGCTCATGATCAAGGTCAAGTGTCTTTATTGTCATGCCAACCATGTGCAGTGGTACAATACACAGTAAAATGAGACAACGTCCCTCCAAGACCAATCAACACGGGACTACATGAAGTGCAATGTGCAAAGATGTCACATCTGCCTATCCCAGCTGTCTTAGGGTGAGAGGCAGGGTTCACCCTGGAGAGGTCACCAGTCTGTCGCAGGGCTGACACAGAGTCACACCTACGGGCTTTTGGAATTTCCACATAACTGCATGTCTTTGGACTGTGGGAGGAAGCCAGAGTACCCGGAGAGAACTACATCAGAAAATAAAATCCACATCTGGATTTGTATATAGAAACAAATCTTTATCCTCACAGATGTTCCTGTACACTACGCCGGCCACTTGGTTATGGTGTTCCATGTACGCCCTGCCTGCTAGCATCTTGCACCCTGCATCTTTACACAGCCTGCTCCTGGGGTCTTGCCTGGTGTGATAGACCCCAGCCTCTATGGATCTTGTGCTGCCATGATTAGTGCCTCTGTGCTGTCTTTCAGTCCAGCTTTGTGCAGTCATAGATTTGATCAATTTATCTAATGTATGGAGTCGGTGTGATTAATGAAGGTCAGCGGGTCTTAGTACATTTCTACATCTTCACAGCAGATCAAATATTTTGTGTGGATGAAACATAGAATCAAGTCTTTCCTCTGAGCTGCCTTTTGTTTTGTCTGATGCTGGAAATCAGCGTCGCTTTTTTGCCTGAGCCTTTTTTGGGGGTGTTACGGTAGGAGGCGGGTCCTGCTGGAGCGTGGCTGGCTGGCTGGGCGTGTTTAGTGTGTGTGTGAGATGTGAGAGAGAGAGCGTGTGTGTGTGTGCCCTGTCGGGCTCCTCTCTCCTCCTGCTCGGCTCAGCTCAGCTCGGCTCAGCTCGGCCGGGAGGAACGGCGCACACAGGCGCGCGCACACGGACGCTGATCCGCACACAAACCGAACCGCCCGCGCGCGGATCCGCTGGATTTACCGGCTGCAGGGAGGAGGCTGAGAGAGCACCGGGAGCCGTCCGAGCACCGGGAGGGACCCCGCCCGGACAGCCGCAGCTGTCAGCCAGGTAACGGAGACTGCAGATGTGCGCGCGCATGTGTGGCAGAGTTTGCGGTGACGGCGATGTCCCGTCCGGTTCCGCCGGCCCGGTCTCCTTTGTTAGGTAACAGCGTCGCGTTCATTTCACGCTCCGTGTTTGTGTCTGTTTCTGTGTTTCCTCGTAAAAACACGATTTCAATAAACCGACGAACCAGAAAAGTGTTCGGGGAGCACGTTCAGCATCAGCTGCTGTCTCTCGTGTCAGTGGGTTTGTGTCACCTGTGCGGCGTGGACACCTGACATCTGCGCTCTCACTATAGTCGTGATGTTTATTTGACTTCGTGGGCATTTTTCTCTTATCTTCCAGTTTTGGGTTTTTTTTCTTATATCCGGTGGTTCAGGAGGTCGAGCAGGTCTGAAGGTTGGTGGTTCAATTCCCGGCAGCTCCAGTGTGCATGACAAAGTATCCTGGCGAGATACTAACCCGAGCTGCTGTCTGCGCGTCCATCACTGAGACAGAAGTGCGCGTGTGCGCCGTGGGGGCTCAGGTAGAAAAGCGCTCATCTGAAAAACATTTATTAGATTTGATCTACATTTTCACTCATTGACACCTTTAAAAGACACAAATCGCTTTTCTTTTGGGACATTTTCCCCGCGTGGGGCTCTTTTGTTGAACATTATATTTTGTTCCACTACTTTATGAAGCTGGTATCTTATTTTCTAGGTTGTTTTTAATGTCTTGTCCACATTTGAGACACATAAATTGTATCTTACCGTAATTTCATAACTTCCTGAAATATTAATAAAGAAAATAATCATCTTGTCAAAAGAGCCCCTCTGCTGGCTTCCTTCTTCGAGCCAGTCCTGCAGAGGTGCCGTCAGTTACACTCAAACACCTGACGCTGATCTCCTTGATGTGTGGTGGTCAGGTGGAGGCGTGGACCTCATCCTCCTGGAGGAAGTGACGCCCCGTAGGTCCTCCTCCCTCAGTGAGAAATGCATGTGAAGCAGAAAGAGTTTGTGTGTTTGTCACTGAATAAAATCCCTAACTGTGGATTTGGTCCACAGCCGAGCCGCCTCGTTTGGTGGATGGCGTGACTCCATGGTCGTGCAGCCTGATCCTGCTGAAAAGTATCACAGGGTGATGTTTTCTCCTGGGACCGCTCCCGCCTGATAATGGAGCCTCTGCTTCAGAGCTGCTAATGAACCACGGCTCGCTGTTATCTCAGCAGCCATAAAGTGATGCTGGTAGTGAGTCTGATGATACAGGGGGCTGATGGGGAGGGAAGGGAGGGTTTCCAATGAAACACTGTTACTGCTGGAATATCACGGCAGTGGGAAAAATATCATAGGATGGCATTATGGGAAGAAGGCGAGCCGGCAGAGGCAGTGTGACAGTTTGGGGGATCTTCTGCTGGGAAACCATCTACATGTGACTCTGACACGTCCCACAGACAACAGCACAGACCGTGTGCACCCTTTCATGGAAACGGTGCTCCCCGATGGCTGTGGTCTCTTTCAGCAGGACGATGCACTAATGCACAGAAACGGTTCAGGAGCAGTTTGAGGAGCACAACAACCAGTTTGAGATGTTGCCTTGGCCTCCAGATTCCCCGGATCTCGGTCCAGTGGAGCATCTGTGGGATGTGCTGGACACAGTCTGATCCACGGAGGCCCACCTCACAGCTTACAGGACTGACAGGACCTGCTGCTGACACGTTGGTGCAGATACCACAGCACGCCTTCAGGGGTCGAGCGGAGGCCACGCCTCGAAGGGTCAGGGGGGCCGACACAGGTGGTCATAATGTTATGTCTGGTTGGTGTAGGAATCAGTCCATTTGCCATTTGAGCAGACTTCTATCAGCCATCTGATATAATCAGAGAGAAGTTAAACTGACACTGAGGTTAATATTGCACACAGGTGAATTTCAGCAGCTCTTTGTGCCTCCAATTAATCGGGCCTTCATAATTTCACGAGCTGTTGTCAGCTCTTCATCTCCAACACGAAGCTGGGTCAAACCCATAGATTTATGGCGCTACAACATGAGTAATTGTCAGAGAGCAGACCTCCTGTGCTGATGGATCAGGTGTGCTGTGTGTAATTTACAGCTCTAATGGTGCAAACACGCAGCAAAGGTGAAGGCGTCTCGTTAGTTTGACAGATCTACGACTCACACCGCAGCCGGCGATCAATCCCGAACGCATGCTTTTATACGCTTCTGTGTGTGTGTGCACGCGTGTGCGCATGCAGGGCTGCATATGCTCATGCATATTCAAATCTCAATTTGGGTCTGTGTCATTCATGCCTGTGTGTGTGTGTGTGTGTGTGCACCGTGTTTGCATCTTTGTGGGGACCAATAATTGAAAGTTTACCAAACTCGTGGGGACCAACAGCTCTTATGGGGACAAAATGCTGGTCCCCATAAGCGCTGTTGGTCCCCACGAGTTTGGAGATGTTTGTGAGGCTAAAAATGTGGTTTTAGTGTCAGGGTACAGTTGGGTGTGTTTAGGATCAGGGTAAACGGGAAAGCATCATGTCAATTAGATGTCCCCACTAAGATATGAAAACACGACTGTGTGTGTGAGTGTGTGAACATATATATTTATATATGTGTGTGTGCTTTCCTGTGCTTGTGTGTGTGCATACGTGTGTGTTTCTCAGTCTCTGGGTGAATGAGTAAGGGGGATACACTGGGGAGCTGGAGGGAGTGAGGAGAAGCTGGAGGAAGATAAGGAGGAGGACTTCTCTCCGGTGTTTTTCCTGCTCTAATTTGCTCTGACAGCAGCTCCGCTGGCTCAGCCTGAACGAGAGAGAGTGGAGTATTCCCACTGTCTCCCTAACAGGCTTTAATTGGTGATGCTACAGTAACTGTACTTCTGTAGTTCCACTACAAACTTCCTGTTGTGTTTTCAGCTCGTGCTAATTATCCAATATCCCTGCTGCGGATTACAAATCAGCCGATGCACGAGTTGAATAATTAGGGCAGCCGGAGCTCTTTGTTATTGTTAGTGTGAATTAAAAGTGTTTTCACCACAAATATCCAGCTTCCTGCGCTGCTCTGTGAAACAAAGACTTTGAAGTCAAATAGAGTGAAGGAAAAATCACTGCCAGCCAAGTGTGAAGCACCAGGGCTGAAAACGACGACATACCAGCACAGTTTGGTTTAAAGAGATCATTTCCCTCATAACCGCTACGTGGTGTGTGTGTGTGTGTGTGTGTGGGGGGGGGGGGGGTGACCTCAGAAGTGGCACCGACATGGCAGGTAGCTGGTAACGTTGTAGCGTTGACCGTTTTAAGATTGACGTTGTGACGCCCCGCCTGCATTAACACCTGTATCAAGCAGGTAAATACTCGCCCCCCTGCTTTGGACGTAATGTTGCTCACTTTTGCCTTCTCAGCTAAGGAGGAAGTGGTGACCGTCCAAGATATTCAGACTTGTTGGTAAGGTTGGTGCTGTCAACGACCTGCATGGTGTGTGAAACTACTTTTCCTGACAGTGATCAGAGTGGAGCCGAAGGCAGTGACGTGAAATAAAGAAGTTTGTGAGGTGATGTTGTTGTTTTTGGTGTAACAGCATAACTGTGGAAGGTCTTCATATAACAAATGAAACCTGACAGCCACATCCTGAAAAACACTCTGCTGGTGGAAGCTGCAGAGCCCCGTGTGTCACCTGTCTGATGATACGTTACAGGTGTGTGTTTGTCCTGCACGCTGTCATTTCAGCTTATTACAGCCTTTTTCAGCTGACGCCAGACTGATTATTAGGCTTCAGACGGACCTCTGCTTTATGACGTCTGCCACACTTGTGTTAGTACACGTGCACATTTGTGCACATAGGCATGCACGTGCACATAGGCGTGCACGTGCACATAGATGTGCTGTGGCTTTAGTCTGAAGCTGTTATCGCTCCACCATCTTCCATCAGAAATCTTGACTTCAGCACTTTGCACAGTGAGATGAGCACAAATACGTGTGTCCAGCAGACTTTCTGAGTAACGCTGGAATAACTGATGTTGACTAGAAGGAAGTTGGTGCAGAAGATGCTTGCTGTTGGTAAGGTTGGTGCTGTTAATGACCTGCATGGTGATCACGGTGCTGAAGTCCAGCCGTCTCTTCCAAAGCCAGGTGGACTTCTCGCTCTGACTCCTCAGGAGGTTTTTGCTGTGGTTTAGCTTCTCCCAGAGTTGTTTTATTTTATTGTAATTAATAAAAGATCACATAAACAATTGTTTTCGAGCAGACCGGGAGGTTACACATCTGGGGGGGTCATCCTTCTATTGATGAGTCCAAACTGAAACCAAACAATCTTCTTACTTGTGAGAAATATGCAAAAAAAGTCATGAAAACCTGCAGACACGAACATCCTGAACACCGAGCTCCCTGCAGGTTTATAACATCAGCTGTTCGATTTATCAAACATTAACTTCAGTTTCATTTTGGCTTCCAGCAATTATTAAATCAACATGTTTGAGGGAAAAATCAAAATGTAGCTCGTTTTGGAATAATTGACTTATTTTGGCGCTCAGCATCTCTTTGTTTTGCTCGTGGACGTTGAGTCTGTCTGACCGCAAGCTTTTCACAGCCACAGATGTCGTGTTTAAACAAAGACTGATGATGATGATATTTGGTGTTTCTTCCCTCATTTTGCATGTGAAAGACATTTATGGTGCAGTGGAGTTTCAGCTGATGAGCAGCAGCACAGGTTTTGTTGACTGATAGCTGTGGGACGGGGGGTAGTATGTCATCGTGTAGCACCCTGTGGGTGCATATGTCAGCTGTCACAGCAGTGTGGTTACACCGTCCACCCTCTCTGCCTCAAGTTTCCTCAGACTGGTTTGTGCTCCGTGCTGTGGCATCACGTTTGCTTTTAAAGGGATCTCACCTGAAACCCTCACACAGGGTTCCACACACTGACGAGAAACCTCATGATGGTGCTCTGGAGTTTTCAGCCTGTTCATGTAAAGGTTGGATTGTAGCCGTGATGGAGTTTCCAGTTCACACGAGGTTCTTTAGCTCATTTCAAACAGAGTTTTGATCAGGCTGATGAGTTTTGGTCTCTTGGTTTAGTCCTTTGATTATTTTATTATATATATATACAGTGTTGGGGAGTAACGGAATACATGTACCGCCGTTACGTATTTAAAATACAAAATATGAGTAACTGTATTCCGTTACAGTTACCGTTTAAAAAGGTGGTATTTAGAATACAGTTACTTTGTTGAAATAAATGGATTACACGGCGGTACTTCCCTGTTTCATATTGTGGCGGGTCAGGACTGTTTGGGTTTTGTTTGACAGCTACGTTCTGTTGTTCCAGGCGGCAGCGTTACGGTTGCCATGGTTACAGGGTGACGCTCTCTCTCTGCGTGTTTCCTGGGTGAGAGAGGCCTTTTTGTTGTTGTTGTGCTAAGCTAACAGGCAGAATGCTACAGGCATAGCTCTAAAGAATGTAGCATCATGGGCAGTGTAGTCCGTGCTGCAGGGAGAATGGACTGCCATACCCGTTATGTGTCTGTGAGCGAGGGAGGGAGAAAAAGGAAAAGTACGAGCTGTCATCGAGCAGAAACGGGAGCTGGAAGCATGTAAATATAATAATAACCACTGCAGCCAAGAAGAGCGCCTGACGAGCCCAGCTGTAAGTAAGCTATTAAGACTCGACTGTACACCGTGTTCGTGTTTTCCTCTGAAACAATAAGTTCTGTTGGAGCAGCCTTTCAACGCCTCTCTCTGTCTCTGCTAGCAAAGTTGACCCAGACAACAAAGTAAAGCTAGTTTTCAGCTACGAGCCGACACAGAACCCACCGTATTAGCCAGAGGTCCCTTTACTACGGTTCGGAGCCGCGGACCTTCAGTAACAGTAATAAATCACAGCAATAGTACATTCATGTAGTTGTAAACAGCATGATAATATATTAAGTAATCCAAAGTATTCAGAATACGTTACTCTCATTGAGTAACGTAACGGAATACGTTACAGAATACATTTTGGGGCATGTAATCTGTAATCTGTAATGGAATACATTTTAAAAGCAACCTTCCCAACACTGTATATATATTATTAGGTATCCTCTTTTCTTTCTTTTTTTTTTTACCTCTCAGCCCTGAAAGGCTGATTCGGTATTACCCTCACGCCACCGTGCAGGCGGGTGGTGGCGTGGACACTGTGAACACGATGCAGCTAGTCCAGATGTGCTTTTCCAGGCAAGGTTTTCCGCCTCCTGCAGGATCCCGAGACGCTCCCAGGAAGTTCTGGGTCACAATGATGCCAAAGTTGTAATAATCTAGAATAATCCTTCAAAGATTTCCGTGTGGGGAGGTGTTCACCAAACCTCGAGCCTTACCTCCTCCTCTCGCCGCCTGCTTGTTTTCTTTCTGTTTCCTCCTCAAATCAACGAGACGAGCGACTTAATTAAGTGAAAGCAGCGGTGCATTTGTAGAAGGGCTCACGATCAGCACAAGTGGAGCAGACAGAGCGCTCTGTGTTTTTACTGCAAAGGATTGTGGGTGCAGCTTCTGGTTGACTGGCCTTGACGGAGAGAGAGAGAGAGAGAGAGAGAGAGAGAGAGAGAGAGGGTCTGTAATTAGTGCTCAAGGCCAAACTGCCACATTCCACATGACAGAGTGTCTCTCTC
This sequence comes from Neolamprologus multifasciatus, assembly GCF_963576455.1. Taxonomy (NCBI): domain Eukaryota; kingdom Metazoa; phylum Chordata; class Actinopteri; order Cichliformes; family Cichlidae; genus Neolamprologus; species Neolamprologus multifasciatus. The sequence goes on from NC_140439.1 coordinate 39,162,370, forward strand.
CCTCGCTCTCTCTGTCTGTCAGTGTCTCTCGCCCTCCAGTTGTGAGATGAGAGCTTCACTCTCTCCTCCTCTTCCTCCCTTGCCTCAACCGTGCAGCTAGTTTTTGTGCACGAAGCAGCTTCTTCTTCATGTGTTGTGTTTTCTGTGCAGTGTATTAACTACACTCCATCTGTGTGCTTACATGTTCCTGGTCTGTTGAGCCGGCGTTTTAACTTTTAGTTTATTTGGATGTTGTTTATGTTTAAGTTCATTAGATTAGTTCATTTGGTTATTAGACTCCTCGTGTTTTCTTCCTGTATTTAAGTTTCCCTCACTCTTTGCTGCGTGTCTTATCTTATCAAGTTTGTATTATCATGTCTGTCTCGTGTTTCCTGTTTTATTTTGAAGGAGTCATGTGTTCTTTGTTCGTTGTGTTTAGTTTCACTTCCCTTGTCCTGTCATTAGGCTCATGTCAGTCAGCTGTTCCTCCATGTGTTCCCACTTCCCTGAATCACCTCCTGTGTATTTAAGTCTGTTTTCAGTGTGTCGTTGGCTGTGTCCCAATTCAGGGTCTGCAGCCTCAACGATCCTCAGGGGCCGCGTACTTAAAGACCGCTAAGGCCGGAAGTGCGAGGCTTGTGAAATGGGACGGTCTAGCCTCCGTTGCGCTGCCCAGGTTGCCTAGCAACCATGATACTAACAGTTGGAAACGTTTCATACAGCTTTGTTTGACAGAAATGAAGGAGAAAATCTTTTGTTCATTTGTTTGTTTCTACATGAGCTTTGATCATTCTCTGATTAAGCTCAGCTATTGAACGGCGTATATTTTAAAGTAAAGGCTTTAAAACCAAGTTAGTACAAACGTCACTAATGTCACATGACTTTGCCGACATGTGGCCAACAGGAATGTTTTAATGTTCTTCGTTATTAAACATTTGCACATAAATAAGTGACATCATATTCAGTACTTACTTAAAGTTTACTCTTCGGCGCCCCTCATCCGCCGTTTTTTTTTTTTTTCGGCAAAATTATCCACACCCACCACCGCGCTATGCATTCTGGGATATGTTGGGCCACGACGTCTACACCGCCACGTCCTTAAAATTCAGGGAAATGAAGGACGCATTTGAGGGCCGCATTTCGAGCAGCCTTCGAATTGGGACAGCCTTCGTCGCGTCGCTGTGACGTAATCGGCCTTAAAATGCGGCCTTTAAGGCTGCAGACGCTGAATTGGGATACAGCCATTGTCAGGTTGTCTGAAGTCCTTTGTGTCATGTTTCCAGCTTCTGTGTGTGGTGTTTTTGTGTCCATGTTTTGGGTTTCTATGTTATCTCCCAGTTTAGGTTATTGTTTAGCGTCTCCTCTGCCTTTTGTTTTGTAATGTTTTCACCAGCCTTAATAAGCGGCTCGCTTTCTGTTAACATTTAAGTTTTGTTTCATGGTGGCTGCATTTTGGGTCCTTTTCATCATACACACAGTCTGCCTCTGCCACACTGTGACACAAACGTGTGTCGTCTACAGAAATCATCACAGAAAGTGAGACAAAAGTATTTTTATTCCTCATCTTTCACCTGCATGCAGCTGCATTAGCTGCCTTGATTAGAGCATTAAATGGCTTTTTATCAATAATAATCATGATTAATACGCGTAAAAACGCACTGACGCACGTCTGATAACAACAGCTACAGCTGAGCTCCGGCTTATAATCCCAAACAAGCTTTCTGAATGTGGTTAACACCATAAAGATGATTTATTCAACCAGACAAACATCTTCACATCGTGCGGTTTGAGCCTCAGTCGACCCGAACACCGTGTCAAACTTATACACAAGTTTAAAAACAGCTGATAAAGTAATGGGAGTGTGTGTAGCTCCAGAGAGGACCGAGCTCAGAGCGTTCACAGGACGCTTAAGATTTCCTCCATACGAGGCGTCCACATCACAGGATACCAACACATAAAACAGTCATTCAGATCAGCTGGACACAAGCAACAACAACACAAATGTCCTCGGTGCTCCGTAACCAGCACTCAGCTTCTTCTTAATGCGCTCTCCTCCACCTCGCTGTCGTGCAGGAGCAGGTAGGCTGCGCCGTGGTCCCGGCGGTCAGTCCACCACAGCTCCTGCATGTCTCCATCTCCAGTGAATGAGGTGACAACAGCCCGCTGAGCCTGCTCGTCGGAGGAGGAAGCTGCCAGCTAATCATTTGTGTGGCGTGATAACGCCTGATAACAGCCACGTAACGGGCTGATAACATTTAAACAGGTGGCTGTATCACAGGTGCGCCGCAGCGCCGCCCTTAAAGGCGCTCAGCAGCTCCGCCACACATTTCCATCTTTGTGAGATGCATTTTTAAAAAGTCACAAAGGTTTGAGCCGCAAACATCCGACTGCAGCTGATCTCGGATCAGTGGGAACATCTCATCGGTGCCTCGATTCCTGTTTTTGAGCATCTGCAGACGTTCCTCTCCTGCCTTTACCGACATCCACGTAAATAAATAAACACGTTCGGCTTCATCTGCATGAACTCCGAGTCAACTGAAATCATCCTGTCAGCTGTCACTGAACGCAGGCGTTTCTATAAATTCAGCCGCAGATTTGATTCTTCATTGAAGATGAAACAGGACTGATGTGCTCACATCTCGGCCTTCTCCCTTTGGCTCATTAAGGCTGAGCGTACATTAGAAGGCGTGCGGTGTTGCTTATGTATCTCTGTCCTCGCCATCAGAACTTTTAAACATGTCGTGTCCAGGGCGAGCCGAGCGGCGAGCTCGGGGCGAGTTTCTCCATTACAGAAACTAAAGCTGCCCTTTTTCACAGACTCTGTTCATAAATTTTATGGATTTCCAGAATTTCTAGGCGCAGTCAAGGTAGAAGGATCTCATCTTTGCAGATGATGTGGTTCTGTTGGTCAGGTGGTGTCCTTCAGCATGAGAAGCAGTGCCTCCACGCCTTCAGCCAGTAATGGGTGGAGTGCCCAGTACCTCAGGGTCTTGTTCATAAGTGAGGAAATGGACAGATTTGGGCCGTGGCTGCAACGATGCAGACGCTGCACCGGTCCATCGTGGTGAACAGAAAGCTGAAGCGGAGCTACATCCTCTCCTGTGGCCTCTCCTTAGACACATGGTTCATAGCAGCCTCTCCAGCTGGGGTAGTTTGTCTGACTAGGATGCCTCCTAGGTGAGCTACTCCGGGCATGCCCTCCTGGGAGGAGGCCCTGGTTGGGCTGGTGCCCCCGCGAGTGGGAGCTGGATGGATGGATGGATGGATGGAGGTGGTTTTGTCTGTTTCATCAGTTTCACATCCTGACTGGTGTTTGTCTGCATCAGTCAGACTTTGATGTGTGATGCTAATAAAGTACATTTAAATGTATTTGATTGTAAAATCCAACAGGATGCTTGAGTGAGGCAGGAGCTGCTGGTTTGGGTCTCCTGACAGGAAGTAGAGAGCAGAATCACCCTCGTCCTCTGAGACGCCTCAGAGGTCACGGCGGGACAAAAAAGTCCTCGTGTGTTGTGAGTTTACTCATTTTATTCCTCAGAGAGCATCAACAAGCAGGTCGTGTGTGTGTGTGTGTGTGTGTGTGTGTGTGTGTGTGTGTGTGTGTGTGTGTGTGTGTGTGATGGATGGGAGGTTGCTGGCTGTATTCGGTGTCAAACTGATTTCTGATTGGCTGGCGTTGTATCAGCTGCATGTGACAGAACTCAGCTGATAATAAATCTTTTTTTTTGATAGCGAGTCAACAGCAGCAGTGTGATTATGTTTCATCTGCACCTGAAATCAATGTGAGCCAATGAGAGGGTGTTTATGAAGCGATGCTTCACGTCCTGATGTGATCTCTGATTACCTGTCGTGGGAGACGCACCTTCCCCTAGTGACCAAAGGTTGCTATATGGCTGCTGTGAGGTCACTGCACGAGCAGACCGTTGAAGAAGGCGGAGCTCTGGTTTTACTGAGAGAAAAGCATCAGGCCACACCTCTTAATCTTTGAGTTCAGGTGTGTTCAGTCCCGTTGTCACAGGTGTATGACTTTACGAACGTCTGTGGAGGAGTGAGTTGTTCTGAAGCGCTCGCTGTAAAACGAAGCTGTTTCAGGACCGCAGCAGCTCAGCCATGATGACTGAAGCTCTTTACAGAGACACCGAGTGCTGAGGTGCAGGTGTGTAACGGTCAACGCCTGCGGAGCTCCGAGCATCATCATCAGCACAGACTGTGAGCACCAGGAGCTTCAGCAGGTCTCAGTGCTTTGGTGCATGTCGTAGGTTCTCTACCAAACAGAACGTGTCCAGGTATCATTGGATAACTGAGCTTCCCACAATGCATCAGTATGTGAATGTTAGATGAGCTGCTTAGACGAGACTCGTAGTCTAAAGTGCTTTGAGTAGGAAAGCACTACATAAGTGTAAGTAAGTCTATCATGTCTGATGTTGTGGTGACTACACGCTGTGTCTGCACAGAACTGCAAAGATGAATGAATTTGGGCAACGATGCTGCAGCTGTTCGCCCACGCTCCTTTTTGTCGGCTCCGTCGTGTTTCTGTGGCTGAAGTGTGCGATTACCGTCGGTGCTGCTGAGTCACGGCCGGTCACACTCTGACAGCGGGGATGAGAGCGCCGGGCTGCGTGCTCGCGTTGGAGTCTCTGGGCGGTTATCCTGGCAGCGATCTGCTTCTGGCGGTTGTGTTTTGGAGCGAAGCAGTCGTTGATTATTACATTAATGCGGCGTGGACTCGCACAAACTGCGGCCGCAGCATAATCGAGTCGTTATTTTTCTGCACACGTGGTGCTGATGAGCCGATAAAGCAGCTGCTGCCTGAGTGTCTGAGGCTCTCCTGGAGCGTGACTGCAGATAAGGAGAGAAAGCAATGTTCAGACATTTGGGAAAATATGCAAGTTTGTTTTTTAAATTCTGCAGTCGGATCAGAGGATTCATAACTGTCTCGTCTAACTGTGCACATTAGACTGAAACTGAGGTGAAACTGAAGTTCCTGCGTATGATGACAGAAAGTGACCAGCTGTGATGGATTTATTGTAGCGTCCCTCAGAGCCGCGGTTTGGGCCACACGAGGCTTCACAGCGAGAGCATCAAACAGCTCGCAGCAGCCTGAATATCACGCTGGAGAAATCACGACTCTGTCGTTTTGTTGTTGTTGTTTCTTTAAATCTCACATCGTGTTTCATGGTTACTTTTCATAAAGAAAAGCAAAGTATTGTTGCAGATGTCGTTTGCCTGCGCTGAGCTTCCTGCGGCGACACTGACGCACTTCAGAGTTGATGTAGCAGAAACACTTTGCAGTATCTCTTCCTGTCTGTGGAGTGATGACACTCCTGATCTTCAGATTCATCTTGCAGGTCTAGTTTGGCCACTACATCACCGTGACGACAGCAGCTAAAATCTGTCAAACAGGAAACAAAACAAAGTGTGCCGAGCGCTCGGATTGGGCTTCATGTTTAGAGATCAGCGGGATAATGTAGGTGAATTTCCATCGTCTTCAGTTCTTTAAGAACCACTGAAGATAAAATGTTCCTTTCAGGCTACGTCCACACGTATCCGGGTATTTTTGAAAACGCAGATTTTTCTATGTTTGCACCTTTCGTCCACACGTAAACGGCGTTTTCGGTCACTGAAAACGGAGATTTTTAAAAACTCCGGCCAAGGTGGATATTTTTGAAAACTCAGTTTTTGCATTTACGTGTGGACGAGAAAAACGGAGAAAGCGTCAAAGGTGTGCGCCTTTTTTGACGTCACACTGTGCGCCACGTTATTGTTTCGGTGAAATGAATTTCTACAATACTGTTACTGTTAATTGTCTCTGCAGTGTTTAAATGCTTACATATACTCACACAGTTACTGTCCCTCCACACATACCACTCTGTTCTGCTTCTATGCCCCAGCTTTGTTTACTTTTTCCCACCGAGGCTTCTAGACTTCTGATTGGCCAACATTTCTACACGGTTAGGAATATAGCGCCACCTGCTGCTTTGGCATGTTCCCAGCAGCGTTTTCCTTCATTTCTGCCTTTACGTGTGGACGGGATTATTTTTTAAAACGAAAACGGAAAATCTCCGTTTTCAAAAATACCCGTGTACGTGTGGACGTAGCCTAATTTTCTTGCTCTAACAGATTTGTCTTGTCTTAAACTCTGCAGACATGCAGAATAATTTCAGTGCATTTGTCGCCATTATAACCCTTAAAAAAGATTTATTGTTTGGATTCATCAGCATATCAGTGAGTCACAGGTGAGCATCAGCTGCATCATGCAGGTTGGTGTTCATGTCTTTCAGTACTTTCAGAGTTGGACCACTGCTGCTCAGCTGAGACGTGATCTGGTGGCAGCTCCCACAGTGTCATCATTATCCCAGTTATGACAGCAGAACGATGTAATTAATGGACTATAAAATCATTTGAGCTCCACTTTGCATTTGAAATGGGAAATGTTGACGGTACCAAGCTAAAGCATCCATTCGTTTTCTGAGAGCTGAAGCAGGTTAGACGTTTGATTTGTTCCATGATGCTCTTGATAGAAAGCTTCATTATCCAGCAGACGCCTGGAGAACGTGGAGGTCAACATTAAAGGAAAAGTACTTCAACTGCAGCCGTTCCTTCAGCGCCTGATGGTTTATAACCATTGATTTAGTCTCCTCGCCACTCTGCTAATTTATGAAGCCCTCATCGGGTGCCAATAAAGCAGCCAATGAGGTGAAGGGAAATAAAGGAAGCGGGAGAGTGTGACTGCTGGCCTCGTGTCAGGATCGATGTGGACGTCACTGATGATTCACGTGCTTTTGTTGTAGTGGAAACTCGTAAAAAGTGACGGAGAGACGGCAGCTTAACCACCGATTACAGCCTCTGATTGTCTTTGGTCCAGAACGGCGATGATGATCCGAACATGGACGGGTTAATCAGCCGTGTGTGTGTGTGTGTGTGTGTGTGTGTGTGTAAGACAAACCTCTCCTTCGATCCTCCTCTCCACCTGTCTGTGTTTGACAGCAGGTGTCTAATATCTGTGGACAGCTCAGTGGTCCATCACCGCGCGGGCAGATGGTGTTCGTTGGCCAACACCCTCTTCCTCCATCCTTTTTTACTTCCTAGATTCCTTCTTTCCTTCCTTCCTCCATGCAGTCCGAATAAAGGCACGTCCCTCAGTAGCCTTGAACTTTGAAAGCCCTCATCAGACAGCAGCAGTTGCCAAAGAGTCAATGCTACCCACTGTGACCTGTGTGTGTGTGCATGCGTGTGTGTGTGTGTGTGCATGCATGTGTGCGTGTGTGCGTGTGTGTGCGTGTGTGCAGCTGAGGTGATGAGTTCTGTGTGGATGTTTTGCAGCTCCTCTGATTGTTTTTATTGTTTTTGCTGTTTTTGAAGCCCTTTTCTATTCATGAAAAATAGTCGAATGTGATAAACAGAATTATTTCAGTCAAGCATCAACCTCTGAGGCTGAAAATGCAGCCACCACTGATGTGGGGACACCTGCAGTTCCTCAAATGCCCACTAGAGGCTCCAGCAGTGAGTCAGTCTCCATAGACTCCCATGTTAAAACTTTCCAGCAGAATAAACATGTTTACAGCCTGATACACAAACCGTTTGGTCTCTGTGGATCAAGTCTCCCTTCACAACATCTGTACGGGGGAGGATGGTTTTAGACCTCTGCTTGGGCCGATGGGTGGTCAAGAAGGTGGGGTTGTCATAGATACCAAACCTTGTTAGCTCTCTAACTGCTTAATACTAAGGAACGATATTTGAGGTTTTAGCCATTAAAGTAACAAACAGGGTCAGCTGTTTCAGACCTGCTGTGGCCTCTAAGCATGATCTTAAATCCATTATAGATATTTTACTTAGACATGATTTAAACTGGGACAGAATTTCAGCAACTTCAAAATGTTTTAAAGACTCGTGCGACTCCTTAAACTTTGTAACTTATAAATTGTCCTTCAAGGTCAAATTCCTTGCTGGGGTATTTTGCAGTGAAGCTCAATGTGCAGTCACATGCGGTAATAAGCTGTTGTAGTTTTACATGAAACTTGAATGTTTTAAAGAGCAGCTGTGATGCTGCAGTGATTCCAGATGTTGAAGTGACCTTGGATCATTCATCCATTTCTAATAAAGTTCTTCAGCTGATTGAAGAACATTTAGAGTCTAAATAAATGAATACACTTTAATGGTTAGAAAATCCAAATCAGGGTTTTGTCCTAAGAAAACTGAAATAAGCCACCAACAGGAAACAGCATTGTGCTGCCGTATTCACCTTATGTGTCTTTAATCCAAAGGTTCCAAAACAATCGTGTAAACTGAAGTTTATGTGCAGAAGGACGTGAGTCTGATTTTGTCTCGCTAACTAAAGGAGTCCTGCAGGACGCATTTTATTTGCTTTAATAAAAAACAAAGAGTCTTGTTAGGAAGCTTTGGGAATAACTGCTCCCTCCTGACTCAGTGCATCATGTATCTCATGTTTCAGAACAAATGTAAAGTCTGCGGCTCGTCTTTGCAGACTTGATGTGGCGAGCTGCTCCTGCACTGACAGTCAGTTTCTTACTGTGTTCACTGAGTTTGTGCGGCTGCTACGTCGCCCAGGTCTCAGGTCTCAATTCTAGGATTTTAATTGGATGTTACTGAGGACTAATTAGCAGGTGTGTGTGTCTGCTTGCTGCTCCCACGCAGTCTGTGCACGCACACTGATAAATAAAGTTGGCTGACAGCTCAGCACGCCATCGTCACTTCCTGCTCAACAACCAGCATCAGCTGAGATGCTAAAGCTCAGGCTTTAAACCAGCTGTCGGCGTGTATATGAGTGTTTTCCATGAGCAGAAGGACATTAGAGATGCACTTCGACCTGTTAGTCATTGACAGTGGCCAGCGTGGAGGTTACGCCATCACAGCAGTGAACAAGACACAAAATCAATTTGCTGTTTAATTTTTACAGCGAATGAACGTGATGGAGGCGGATCACAGCGTGAAGCTGAGTCTGCCCTCAGCTCCAGCTGTGCAGGCGCTCCGGCGGAGCCGTCGTCTCAGGGCTCAGCTCTCCGTTTGTTTGTAGCAACCAGCCTGCGTGTGTCATTTACAGAGGCTGGTCGTTTAGCCTGAAGCCAAACTAACACTAACCAGGTTTTCTGTGCAGTTAGTGCACATGTGTCGAACTCCAGGCCTCGAGGGCCGGAGTCCTGCAGGTTTAGATGTGTCCTTGATCCAACACAGCTGATTTAAACGGCTAAATGACCTCCTCAACATGTCCTGAAGTTCTCCAGAGGCCTGCTAATGAACTAATCCTTTTATTCAGGTGTGTTGACCCAGGGTGAGATCTAAAACCTGCAGGACACCGGCCCTCGAGGCCTGGAGTCCGACACCCCTGAGTTAGTGTGAAACTGGCTTTGGATGTGTAATGCTCTCTGTGTGGACTGCAGGACGCTGTAAAATGACTGCTTAACTTCCAGGACTTCAGGGCTGGAACCAGGCGAAGCAGGTTATTCCGGGTCTGGAGCTGTTATGCTGGAAAAACATGATCAGGCAGCTGTGATTGAGCAGCAATGTCTATCCAACTATTTTCACGGTTGTTGTGGTCGTGATGATTTTGTGAGGCCACATCGAAAAGGCCCGGATGAGCTTTCCAAAGTTCTACAAGTGCCTCCATCGCTTGCCGTGCTGCGCCGTCTTTTTCGCTGACATTTGTGTTTGCGCGTGCGCAGTGTGAGAAACTGCGGAGACACCCTTCATCGTGCGTCGTGCATCGTGTAGTACACGTGGGGTAACGAGAAGCGATGAACACCTCACGACCAGCTCCCGATCATCAATCGCTTGGTCGCGACCGTCGTGAGGCTGTCTCCGCAGCTTCTCACACTGCGCACGCGCAAACACAAGTGTCAGTGAAAAAGACGGAGCAGCACGGCAGCGTGTGATCTGGACACAACTTGTAGAATTATGGCTCATCCGGGCCTTTTCGATGTGGCCTCACAAAATGATCACGACCACAACAACCGTGAAGATAGTTAATATGAAATCAGCTGCCTGATCATGTTTCTCATTTGCAATTTAGCAAAGCTGATGGTGGTGTGAGTGAGTGAAAGACAGAGACGGAGAGCGACAGAATTTCTGTTATAACCTTCATGTTGTTGTTAATAATAAATTAATTAAAGCAACAAAACAACCTGAAGAACCGGTTCTCTAAAAAGAGCCGGAAGTCCCATCTCTGGTTAGCAGCTCTGTGAGGTGAAGCTACGCACTGATATCGTTCCCAGGTTACTGTGAACAGCTGATCAGCTGATCACCTGCAGGAACAAAGTTCCTGAGTGAGGCTCTCCTACACAGACACGATGCTTAACACCAACATTACATTAGGTCCTTTCAGATTGTTAATGTAACAGGTTGACTGCTGTGCTGGTTTCTATGTTAGAAATGTTCAGCAGATTTAAGGATCATTCCTCCAGCTTGTGCGCACTCAAACTTTATTCATCATCACTGGTGTAAATTATTTATCAGCGCCGTGTTGTTCGGGACATTTCGGCCACTTTTCAGCATTTCAGAATTAGCTTTCATTTCAGGGTCACTGCGAAGCCCGGCTGAAGCTTTCGGATACCTGCAGATAAACGTGCAGCACAGGCTGAAGCTGTATTATGCATGACTGTCTGAACACAGGCTGGCAGCAGTCGGGTGGAAGCCGAGTGGAGGATTGATGATTCCGTTAAAAACATGACATCGTCGCTGTCAGACGCAGAGCTCCGCACGTCCTCTGCTCCCAGCAGCTCCTCGTGACATTTGTCTTCAAAAGTGATTCACAGGTGAGAAAATGTCAGCTTGTTTACATCCGGCGGCGACGCTGTCGTGGAAAAGTCACCTCATGAATGAAACATTTCGTTTATCTCAGGTTCAGCGGCACGAAATCGAGCAGCGGGAGAAACACGAACGTGGAGCGAAATGAACTCGAGACACTTCGTCACCTACAAAAACAGTTTGCACATCAAATATCAGGGACGCTACAGATTAAACCTCGGTGCTCCAAACTCCTGATCCCGGGGGGAGGGCGTCCCGTAAGACCGCGGTGCTGCCTGAGAGTCACGTCGAGGGAATCTGCCGTGACCCAGATAAGCAGGTTAACTGGGACGTGAACACGTGCACAGGTGCGCTTAAAAAGGCAGGAAGAAGCAATTAAGAAAAACCTGACATTTAAAAAGGCGAGGATGTGTCAGACTAACCTAGATAGCGAAATGTGTGCAGCTCAGATCTGAGCCACAAATGTTTAAACATCACAGGTGACTGTCTGTGCTGCTGCTGGCCAGGTGTGTGTCAGGTGTGTGTCAGAGGTTAGCGTGACTCTTCCTGCCTGCAGCAACGTGTTTTACGGTGAGGGGGACACGTTATCGTGGCACTAACAGAAGAAGCAGAGGCCTGAATGAGATCCTGCAGCAGCTGCTCTGTGTCGACACGTCTCTGCTTGTTTCAGAGCCGGCGACGTCACCGCGAGCGACCAAACGAACATAATTGGCACTTTGCTGTCACCGTCACTGTACTCCGTGCTGCACACTGATATTATCCACCGGCCGCCTGAGGTTTAACGTCAAACGTGTCATCAGTCCTGCTGACCAAATCACATCTCTTCAGGCGAGCGCAGTGATTATTCCTTCCTGAGAGCTGCCTGTGTGTTTGTCTCGGGCCAACGATGAATTCAGACATTTCAGCTTCTGCTGGGAGAGCTGCGAGCTGTTCGTCGCGTGACGCGTCGCCTCGTGAAAGATGGCTCAAAGTGCTCGTGGCGGAGTGGGTGTGTTGGTCATGTGTGCACGTCACCATCTGATATGAGGCTGCAGTCGGAGCGTCTCTCTGTCTGTGGCCCCGCTCCGTGTGTGTGTGTTTATCCCATCGTTATCTGTGACAGATAGTTATAAGCAGACAGACTGACGCTTTCCCAAGTGTTCGCCTTGGGGCGTCCTGGGGAGAGGCGTGGGGTGAGGCAGAGAGAGGAAAGAGGAGAATTTCTCTCTTTAATATCCGACCTCCGTCTTTTTTTCCATGTCATGCTCTTTTTCTCTCATCATCTCGTCTTGTTACGTCTTCAGTGAGCTCGTGTACCAGCCCTCCTTATTTTACTTTTTTAATATCAGACATACAAAAACACTAATGCTGAAACACTGAAACCTGCAGTTCCGCTAACGTCCAGCAGAGGCAGCAGTGAGTCGGTCCCCATAGACTCCCACGTTAAAACTTCACAGCAGAAATAAACATGTTGATGTTTGCAGCCTGATACACAAACTGTTTGGTCTCTGTGGATCATTCCCTCCTACAGGGGAGGATGTTTCTATAACTCACATGTTTAAATTGTATTAAGGCTTAAAGTTTACATTATTAGGGGCGTGGCCTCTGTGACTGACAGGCGGATGGTGACACAGGTGTCTGTAGCTGCTAGCTTCACCTGAACTGGACCTGTTACTGTACTAACTAGGGATGGGTATCGTTTAGGTTTTATCCGATACCGGTGCCAAACCGGTACTTTTGAAACGGTGCCAGTGCTTAAACGGTGCCCAAACCGGTGCTTAAAGAATGGAAAACACAAAATTGGTCCAAAAACCTCTCATGTTCAGCTGTTTTTTTGTAAAAAGATAACAATGTTAGTCTTTTCTGCAGGTATAGGGCATATATGGTATCACTCTGGGCTGGAAGCAGTGCTTAAACAATGGAAAAAAACACAAACTTTGTCCAAAAACCTCTCATGTTCAGCTGTTTTTTTGTAAAAAGATAACAATGTTAGTCTTTTCTGCAGGTATAGGGCATATATGGTATCACTCTGGGCTGGAAGCAGTGCTTAAACAATGGAAAAAACACAAACTTTGTCCAAAAACCTCTCATGTTTAACTGTTTTCCACTTTTTCTTTGGTCATTTTAGCCTTTTTGGCCAGGGTGAAGGGAGTATCTGCCATCAAACAAGAAGACAGCCGCATGTAGCTATGATGGTGTTTGCTAGTTCACGTTACATGCATTAATTTAATAACGCGGTTAGCTTACTCAACGTAAATTACACACGAACAACATTAAGCTACTCACGCAGAGAAGAACGGCTGCTGCTGCCATCATCATTTCTGCTACACTGGCAGGGCTAGGTTCATCGGATTTAAAGTGTGACCTCCTTTGACAGTATCAGCTTAAAGCACTTGTTGCAGGCTGCTGAGTTTGCATCTTTTGCTGTGAAGTACAGCCAGACTTCTGACCGCTTCGCCTTGGGCATTTTTAATCTGTAGCTCTGCTCTAAAAGAACGTACGTACCTGGACCCGCCTACTATCCTCGAAACGTAAAATGATTGGCTAGAATCTAAAGTGTATCATTCCATACCAGTTGGTGGCGGTAATGCACCTTTCAGTTGTTTGCCAACCGCCAATAGAAATGTAAGGAAGAAGAAAGTGTATCACAGCTCAGGAAAAAAAAGCACCGAAATGTAGCACCGAAATGCGCGCTGCTTTTCGGTCTGGTTACTACCGTTTATGTCAGAACCGGTGCCATGATGGCACCGGATACCGGTACCCATCCCTAGTACTAACAGACCGTCCAAGAAGGCGGAGCTCCAGGTTTGGTGCACAGTGAACTTCAATGATTTTAATTGAATGTTATTGAGCTACAATTAGCATTAGCATTACAATTAGCATCCACCTGTGCCCGAGTGATGCTCATGTTCAGTCTTTGGAGGCAGACTGGTAATCAGTCTGACTAGCATTAGCTGATAGCTTAACAGTCCTTCCTCCAGTTATGGCCAACCAATCACGGCTGTTTCTAGCTTTATGAAGTCTTTGCCTGTTTGTCCTTCGTTAAACAGTATTTCAGAATAATATTAATTAAAATTTCTAGAAAAATCCTATTTTTGAGATTGAATCCTGCAGACAGAAATATTTCTCTATGCATTGGTCAGTCTTGAGATTTTGGGGTCTTTTGCTTTGATAACCTAACAGCCTAACGGTTTAAACAAAGATATAAAAGCCGTAAAGTTCTCATTTCAGCCTCAAATTCATGTTTTTGTAGCATTTTACTGTTGATTACAGATCTAAATGTTACGTGGCCACACTCGAAAAATTATTTTTCACCCTGAATAAACACGAGGCAACGATTATGATCAAAGGATTATTTACTGTAATGTTTAATCTACAGGGAGGCTGTAAACCGAATGTATGAAAATCAAGTAAACGTCATTTGATCAGATCCATTCAAATTCCTATTTTATAAAATTACATGTAATTAAAATGGGCAAAGTCAGGATTTGGGGCATCAAGGCTAAAATCAGTGAATATGAAGAGCATTAAGTTGTATGTCGGTATTTTGATATGTTGCGTTTTGTGAGTATATCAGGATTTACGCTGGGCTGCAGTTTGGAACCTGTTAGAAAAACTTGGTTCCTCATACACTGAAAAAAATATGTTGTTGGATTTACTTAATTCAATGGTGGACATTTGTTGCACACAGATGTTTTGCTTTGGCAGCAACTTAAACAATTGAGTTAAATTAACACAATTTATTCATGTTCAATAAACCTGTGCAATTTGTGTTGATAAAATGTGACTTAAACATGTTTTGATGAAGTAATTTGAGCTCATGGAATATTTTAATCCTTCACAATTTTTTCACTTTATCCCAACACCATTCAATAACTTTTACCCAATACTACTTGGTCACTTAAATACTACATGTTATCTTCAAATTACATTTTGCTATTATATTCTAGTATCAAATACACAATTTTCAAATGGAGGCCTTATAACAGATTGTATTGTTCTCTTCCAAGATGGTTGCTGGCATCCACCAGTAACCTTTAAAAACAAAATGTCTAATTTCACTGCATTGACAGTAGGTAAAGAATTAAACTGACATTACTCCTCCACTGAATCTATATAAATCAACAGTTAAATAATGTCAGTTCTTCCGTGTTCTCTGGAATCAATCACAGCAAAGAAATTAGACTCTTTTAAAAATGTTACAGGACAATACAAAACATTCTATTTAAGGACGTCAAGATTCAGTTAAACAACAATTATAACTAAACAATTTGAGGTAATGTTAGTTTCCATTAACATTAAATTAGGTTACTGAATTGGCAAACACCTTCCTATTAACATTACCCATTTTACCCCAATAACTAAAGAAATTAGCACTTGCAGGTCAAAAACTTTATTCAAGAGACTGAAAAATAACATTGATACAGTGACTGTCAAAAATTACAGCACTGATCATACTGTGACATCCTGGTTCAAAACAGCACACTTAGAAATATTCAACGTTCTTTACTTCAACTGAAAATACCATTTCACATGACCCATATGGGATATCTAGACTGTATAACTGTTCACACTACATCTCTTCACTAGTAAAAGAAAGAAAAAATACAAAGAGAAATTTAAAAATGCTGCCAAACAGACAAACAGAGAACTTGTGCAGAGCAAAAGGAAAAACAAACAACAACAAAAAAAACGGCTCATCCTCATGGCAGTTGCAGAGTATATAAAAATGAACCCTGCGATCTGTTCCTGGAATTGAGCTTCAAAAATGCAGCAGAACAAGTGTGAGATTTAAATGTCCTCTCACCTAGAGCTGATCACCTTGCATGCATAACAGTGAGCTTTCCTTTCAGGAGCAGTTTTGTCTTAGTTGTGAGCTTTTCTTGAGAGCTGAGTTGCATCCAACTCCATTACCACCCTTTGAATCACCTCAAAAGTGTAGCAGAGCTGTGATGGGTAACTCATATTGAAGGAATAAAAAAGGTCCAAACAGCATGGCTACTGCAAAGGTCACGTTATCCAGATCTTGAAGAACTACTATACCCTCGATGATGATGCCAACATCAGAAAAGTCATTGCCTGGCGCATCCTCTGGAGACAGATGTTCATTGTGGTTTTATCAATCTGTGCAGTGGCCTCAGTCAAGTCCTGGTTAAACACAAAACATTTTTTTAAGATTCCTTTTTAAACTCATCTCTTTCGAATCTACCAGTTCTAATGTTAGAGTAATTTAAACCATTGAAAGCAACATAGTAAATAGCTATAGCCAAAGAGTGGCCTGCCATTCATGGTCTAACAGAGTTTCTAAGAGAGAGTGAAAAACATAATAATTTCAAATGCTTTACATTAGTTTTTGTTAGAAAGACACCGGCCCATCAGAAATCCAGGTTATGTCACTCAGAAGATGTTAGAATTTAGACTTTCAGCCCCACAATTTGGTTAGTTGTTGGTCAGTTGGTCATTTTTTTTTTTCAAACAAAAGCTAATGTAAATATTGGTGGGATTTTCCTTTGTTCACTAGAATGACAAATTTAAAGTTTTTTCACACTGATGTGACCCCTAATACAAGGGTGGGGGTGGGGCCTCAAGGGCCGGCGGCCGAGTTCACTACCAGTCCTCATGTGAACTTCAAATTATTAAAGAGGACTACTGGTCCTAACCAGTCCAATGAGGATCAAGTGGATAACTAAATGCATTTTTAAATGTTGCAAAGCCACAATCTACTCATAAAACACTCACCATGAACTCCTGCACCAAGATGTTGCAATTGTCTTTCACACAGATGCGGAGCACTTTGATGAGGGACTCCCTTTGAGCATTAATGTCATCCTAAAGTATTATAACAAAGAAAACAGAGATTTGTGAACTTTTCAGTAGCACAGAAGAAAATGATCCCAGACAAAAACTCTTGACTTTTTAAACCAGTCAACATGCAACACCAGCATCTACAAAGCAATATCAAAAATTCCTGTTTGACATCAACTTTATGGATATATAGTTTCCAGAACATATATTTTTTTTAAAAAGATACATTTTTCTCAGTGGGCCAGTAAATGCATGATGAAAATTATGGCATCCTTTCAGTGGAATCAGTACTCACAGGTAATAGTTGACTGTTTCAATGGATGCAGCATAAAATTCTTTTACTGACCTAATGCAATACATATACACTTTGTAGTTAAAGAATTTTAAAGTTCTTACTGTCATCATGGCAGCTACATCCTTTAGCTTTGTGCCCTGTTCCCCCGATCACTTTGCAAACACTTTCAGCAGACTGTCAGAGAGAAACTCAGCTCCGTCAGAAACCTTGACTGTAAAGGCATGTTTGGGATGCACTGGAATGCTGCATTTTATCTGAAATGACATAAAATTATTTTTGAAATAACAGCAGGCACTGTGCTTGGTTAATCAGTAATGTTTTGTTGAATAAAAACTGTGTTTCCAGATCTTATGGGATTAAAAAAATCCAAAGATGTTTGTTTCTGATTTGCAACCCAAAAGTTACAACCTCATTTTAGTTCAAGTGTGCATTAATGTGAGTCCAGTAATCACCTTTCTGACAATACATACAGGTATAAGTTAAACCTATGGCAGATTTTGGATATCTCAGTTGTATTAATAGGGTGGTGTGTTTGAGTATGCATGCACCTAATAATTATACAAAATCTATTATAATTAAATTACAGAAACCTTAAGCGAAAATAGAATATACTTTCTTACCATAACACCTTGAACCCACAATCCATCAGCTGACTCCTGGTGAAATGCAGAATAGAAATGTGGAGCAAAAAACAAACAAAAACAAAAGCACAGCAGGTGAGGGCAGGAGGGGCAGGGATGTAAGCTAGCATAATGCCGCTGATGATATTAGCTAAAGCTGTTCAATGTCCAAAATCTCACTAACACCACGGTGCAGTAAATACACAATGTAACTGCAGAGTCAGTCGGCAAATCTATTCACACAGAAAAACAAATTATGTTACGAGCGCCTCATAATTAGGTTTAATGTGATATTACGGCTCTTGTGCCAAAGACAAATTCAGATGAAAAAGCGCCAATTCTTTGACAACAGATAAAACAGCAAATAAGCTAACGGGTCTTTTTTAGCATGTTACATGGCGACACTCTAGACGTTTAACTACATTTGGCTGAAATATGGTAAATATTAATTCAAAATATCAAGACATACCAAAAACGTAGAGTTGGCCGCTCGACTTGACTGAGATGGATGCCTTTCTTGAACCACGATCCAAAGCCCGCGAGATGAAATCACGCGTGGTTTCACGAGATTTAATGTTGCTATCTTATTGACTTACTTCACCTGAACATGATATGAGCAATTTAATACACCCTTTCAGCATATCATGTAGTTTTTACACTATATGGTTACATTTATCTTTAAAACATGAGGCAATTGTGTTAAATACATGCAAGATGCTTACATAAATCCAAGAGATGGCCAGTGCCTTTTTTTCAGTGTACGTTCAAACTAACATTAAATCATACACAGACATAAACGCCACAGGCAAAATTTGCTTTATTGCTGGAACTGCTGATTTTAAATCCAAGAATCAGGGGGAGGCTCACAGCTCTGCTTATGTCGTGTTCGTCATGGCAGCAGGACGGATGAATAAATGAACAACTCTTTGCATAAAACATAAGAGCAAATAGGAATTAAACCTCTTGTCATTTCGCTCACAGTGGGATGAAGTGAAACAGGAAGCAGATTTCATTGTCAGATAGACTGTAAATGTTAGAAGGCGTTCACTGAGGCTGCCGGTGATGCAGCCTGAGGGAGACCGGCGAGCATCTTCCTCCTAATCAGAGCTGCTCAGTAAGGCTCAGCTTCGCTCGCAGGTCCTCGGCCTCAGTGACAGATCCTTCACACACTGAAATGCAGCGTCGTTTCCTCCTCTGCTCCGACGCCGGAGCCGTCAGTCTGTTCGTTCCTCGCTAAAATACTGCAGACGAGGCAATTGTGAGCTTCCTTCTGTCACATTAGAGGCCACTTATAGTCCTAACTGTACAAACACAGAAGCAGAGAAATGTCCATGCTTCATAATTCCACTCAGTTTTATTTACACAGCGCCACGTCACAGCAACAGTCGCCTCAAGGTGCTTTGTAATGTAAGATAAAGACGCTACAATAACACAAAGAAAGCCCCGACCAGCAAGCACTTTGGCAACAGTGGGGAGGAAAAACTCCCTTTTAACAGGAAGAAACCTCCAGCAGAACCAGGCTCAGGGACCAAACTCAGAGGACGAGTATTTATGAATCAGTCAACATCAGCAGTGCTCTCACGTCCTCATGAAGAGCTGGTTTGGACTGACACAGCTGTGTAATGAATGTAATGTGTTGCGTAATATTACGGTGTTACACTCATTAAGAACACAGACCTTTGCAGCAG
>NC_140439.1:39183996-39198996 GCF_963576455.1 Neolamprologus multifasciatus
CTGTTAAGAAGCAGAAAAATCAATATTTGATGTTATTGATCCACGAGTTTCCTGGGATGTGGAATTAATCCTGGGTGGATTATCCCGGTGAAATAAAGACTTGTTTATATTATTGACAGACTTCCTCATCATTTTCATGTCGAGGTGATTAAACGCAATAAGGGGTGGGGCTACATTAGCGTTACAGCTCTCTGATGTCCACAGAGACTCTGATTGGTTTCAGTGGACTGAAGAGGAGGATGCTGAGCGTGTCGGACGGGAACGCTTCAGCTTCAGGTGGGAAGGCTGGATGGAGCGCACGCGTCTCTGTGCAGGAAGAGGCCGCGCACCGGGAACTTTCCACCGCCTGCAGATTTCATCAAATTACGATGAAAATCAGGAACAACTAAAGTTTCCAATAAAATATTGACTGTCGCAGGCTCAGGCTCAGAGAACATCTTCTTCTTCTTCTTCTTTTGTTGTTGACGTGCCTGTTAGCACCCGACCCACCAGCTCTGCATCATTACAGTTTGTGTAGATGGGACAGTTTTATTCTTTCTTTAAAACAATGAAGTGAACAAACCCG
This sequence comes from Neolamprologus multifasciatus, assembly GCF_963576455.1. Lineage (NCBI taxonomy): Eukaryota > Metazoa > Chordata > Actinopteri > Cichliformes > Cichlidae > Neolamprologus > Neolamprologus multifasciatus. The sequence continues at coordinate 39,184,562 of NC_140439.1, forward strand.
TCAAGACTCAGATCGTTCTGGTAGCAGCTCCATTTGTAGTTGTTAGGAAAAATACTTTAATGTACGTTGCATATTCATATCCAGCGTATAGGTTCTTATTGTAGAGATTGGTTGCAGGGCGGCACAGTGGCGTGGCGGTTGGCACAGTCTCCCAATCCACCAGCTGACACGATCGTTAGGATAACCCGAGACTCTGAATCAGCCTCAGGGTCTCCGAGCAAGGAGAGCGGAAAGATTGGACCCAACCCAGCAATCACACTGATGACGAGCCCGGCAACAGTACGCAGGAAAAACTCTTTTAACAGGAAGAACTGAACCAGGCTCAGGGAGGGGCGGGGCCGTCTGAGGGGAAAGAGAGCGAGCTCAGAGCTGTGATCCCTCAGACAGCGTCCACGTTCATGTTGATCGTCTTATTTGATAGTTAAAAATGATCAGAGAGCATTTAAACCACAGGAACAAGAACCAGACGCCTTAACACGCTCACAGGGTTCTTATTGTGCTTTTATCAGCTGTCCTGATGCACCTGTGTGTGTGTGTGTGTGTGTGTGTGTGTGTGTGTGTGTGTGTTTCATGCACAAATATTCTGTTTGTTTAGTGTTTAATTGTCTTTTGTGCCTGAGCCACTTTATAAAACCAACACTGCTGTAATGATAAGCCTCTCCTCCTCTGTGCCAGCCTGTGTGTGTGTGTGTGTGTGTGTGTGTGTGTGTGTGTGTGTGTGTGTGTGTGTGTGTGTGTGTGTGTGTGTGTGTATTAATGAGCCCCTTGTTAAACTTTAATGTCTCTGTTCCACTGTTGTCAGGGAGATTTACCACTGAGCCCTCTGGGAAATGTCTGCCCCACTGCTCCCAGCCTGATGGCAAACACACATTCCCACTCACAAACACAAACACACACACACACACACACAGAGTCGGGCGTGCATGCACATCAGTTTGCACATGTGCTTGAATGACTGCATACATTTGTGCTGCAGTGTATTATATTGTGTCAGCACTGAGTGAGCTGAGTGTGTCCGTGTGTGATTCTGCTGTGCTTCCCACTCGGTTTACCGCCTCAGCAGATGAAACACCCCATCGCCTCCCCGTCACCTCCTCATCGCCTCCCCGTCACCTCCTCATCGCCTCCCCGTCACCTCCTCATCGCCTCCCCGTCACCTCCTCATCGCCTCCCCATCACCTCCTCATCACCTCCCCGTCACCTCCTCATCGCCTCCCCGTCACCTCCTCATCGCCTCCCCGTCACCTCCTCATCGCCTCCCCGTCGCCTCTCCGTCACCTCCTCATCGCCTCCCCGTCACCTCCTCATCGCCTCCCCGTCACCTCCTCATCGCCTCCCCGTCGCCTCCCCGTCACCTCCTCATCGCCTCCCCGTCACCTCCTCATCGCCTCCCCGTCACCTCCTCATCGCCTCCCCGTCACCTCCTCATCGCCTCCCCGTCCCTGCGCCCGAACCATCCGCAGACCGAGCCGAGGTTTGGATGAGACCGGCTCTCCTGCATTCGTGTGAGGTCACAGGTTAATGTGAAAAACACACGGCCGTCACATCTGAAACTGGAGCACACCGTGAAGTCAGCTTGTCTTTGTCCTGAGTTGCAGGTGCCCAGTGGGCGTGGTCAGAAGCACCTGGGCACAGCGGCCCCCCACTCCATCTGCTTCCTGTGGTAGAAAGGAAGTGCATCTCTGCACATTGCCCGGCCCCACGTTATCACTCACACTCACGCTGACACGACTGACTGACACATCCTGTGTGTGAAAAAGAATAAAAACACTGAGTGAGGAGCACAGAGCTCCACAGAGCAGCTCTCAGGAATATTCATGATTGTTTTATAGCAGAGACAGCTGAGGAAACGAGACACAGGGAGAGACAACAAAGATGATCAGAGGGAGGAAGTCGAACTCAGTCAGGCAGACCACAGCTGTCCAGGTAAAACAGGATGAAGGACCCCAGCCGAGAGAAGAGACGGCAAACAGGAAGCTGCAAACACACAAACACAGAAACACTAAAGACTTCCTTTAAAACAAATGTCGCTGTCACTGTGGTGCTTTTTTGAGGTTGTGATTTTCTTTGTAGTTCTTCCTGTTTGAAAGGTTTTATTTCTGTTAGTTAGCATTAGCTATTCTTTGCTCTGATTGTATGTTTAGTTATATTTGTTTCCATGTTGTCTCAGCTCGGCGTCTCCCCGTCATGTTCATCCACGTACGCCCATCGTGTCTCCTTCCCTCTTCCCTTGTCCCCTGTGTTGTATCCTCCCTTTCTCTCTCATGCTTCCTCCCTCCTTCTGTCTTTCGTACCAAGCTTGTGTGTCCCGGTTTATATCTCTCCGTGTTTCCTGTTTTATTTTGAAAGTCTTGTGTTTTCATGTTCAGTGTGTTTAGTTTTGCTTCCCCTGTGGTGTTCATTTGTGTCAGCTGTGTTTCCACTTGTCACGTTTCCTGGTTTCATCTCATGTTTTCAAGTTTCGTTTTTTCCAGATTCATGTTCACGTTCACGTCTTTTCATGTCTAGCTTTAGCTTCACCAGTTGAGGTCATAGTTTAGTTCTTACCATTGTTTCTCCTCCCTGCATTTTTCTGACAGCCGTGATAAAGGATCGCTTTTTGTGTTTGGGTCCACAAACACAGCGGCCATCGCAGCCGTAACATGAAGTGATTAAACAGCAGCAAGAGAGCATCAGAGCTCTGCGTGCACGTTTCAGACAGCAGACAAAAAATAAAGATATGATTAGGAATAGACTGGGGTGATCGTTTTATTCTAAATTATAATATATGAAGGTTTATGTGGCTGATTGTCTTTATTGGGGCGTGTGGAGACACCCCTGTGGATTGTGGGCGGGGCTTATCTGGTATAATTAGCAGTCAGAGAGCCCTTTGGTTTGCTTCACAGCTGGCGAGCTGAAGCTTCGATAAATAAAAATATGAACTCGATTTGCTCGTCTCTGCCTGCGTGAGTCTCGCTGCTCGAGGTCATTCCTTACATACACGTTCAGTATGAGACGGAGAAAGACAGGATATGTGACATAACGAGCTCCACAAAGCCTCGTTTTACCTCAGATACATATCCAGATGTGCGTGTCAGTATGAATTGAAGAAATCAAACCCCAGATGTTTTTGAATCAGTGAGCAAATCAGAGTTGTGGGCGGCTGCAGAGAGACTCACATTTACATTAAAGCAGTGACTGTTAGCACTGAATCAGCTTCACGGGGACAAATGAAGACGAGCGAGGACGGCAGATCTGTGTTTACACGTCGCAGTGAAAATACTGTCACCTCATAACGACTGCTGAACGCAGAGCACGAGGAGGTCGGGCTGTTTGAAATGCAAATGTAGCGCGATGGGAGCCGGCTGACGAGCGGAGCTCTGATTAGAGAACGCTCAACACTCCAACCTTTTTATTTCCTGGTTTCAGCGCCGTCTAATAGAAGCTGCCTCCTCTGATTTCCTTTATGTCACCGTGCAACACACAGAAATGCAAACAATCAAACAGGGAAACTGAAATCCAAGCAGACACACGGGAAACTGTACATTCAGCACAATCCCACTGCTTCCCCTCAGAGTTCAGTGCGTGCCAGCGGCATGAATAATGCACGTTAATGTTGTGCACCTCGCTCTTCAATGAATAATGAACATATATCCATTTCTCCTCCCTCTTTCTTTCCATCTTACTGTCGGTCCATTTCTCAGAGATGCCAGCTGGAGAGATGAGCTGTCTGAGGATGAAGGAATGAGAAGGAAGGAAGACGAAAAGGAGAGGAACCTCAGCCAGAGGAGACGAGAAGGAGAGAGGAGGATGTTGGGAGTTTTGTGAAAGAGGACGGGCGAAGAAAAGGTTCAGTTTGTTTACTTTCAAGTGGAAAAGTCCAAGAAGACAGACAGACTGTCAGTGACAGAAGCTGAGCGAGTGAAGGAGGAAACATCTGGATGGTCTCCAGTGTTGCGGCCTTCAAAGATGGCCTCCAACTTCAATGACATCGTCAAGCAGGGCTACGTACGCATGCGCAGCCGCAAGCTGGGGGTGAGTGGGCGTTTCAGATTTAAACATGATCTTCAGAGGGCCGGGCCCGTGAAACTGTCAGTGTAAAGATGTTTAACTGCACATGTAATCCCTGAGCTGTCCCAATGTAGGAAGAAGAAATTTCAGCAGCACGGCTCCGTTTTTCTACTCGATAAAGAAATGAAAGAAACCTGTCAGCAAAACTACAGAAAAAGTTCTGTTGGCTCATTTTCCCTGAAAAATGTCCGCAGTAATCATTGCTGTGTTTTCTTATTTGTATTTTATAAGATGGGTGTAGTATGAACAGTGATGGGGTGGAGGTCTATAAACCTATAAGGACATATAAAATCAAAAATAGTGCTTTGATGTGGACACGATGGACGTGGCTGTGAAACTGAGACATGCTGATAAACACCTGTTTTCTCACTTCCTGTTTGTGGAGAAGTGAAGGGATTTTGTTTTTTGATGCTCACAGCTGTGAAAAACCAAATGGTCCCAAAAGAAGCTGCAGACAGCAGCAGAAGCAGAGTCCCGTCACACAGGAGTCGTTTTTGGATTTACGCTGATGTCTTAATGATGTCAGGCCACTGATGAACCTCAGCGGCCTGGTGTGAGCAGGCCTGCTGGGCTCAGCCGGAGCTTACAGGCCGTAGATGAAGTTGTGTATGGGTGTAAATACAGACCTTGCCTGAGGCTGTCGCGCTGCACTGACCATCACCTTGAATATTACTGTCCTGGAAAAGCAGCTCAGTCCAGCCTCGCTTTGTGAGTGCGTCTCCTCACAGCCGCGGGATCCAGTTTCTCGTCTCCACGTCAGCTGCACGGCGAATGCTAATTCGAGTGAGTTGCATTCAGACGGCGTAGGCGCCACAGTTCAACTCTGCACGACTTATATTATGGAACAAACGCAAATCAATTAAAGTCAGGTTCTGTTCCCCGGCTCGCTTCAAATAATGGTCGCGCTGCTATCGCCGCTCCCAGAGCTGAGTGAACAGCTCTGGGAGGGGACGCAGGAAATTCCCACTCCTGTGTGAACTCTGATATTACCCGAATAAAGTTTCACGTCCTTAAGTTTTAGCTCAGGTAATGGATTGCATATAAAGAAAAATGTGGCCTGTGGGAAATAATGCTGTTGAGTTTTATTGCCTGACCTACACCGACCGCTCTGTTTGTTCCAGAGTTTTTCTAAAGCCTTGCTCATAAATGTGAGACACAGAGAGGAACTGTGGGTGGTTTCTGCTCCTGCTGGCTCGTTCAAAATTTTTCAGTGCACAGAACAAACGCTGGGAAAGGATCACTTTGTTTCTAGGTCCGATTGAATATCAGAAAACCAGCAGCACTGCTGGACGTCATCTTAAAGTAAATTCAAAGTCAACTTTAGCACTCCCAGCATTTTATCCCGGTCTGGAATATCCAGCAACGACTGACTGGAACAACAAGTTTGGAAGATGTTTGGATTGGTTGATTTGATGCGTGGAAGCGAGAGTCTTTATTTTTCTGGATCCCTGATTTCACACGATGATGTCAGAGGTTTGTGTGGTGGTGGAGTGCGGATCTGAACACAGGGAGGCACAACGTGAACACAAAATGTACAAAATGTTCTTTGAATGAGTGAGTGGAGACAGTCCCAGGAAAACAAAGCCCAAACGGTAAAACACGAAAGCAGAAAAACAAACTAACGAGAAGCATCACAGTATTTTATATCGAACGCACCAACAAAGAAGATGAGAAACTGAAGACACAGAGATACACAAGGAACAGCACAGGTGGAGACAGCTGGAGAAACTAAACTGAAAGGGTTAACAAAATAAAACAGGAAGTGATATAACATACATAAATTCCCTTGGGATTAATAAAGTATTCTGATTCTGATATATCAGGTACACCTAACAGGGAGACAAGACTATGACTAAAACCCCTAAAGACTAAACTGAGTATAATCAAGGTCAGAACTCCAAACAAAGGAGAGGGGAACTCAGCTAAGGATGGTCCTGCTGGAGGTTTTTTGCTGTTAAAAGGGAGTTTTTCCTTCCTGCTGTGGCCAGGTTCTTCCTACTCTGATTGTTGGGGTTTACCTGTATTACTGTACGGTCTCTTTCTACTGTTAGTCGCTGTTAGCCAATGTTAGCCACTGTTAGCTGCTGTTAGCCAGTGTTAGCCACTGTTAGTCACTGTTAGCCAGTGTTAGTTACTGTTAGCCACAGTTACCCACTGTTAGTCACTGTTAGCCAGTGTTAGCCACTGTTAGTCACTCTTAGCCAGTGTTAGTCACTCTTAGCCACAGTTAGCCACTCTTAGTCACTCTTAGCCACTGTTAGCCACTCTTAGCCAGTGTTAGTCACTGTTAGCCACAGTTAGCCACTGTTAGTCACTCTTAGCCACTATTAGTCACTGTTAGCCACTGTTAGTCACTGTTAGCCAATGTTATTCACTCTTAGCCATTGTTAGCCACAGTTATCCACTGTTAGCCACTGTTAGTCACTTTTAGCCAGTGTTAGTCACTGTTAGCCACAGTTAGCCACTGTTAGTCACTCTTAGCCACTATTAGTCACTGTTAGCCACTGTTAGTCACAGTTAGCCACTGTTAGTCACTGTTAGTCACTCTTAGCCACTTTTAGCCATTGTTAGCCACTATTAGCCACAGTTAGCCACTGTTAGTCAATGTTAGTCACTCTTAGCCATTGTTAGCCACAGTTATCCACTGTTAGCCACTGTTAGTCACTGTTAGCCACTGTTAGCCAATGTTAGTCACTGTTAGCCAGTGTTAGCCACTGTTAGTCAGAGTCTTGAAATAAGGTCAGTAATGGTCTTGTTTCACGTGTGAGGCTGGGCTGAAAAATCTCACACAGCTAAAACTTGCTGCAGCAGATTCAAACCCTCCACACCGAGAGCCAAATGTGATTGAAAATAAAAGCTGAGAAACATTTTATATGTTATTATTTATGTTATGTATGAAACATTTGAGTTATTTTTATTTGTTAAATACTACAGTAACTGTTTTACTGCAAAAACCCTGTATATTTTAATGATACCTAGCCTATTTAATCCACTTTAAAAGCTCTACATTTTGAACAAATGGGAATCTGTAGTTTTGAGGATGCAGCGAATTCCCATCACTTAAACATAGAGACAAAAAACAAAAACCTAAGGCACTTTCCCAAATTCAGCAACAGTTCTACTCAGCAGCTCCACGTTTTCTCCCCGTGCGCCTGGATCGTTCCTGCCTTCAGCACCACAGGACTCGGCGAGCGACAGCTGTCTCCTCACCTGTTCCTCTCCTCCTCTTCATCAGGTCGCCTCATCACAAACTCATCATCATATCCTGTGCTAGGATTTACTTTTGTTTGTGTTTGACGAGGTTTGAGCACTCGCCACACGTGTCACAAACCTCGCCTCTGCTGACGCAGCTCCAAACACGACTCTGCTTACAATGGTCAACAGAGTGGGCGAGCACGCACGAGCCTTGATGCATTGATACAGACGTATTTCACAGGTGGAAGAAGAAGTAGTTCCTACTAATCCTTTAGACAGTCCCAATAAAATAGTTCCACTCTGTTCCTGTTAATGATTAACTGCAAATTTAACCCAGATGACTAAAATCAATATTTCCGTATCAATCCGCACACCACTGAAGTTCAGACTGTGGAGTAAACTCAGCATGCACAGACACATTTTACCTGGAGATGTACGTGAACACCTGTGTGTGTGTCTGTGTTTGTGTTTGCTATGATTTCAAACATCTGTAATCAGAAACATGAACTCAAGCCTGAAATTACATAAAATCCAAAAGTTTCGTGAACGTTTTATTGTGATTCTGTTTGACGCGCTGGTTTTGTTGCTAATCTGAACCTAGCTACAGCATTTACCCGTCCATCCATCAATGGCCTCGTGCTGACTCTGCCTAGTTTGCTGTTGGATCTGCAGCTGCAGAACCCGTGAAGCTCTGCAGGGTTCGTTTCTGCTGTTTACTTTCAGCTTTGTGAACGAAACCCACAAATGGCGCACAGCAGGAATGAACGGGCATCAGTTATGCTAATGAGCAAACGTGACAAACATGCAGCTGCTCGTTAACGAACCTGTTTGTCTGGATGAAACAAGCCTTTACAACAAGTTTAATAAAGTAATAACAGGTCATAAAACCCAGATCCTGATTTTATAGCCTCTAACGTTCAGCGGTAGCGAGGGAGCGATCTGATTGTGCGCTGGATTCAAATTGCTTTTGGGTGCACGAGGGATTTACAGGAAATGAGGCGCGCATGTAATCCAGCATCGTTTTATCTCGCCACTCTGAGTCCCAGTGACGGGAGAGGGATCACTAACAACCCTGTAGCCACGCCCTCTTTACGAACCGTGTGAATCGCAGTTTCTGTGACCTTCTGACTTTTTCTGTAGCGCCATCATCTGGTCATATTTAGCCTTTCCTGTGACACTGTTTAAAAGCAGGAAGATGAATGTTCTCGGATTTTCTGACTAACTGAAACAGAAGCAGCGCTCTGGTATCAAAAAGACAGTCGGTGCAGATTATTTCCCTCTGAGGTCTGTGTGTCGTCTCCCACTTTGCTTCAGCTGCTCAGACTCTGACTGCTTTCTGTCCTTCATCATGAAGATGAGGGATGGAGCTCTAATCGTCGTGGGCTTTTGTTCTTTTCCCCTCTTTTATAAATGCGGTTAATCACTTGGAGGAGTTCTGGGACTTCTGAAATCTGAAAAAGAAATGATTGGTCCATGAAGCGAGTGATGAATTGAGGGATCTAAAGTGGTTTTGATTGGCCCGGTCGTTTTATCTGGAAATAATTCATGTAATGGTTCCAGCTGGAAGGCAGACCTACTTATCCACAGCAGAATTCCTTCTCCGTTTCGCTCTCTTTGGGAATCTTTCTGTGTTTGCTTTGAACACTATCTCATGTCGTATTTTTGCCCGGGCGTCTCTGACTGCCCTGCCATTTAATTGCTCTCCGTCTTCGCCTTCTCCCTGTGCGGCGTTCTGCCCTCAGTGCTGATTCTGCACAGCTCTTCCTTTTCTGTCTCGTTATCTGCATCCTTCCTCGGCGTTCCCGTGCGCCATCCACCCCTCTCCCTCTGTGTTTTTGCCCTTTTAAATTTGCTTCCTTATTCCAGCTCAGTTTTGCTGGCGGCCTTGCCCTTCGTCGTCCTGTGCAGCGCTCTGGCAGATATGAAGAGGCTTTGCAGCAGCAGAGGGATCAGAGATGATGTTAAGGCCGCATTTCTTTGTGGATTTGTGGGTTGTTATTGAACATGAACACCGAGGAGTTCCCAAACCAGCTGACTGGACTCGGTGCACTTTGTGTCCGATTTTCTCCTCCTGGATAAATCGGATTTGTGACTTTGATTGATTGATTGGTGATTTATTTCAAACATTAAACAATATACAGGAACATTTAGAAAAGAAAATAAGACTATACAAAAAAATCAATACATTTCAATATAGCTCTGATTCATTTACATGTTGAAAGGGAAGAAGTAAACACTTATTGATCCCACCCCTTTGCCATAAATTATCAGTTAATATTTAGTTGCTTCCTTACTGATATCATTTGTAATAAAAACAGTGAACAGATTTCTGATATCCTATAATATCACGTCATGATTTTTTTTAAATAGAGACATTCACTTAATTTCAATATTTTCCTTTTCTTTATAGTTCGAGAAGATCATATTTTTATAACTCTTTTTGAACAGTTTTGTGTTTGGACGTTGCTTTAACTCCATATTCAGACTGTTCCACAGTTTCACTCCATGAACAGAAACACAAAAGCCTTTTCTTGTAGTACGGATGTTCCCTGTTTTGAAGTTACAAAACCCTTAAATTATAACTTCCTTCTTTCAAAAAAAACATACTCTGAATATTTCCTGGCACTTCTTTATTTTTTGCTTTGAAGAGAATTTGTGCTGTTTGGAATTTCACTCGATCGTCAATTTTCAATATTTCCGACAGCAAAAATAATGAGTTTGTACGTTCCCTAGAGAATATGAAGTGATGTTTGTCAAATACCTGTTTTGCCTTGTTTAGTGTTGCAATGCTTCGTGTTACGTTGGCATGAATATATCTTACGTGAGCTCTCAGTTAAGTTTTTCATCTGTTATTACCCCCAGAAATTTATTTTCACTGACTCTTTCAATATCAACACCATTTATTTGAATCTCAGCATTTGTATTTAAACTATTTCCAAATAACATAAGTTTAGATTTATTCAAATTTAATGATAATTTGTTTTTATCGAGCCAGAACTTCACTTTACTTATTTCACATCCTCCAATAAATTCTGCAGATCATCACCAGAGCAGAAGATGTTTGTATCGTCAGCAAAGAGAAACATTTTTAATGCTTTGGACACTTTACAGATGTCGTTAATGTACAAGTTGAAGAATTTTGGACCCAAAACTGACCCTTGGGGTACACCACAAGCACTGTGCATACATAAGGAGCAACAACCATTTAATTTCACAAACTGCTTCCTGTCACCTAAATAACTCCGGATCTAAAGCGACCCCTCTGACACCATAACGTTCCAGTTTTCTTATTAATATATCCTGATCTATAGTCAAATGTCTTTGTCAAGTCTATGAATAACCCAGACACATGTTGCTTTTTGTCTGTGGTATTTGTGATGTAATCTATTGAATCTAATAGTGTCAGTGATGTTGATCTGCTTGATCTGAACCCGTACTGACTCTCAGTGAGTCGTTTATGCTTATCTATTAATTTTTCCAGTCGGTTTTTAAACCGTTTTTCAAGAATTTTTGAGAATTGAGGCAGTAAAGAGACCGGCCTGGAGTTTGTGAAATGGTGTTTGTTTCCAGATTTGTATAGAAGTTTAGCTATTTTCATTCTGTCTGGAAATCGACCAGTTTGAAATGATAAATCACAGATGTGTGTAAACGGTTTTATAACAGCCTCAATGACTCTTTTAACCACCATCATATCAATATCATTACAATCCAAACATTTCTGATTTTTACATTTTTGACAGTTTCAAAACTTCATTTTCATCAGCGGCTGTGAGAAACATAATATAATATAATATAATATAATATAATATAATATAATATAATATGAATTTCTGTCTATCAGTGTATCTGGTTTGTCCTGTGCTTTCCCAGGATCAGCGACTGTTTTTGCTAAATTTGGTCCAGCAAAATAATTCATCGAGACTGTTTGTCACAGCATCCATGTTCTTCATGGTCATTACAAATGAAATACTTGTAGTTCTTTTGTTCAGCCCCACGTATAACACTGTTCAGTATTTCCCATAATCTTTTATTATTATTTCTATTTATATCTAATTGCTTCATATAGTTTTCCTTTTTACTAAATCTAAGTATATTAATTAACCTATTTTTATATCTTTTGAATCTGATTTCAGCATCTTTAGTTCTCGTTCTTAAGAACTCTCTGTATAGAGCATTTTGCAGACCTTTTGTTATCCATAGACAGTCCATATATTTATGTTTCCTACTATACTGCTTTATTGGACAGTTGTATGTAAATATCGTAAGGAATTCCTTATTAACGTCCTGCTCCTGATACACTTCACCCCAGTTCTTTTTCCTTATGTTGAGCTGCTTAAAGAGAAGCTCGGCCACCTCGTTTAAGCACCGCCGTCTTCTCGCACCCGAAACCTGCACGCTCATACGACAGCAACGTGTCAATCACACTGTAGCCACGCCCCAAACTCCTCCCCCTCTCCCGTGTCCTTTCTGATTAAACGGGCCACGATGTGTTTTATTCAATAAGACTTGAAACCTGCAGCTGAGATGAAAAACTCGGAGCTCAGGTGAGCAGGACGTTTCTATCCAATCAGACGTCATTTTAAAATGATGTCACCAGTCTCTGGTTCATGTGTCATCACCTGACATGAGACTGACTGCAGGTGATTGTCAGCTCGGTGCAGATACTGAAGGCCAGCATGGAGAAACCCCGAGTTTCCCCCTGTTAGCGCGTCAGAAGCCTCACATCTGAAGCTTTTGGCGAGCGAGCGTCTCTGCGAGCGACCTCAGAGTTGCAGAGAGACGAATAGGAACGGAGGTGAACGGCAGTTTGTCTGAGTCTCTGCGTCTTCGGGGCACAGAGGAATGGCACAGCTGAGGTCCTCCTCAAGGCCGGATAGATGGACTGCCAAAGTCACGCTTCATTTATCTCAAGAGGAACAACAAAGCCAGAAGGAAAAGCGCCGCCACGCAGCGCCGCCACGCTGACCTCAGCTGTGTGTGAGTCTCCTCTTTGTTTCCTGCCTTAGCATTCCCACCGCCCTCACTGGATAATGAACTACAGTATTGATGAGATTGGTATTGATCAGCCTCCAGGCACAGAGCGTCCCACACACGCCCCTGTCAAACCGCCTCCCGCTGATTAATCATGACGTCGATGCGTTCAGATTGCTAATGAGCTCCACGTCTCGAAACACATGTGAGATGTTCCCCATCTGTCTGCGTGCTTAGTTCTGCCTTTTGGGTGCAGCGATACAAATGCTCGTCTCGTTTTTTTCCACTTCCTCTCAGCTGTAAAATACATTTCCCATCCTTCAGCTGCGTCCTGGCGCCTTGGATGCTTTCCAAACTTTGAGATTGGAAGGCCGAGCGCGCCTCAGAGGAGACGAGTGTGTTTGACTCCTGCACAGGTTCATGTGTGCAGATGCTGCGCTGCAGCCAGCGAGCACAAAGTTACCAACACATCTGTCCAACAGCGACGGTCCAGACCGAACCACCCCGTGTGGTTCTGAGACGCAGCGTTCGAGGATGTGCTCGGGCTCCAGACTCCAGGAAACGATTTATTGAAAATGAATATTTCTCTGAGTTCTCGTTGCTTTTGGACTCTGTGTGGATTTCTTTATTAATGGTTCATGTTTAAACTTCCTCCTGCAAAACCCCGTCCTGCTCTTTGACTCAGTGGATTTCTGCGTAACATCTTTTCTTTGTGTTTTGTGTCGCCTCCCTTTTGGCCTCCTGTCTGCGTGGACACAGGACCGCTTCAGAGCCTTAGTTTCAATAAATACGTCATCACAAACTAAATTATGGCAGAACTGGTGAGAGAAAAACCTTTTTTATTAAATGTATTAAATTATTCAATATTATTTGATAGAAAAAGCAACTTAATTAAGTTTCCTGAAATAATAAATCATGTTAATATTCTTTATGTTAATAAAAGGAAGTTCTAGAGGGAACGTTTTACTCCGGTACTTTATTCCTGGAGTCTCCGGGGATGAGATGAAGGTGAAGCGTCGTAGTTAATGAGGCCGACGGAGCACAAACTGGTTTGTTGAGGCTGTGCGTTCAGCTCAGGAACAAAGAGCTCACGTTTGGATCGAGCAGGAGAAAAAAAAGATGTTGGGCACTCATCACCAGATTAAAAAAACAAGCTGAATTATTCATGTGGGTTTATTGAAGGAGAGGGATGGATATGAACGCCCTGAAGGCCCTCAGACTCTCCCACAGATGGAATTAAATGTGAGGCTGCCCGAGGCCAGATTAAACTTATAGACACGACACATGAGAAGGTGATAGGTGAGCTCATTTGCAGGATATATATCCCCTCAGACGCCGGCTGTGATCTCTGCTTATCCAGCACGCCGCGCTCAGACGCGTTTAAGACCAAAGACGAGTTTCATCTCTGCGCCAAGCCGGAGATGCAGCAGAATCCCTTCAGCTGTCTGCACATGCTCAGAACGGACCATCTAATGGTTTCCTCGTCCTGCATCGGCTGAAACGATGTCAGCAAACACAACATGAGAAGTGGCTTTGAGGCCCAGCCCCACATGTTATCACATGACTATTCAATTCAACTTTATTTACACAGCGCCAAATCACAACAACAGTCGCCTCAAGGTGCTTTATATTGTAAGCTAGACCCTACAATACAACAGAGAAAAGCCCAACTATCATATGACCCCCTGTGAGCAGCACTTTGGTGACAGTGGGAAGGAAAAACTCCCTTTTAACAGGAAGAACCAGGCTCAGGGAGGGGCGGGGCCATTTAAACAGCTTCCTGCAGACACCTGCTCAGCACTAGTCCAGTGTTCAGTTCTGGTCTCAGGCTGATGAGGAGGAGGGGTTTCCATATGTCTGACTCCTGCTGACCAATCATGTTTGAGCAGGTTGCAGGTAAACGGTCCACCTGGCTGTTTGCACAAATTCTGTCTGAGTGCCTGATTGTGATCTGCAGCTAGCCTGGAGGTTTGAGGGCTGTTCCTCTCAGAGGCTGAAGCTGCACTCGTGCTAACACGCTGCTGTCTGCAGAGACGGATTAATGAAATTCAGCCAACACAGAGATGCATCTGCATGCAGTCCTCCGACAGGCTAACAGCTCGCCACCTGTGCTTCAACGCTGCACGCAGGTCGAATGCTGATCAGCTGAAAGTTTAAAGAGAAGAAGGGAGCAGCAGAGTTCAAGCAGAAGATCAAGGAAGGCAGAAATAAAACGTGGA
>NC_140439.1:39203996-39276496 GCF_963576455.1 Neolamprologus multifasciatus
CCAGGGTGGAACGACTGTTCAGCATGGGGTTGAAATCATTTTGGATTTTCTCTAATCCACCTGCAGTGTTTATACACCTGCACTAATATGTCCCTTAAATGTCTGTCAGCACCTCAGTCGGACACTTTTAGAAGCCATCAAAGTGTTTGGCATAATTCTGGATATTTGAGCTTCTTGGCACAACTGGTCGACTTTATTTAAATTAGTTGGTTTTCTGGCATAGAAACCGTCCACGAAGTTTCAGTGTAGGCTTGATGTCGGGGCTTTGGCGTCATTGTCCGCCTGTGTCCGTGTTTCAAACATCGAACTATTGATTTGATAGGAAGCAGTCCTCCCTCTTTATTATTCTAACCACAGCCCCACACCATCACGCTGCCACCACCATGCGTGACGCAGTGTTCAGGTTTAAACAGCTCGCCACCTTTGCAGACAATAATTCATCTTTCACTTTATTTGTTTTTGTCTTAAATTCTTGCTGTTACTCAGCAGCTGTCGCCTCTCCAGACCAACTAAATCCATCCAGAACCACACCAGTCCAGCTGATTGCTTTCACACCATCTTTGTAGTTTTCACAAAGCCGGCAGCATCGAGCTGATTCAGGTTGCACACGGACGTCCACGTCCTCCTTAAACGCTGCGATCCCAGGGAAACGCCGCGCCCGGTGTGTCTCTGCGTGAAAGATGCTGTTTCATCATTGTTCATGCAGATCTTTGTCATGACTGAAACCTGCATCTGAAACTGTTTTTCCATGACGTTACTGACTTTGTTGTGCTAACGCTGGATTGCACAGCTCAGCACTCACTTTATGCAAACTGCAGACCAACCTGGGGTTAGTGTCTTCCCCACGGGTACCTGACACGCAGACAGGAGCAGCCAGGAATCGAACCACGACTTAGTAGATGACCGGCTCCTGAGCTTCAGCCACCACAAACCTTCATCCGAGCTTCTGAATGCTGATGTTACTCGTGCACAGTCACAGTCGCGCTGCACTGAGGTTTGCACTGTGAACACAGCCAAACGTGCTCTGCAGTGTTCGAGCGTCTAACGTTTAATAATGTTCTTATTTTTGCTCCTGATTCCTCTGCTCTATGTTTCATTTATGAGGCTTTAATAACTGGAAGTCACCACAGTGAAGTTATTACTGTGTGTGTGTCAAACAGCTGCAGTCCTGACGCTTCATCATAAAATGAACTTGAGATGCTTGCAGTAGAAACGTGCACTTCATGTAACGCACACTACAGACCTCTGTGTCTGCTCTGTGTGTCTGTGATAACCGAGCTCTCTGAAGATCATCACCAAAAACCCTGCAGTGGCATAAACGCGTTTGTGGGTCACGTGACTCTGACTTGTGAGTCCGTCACAGGATCCGGTTGGATCACTTTGCTCCTAGGAAGCGACTTCACAAACTATCTTGAGCAGATACGATCATTTCACCTCTGATCTGCTGCTAAAGTAGCCGGCTGTCGTGCAGCACACACATTTCCTGGCAGAGCTGTGTAAACCGGCCTCTGCATCGTGTGGTTTCGTCTGCAGCCGCTGCAGCTCAAGCGAAGGACAAACGTGTGATTTGAGAGAAAAACAGAGCAGCCGTGGATCCATTCAAAGTGTGCCAACGCAGCATTTCAAGGTTACGCTAACACCTCGGCTGCATAGCATCATCATCTCCTCGTGCTTTCATCTGAGCGAGCCCCTCTGAGAATTACAGCAACTCCCAACAGCTCCGCACTCGTTTCATCTTTGAGGCTACAAGAAGGAAGCAATTAGCTCTCCTATCTTCCCCTTCCTCCCATCTCCCTCCTCCGTCTCCTCTCTTTAGCTTCACTTAGCACTCCTCACAGCTCCGTCTGCTGAGACCTGATTACTTCAGAGGACAGTGAAGGGAGAGATGAAGAGGAGGCGGCTAGTGAATGATGGGGAGGGAGGATCTGTACAGATGGTGGCCATGAAAGCGCTGCAGATGTTCACTGAGTAGAAACAGAAACTAAAGTGGAGAAATGTTGAAAACTTATCAAAAACTACACGTTTAGTAGTTCAGCAGGTTTTCTGTTCGTTTGATTCGTCCAGTTCTTATTTTGTTGACAGTTTCAAAGCATTTAAATGATATAAGCTGACTTGTTTGTCTCATCAGGTCTCCAAGGATCTGTTTGGGCTGTAATTATTATCACTATTAGTTTTAGTTATTATTTTTTAACCTGTCTGGCATGCCCACGGTGAGAGAAAAACCACCAGTAACACTGTAAAATCTCCCAGTTTCTGTGCTGAGAAACAGCCCAGCCGACCCTGAAGTGCTCACTGGAACAACATGAGCTTAACCGTCCTCTGAGGCGAGAGCCGCTCCGATCAGCCTATCGTGTCTGGTTTCTTCAGGCATCAGAAAACGTCTCCTCGCTGTGAAAGTGTCGCCACAGTCAAACACTAAAGGCCAGCGTGTCCTCGTGGTCAAAGTCGGGCTTAATGCTCTCAACGCAGCTGGAGGTTAACCCTCTAAAGCCTGAACCTTGAAACTGGAGAGTTTATTGAAGCGTCTGACAAATTTGTTTGAAAAACTAATTACATTTTAATGCCTTTTAATTTGTATCAGTTTGTTACATCTGGCTTTAAGAAACCATGCACCTGTCAGTCAAAGAGGCCACGCCCCTTTAATCCTTAATGCAATTTAAACAGGTGAGATTTAGAAACATCTTCCCTATGCAGGTGTTATGGAAGAGAAATGATCCACAGATAGCAAACCGTTTGTGTATCAGGCTGCAAACATGTTTATTTCTACTGTAAAGTTTTAAAATGGGAGTCTATGGGGACTGACTCACTGCTGCCTCTGCTGGACGTTAGAGGAACTGCAGCTCATCTTCATTCTTTTCCCGGATGTTGCTGCTTGGGTTGAAGTTCAGTCCAACTGCAATCATCTCTCCTCAGAACAGAATGAACTACCTGCTTTGGAAAACAGCATCTGCTGAATTTGACACAAAATGACCAAATCATTGTTACGGATCCACGTCTGGGTGATGCTGAGAGTTTATATCAGAGCTAATCTCACTTTAGAGGTCACGTATGTGAGGAGCTCCACACTTGTTCATTAAAGATCAGCTCCTGGCTTTAGCCCAAATAATTACAGTTACATTAAAACATGTGAATTTTATGTATTGTGGAGCCTGTAAAATAAATAAGCGTGTAAAAGCTGCACAACAGGAGGTGGATCAGTTAGTTAGACTTGTTACTGTTACTGTAGTTCCTGCACAGATTTGTAACAACCAACCAGCTGAGTTGAACATGGTGTCAGTTGCTACTGACAACAAGAACTAAAGCTGTTTCAACACAATGGGCTGAACCATTTTTAATGCGGGGGGTAGGTAGGTAATGCACTATGGTGAGTTTTAGAATTTAATTATTTTAATTAACTTCAATGGTAATTATAACTAGGCTCAAAGTGTTAATACTTATATGCATATTGTCATAGGCAAAACGAGGGTGGCAAGAGAACAAGCCACCACAGTAGATCCGCCCCTGAGCACAGAGATCTGCAGAGAGAACACGAGACGAAGCTTCGCTCTGTATCCACGTCCTGCACTGACTTTATGCTCCACCAGGGGCAAGAATGTACATTATGTTGATATGAGGTTATGATGATATAAAATGAATGTCATTGTGTGTGTGTGTGTGTGTGTGTGTGTGTGTGTGTGTGTGTGTGTGTGCTTCAGATCTATCGGCGTTGCTGGCTGGTGTTCAAGAAATCTTCCAGCAAAGGACCTCGTCGTCTGGAGAAATACCCCGACGAGAAGGCTGCTTACATCAGAGCATGTCCTAAAGTAAGTGTGTGTGTGTGCGTGTGTGTGTGTGTGTGGCTCAGGTGTGCTCTTTAGAGCTGACACACTTACTGACAGAGATGAAAGCCTGTACAGAGCTCAGCTTGAGGCGGCCGTTTCTTCTTCTTCTCTTTAAAACTCAGCAAGCTTTTGTTCTTCATCATGATCAGCAGCTTCTCCTTCAGATGACCGTCCTGGCTGCCTTCACTGAGCATCCTTCAGCTTGTGAACTTGCGGTTGCTCTTTGTTCTTTCTCACAAAGCTCTAAAGAATCTGTAATCCAATCACAGCTGAGATGTTAAGGTGGGCGAGACGACTCCAGCTGTAAAGAATCAGACACTTTGAGGAGTATTTGTCTCAGCTTTGATGCACACAACCACTCTAAGGTTAAACCATCTCGTTTAATGTTTTTCTTTATTTTCATGACTGTTTACATTGTAGATTCTGACTGAAGGCATCAACACTATGAATGAACACATGTGGAATCATGTAGTAAACAAAACAGTGTGAAATAAAACATGTTTTCTATTTTAGATTCTTCGTAGTATCCGCCCTCTGCTTTGGTTCCTGCTTCGCTCACTCTTGGCCTTCTCTCCGTGAGCTTCATGAGGTCGTCTCCTGAAATGGTTTCCAACAGTCTTGAAGGAGTTCAGAGATGCTGAGCACTTGTTGGTCCTTTGCCTTCACTCTGCACTCCATCTCATCCCAAACCATCTCCACTGGGTTCAGGTCAGGTGACTGTGGAGGCCACGCCTCCATCACTCTCCTTCTTGGTCAAACAGCTCTCACACAGGCTGGAGGTGTTTGGGGTCATTGTGCTGTCCTGGCGTGTCGCTGCAGGATGCTGTGGTAGCCATGCTGGTTCAGTCTGCCTTCAGTTTTGAATAAATCCCCAACAGTGTCACCAGCAAAGCCCCCCCCCCCCCCCCCACACCATCACACCTCCTCCTCCATGCTCCACAGTGGGAACCATGCATGTAGAGACCACCGTTCACCTTTTCTGCACAAAGACACGGCGAGTGGAACCAAAGATCTCAGATGTGGACTCATCACCAAAGCACAGATGGTCTAACGTCCATCCTCGTGTTTCTCAGACCAAACAAATCTCTTCTTGTTGCTTTTCCTCAGTCGTGTTTCTCAGCAGCTGTTTGACCGTAAAGGCCTGATTCCCACAGTCTCCTCTGAACATGTAGAGATGTGTCTGCGACTGGAGCTCTGTGTGGCATCTATCTGGGCTCTGATCTGAGCTGCTCTTGTGATTTCTGAGGCTGGATGAATGCATCCTCAGCAGGAAAGGAGACTCTGGCTCTTCCTGTCCTGGAGCGTCCGTGTGAGACAGTTTCATCGTAGCACTCGATGGTTTTCGTGCACTTGGGGACACATTCAAAGTTTTAGCAGTTTCCCGGACTGACTGACATATAAACACGAAGCAGAAAACCTGACCTGGATTAAATTAGACTGATCACCTAATTAGCCGGTGATATGTAACCTGACAGGCTCCGCCAGCAGGTGGCGCCTCGGCTCCCCGGTCGACGTTAGAGGTCACAGCGTCTCTGCGTTTAATCAGCCACTTTATCTCCAATTTGCTGTTTAGGTGACAGAGATCAGCAATGTGAAGAACATCACACGACTGCCACGTGACACCAAGCGACAGGCGGTGGCCATCGTGTTCACGGACGACACCTCACGCACCTTCACCTGTGAATCAGGTAACATGTCTGCCTCGACCTGTTTGGGGGGATAGAGAAGGAGTGGAAGAGTTAATGGTGATGTATAATGATGTGTGAACATATGAGGAAGAGCAGTGCCCAGTGCATCATGGGAGTCCTCCAGCAGCCTACATCTATTGCAGCATAACTAAGGGAGGATTCAGGGTCACCTGGTCCAGCCCTAACTATATGCTTTAGCAAAAAGGAAAGTTTGAAGCCTAATCTTGAAAGTAGAGATAGTGTCTGTCTCCTGAATCCAAACTGGAAGCTGGTTCCACAGAAGAGGGGCCTGAAAACTGAAGGCTCTGCCTCCCATTCTACTTTTAAATACTCTAGGAACAACAAGTAGGCCTGCAGAGCGAGAGCGAAGTGCTCTAATAGGGTGATATGGTACTACAAGGTCATTAAGAGCTCCCAAAAATGTTCAGACTTGATGCGTAAACATTTAAAATCTGCGTTCTACTGTGGATAAAATAAATAAATATAGATTTATGTGGTTTTCAAAGTTCCAACTTTTTGAGTTGAGTTTGTTTGTGAGGACGGGGAGTGGGTGAAGCCAGTACGACAGCTCTCTCTCTCTCTCAGAGCTGGAGGCTGAGGATTGGTTCAAGACGCTGTCGATCGAGTGTTTGGGGATGCGACTTAATGACATCAGCATGGGCGAGCCAGACCTGCTGGCTGCTGGAGTGCAGTGTGAACACACAGGTACAGCACACACACACACACACACACACACACACACACAGGTACAGCACACACACACACACACACTGTAACTATGACCATTTTATCAGTCCGAGCTGAAGATGTGCAGATGTTCATGGCAGTGAGACAGGATCAGAAACGAGTCCATCAGAGGGACGGCTCAGAGTCAGAGGCTGAGAGGGTCTGAGCGTGTGCAGAGGGGGGAGGGTGGAGGATAAAGATGGAGCTGCCAGGCAGGAGGAGAGCTCAGAGGAGGTTCATGGATGTAGTGAAGGAGGACATGCAGAGGGTTGGTGTGACAGGAGGATGCTGGGACAGGAGGAGGTGGGGGCGTGTTGATGTGTTTTTGAATGTGTGATATTTTTACCCGTGATGTTTCTTTTTGGTTCTTCTCCTTTGATCGAGGCTGCTGATGTAAATCTGCTCTTAATGACTCGTTAAATCACGGCTGACTCGCTGCACCACCGTGTGGCACAACGTGGTATTACAGGAAAGTCCAGCACAAAGATGTTTTCAGTTCAAACTAACAACAGGAAGTGACACTGAAAGCTCCTTCAACTGTGAACCTATTATTGTTTATTGTTGTTTGTTTGTCAGATTTCATAAAGCTTGTAGTGCTCTTTGCACAGTTATGAAAAGGCTGCGTTTGTTATCAAAGAATGATCAACTTTAACTTTATTCATCCTGTTAATCGGCGTTTACTGCGAGGACCTGAGCATGAAAACAGATTTTACTCAACATTTGGGGGCGGAGTCTGACCATCCTCTGTCTCCTCAGAGCGCTTCAACGTCTTCCTCCTCCCCTGCCCCAACCTGGACATCTACGGCGAGTGCATGATGCAGATCACCCACGAGAACATCTACCTGTGGGACATCCACAACCCTCGCACCAAGCTGGTCACCTGGCCGCTCTGCTCGCTGCGGCGCTACGGACGCGACGCCACCCGCTTCACCTTCGAGGCTGGACGGTGAGAGTTCGTGGTGGTTGGGGAGGGGGGGGGTGGTCTGTCCTCAGATAAACACGGGTGACATCACAGGTTAGAGAGCGCCATCCTTTGTTAGCAAGGTGACTTTGAGATGAAGTGCTTATCTGAACTCACATACTGTCAGTCCAAGGATACACACACACACACACACACACACACACACACACACACACACACACACACACACACACACACACACGCAGGGCGCTGCTGCCTCGTGAGGAGATTGATTGAATAGATTAGTCGATGAATCGATGCTGGGTCAGACCTCCTTATCTGCTCTTCTTTGATAAAACCTGACCAGCTATGATTGGGTCAGCATGCAGATAATGCTGTGTGTGTGTGTGTGTGTGTGTGTGTGTGTGTGTGTGTGTGTGAGCCCTCTGGTGGATGCAGAGGGCTCTGCTGCAGACGCAGCAAAACGCTTAAACTCAAATCTGATTGGAAGATGCACATCGATCGATTATCAGAAAAGCGCCATCAGCACTGAGTGGTCGAGTATAAAGCGGCTGACTGAGCCTGGCGTGGACGTTGGAGGAGCTGCTCAGGATGCTGCTTTGCCTCACATTTTTCTAATTTGACCAAATATGATCACAGGCTGAATAAGTGCGTCCGGCTGCTCCTCCAGCAGCAAAAATAACTTTAGCTACACAAAGACGGCCGGAAGAACCAGGCCAGAGACGAAACTGCAGATCACTTTCACATTCGTCGTCTTGTTAACAACAAAACGGGTAAATCCCTAATGTGGTGACGTAGTTTTGGAGGATGAGCAGTGCTTTACTTTATCTTCTCTGGAGTGAGCAGTAGGTAGGATTCAGACGACCGCGAGATAACACCGCCGTTTTCACGCTGAGCTGCTGTCATGTGCAGGATGTGCGACAGCGGCGAGGGACTCTACACGTTCCAGACCAGAGAGGGGGAGCAGATCTACCAGAGGGTCCACTCGTCCACGCTAGCCATCGCTGAGCAGCACAAGAAGGTCCTGCTGGAGATGGAGAAGAACAGCAGGGTGAGGCGTGACCTTTGAACTCGGGTTCAAATTCAACCTTTATTCAAACCCTGTGCGATTACAGCAGCACACAGCCACAGACTGTATATAAATGATGGAAGTAGCAGGTCAGAAAACATCCAGAAGGGGGCGACGTCCCTGTTTCAAAGAGCAGCTTAAGTGTTAATAAATGCATAAAAAATGTGTTCGTCTCAACAAAGTTTTGAAATAAAATTTTCAAAATAAACTTCCTGTAACGCTGTAATAATAAATCAAGGCTATAAAGTCCTATGAAATCTCACATTTGTGCTTCACATTCACATTTTATTCAGTTTATTTTGTAAACAAACAGAAAAGCAGTGAATAAAAATCTCACAGAGATAAATACAGACCTGCCTTGCTCAGAGGCTCCTCGGCAGCAGAAGACAACATGGGATTACATCATGTGGTTAAAAACGGGCTGGTCGTACCTGTGGCGTCTTCCTACTGGGACGCTTTCACAATAAAATGAACTTCTTTGATTGCGTGTGAGCCGTGCTACTTCCTGCTTATTGTCTCAATTCCTGATGTTGTGTTTTTTATCCCAGCTGCTGTCGAAGGGCTCAGAGTCCGGCTCGTACCCCTGCACCCCCACCGCCATCCTGCCCCGGTCCGCCTACTGGCACCACATCACTGGAAACCAGACCGGCATGGATCCCGGCAGCGGTACGCCGCACGCCAACCCTTACATAACATTTACACGAGACTTATACAAGCTCCTCCCATAAACTCAAGAACCAAACCTGATGTTTGTCTTCACGGTCGTCTCCTTAAAGCTTGGCACTCGTAGGAAGTCTGATGACCTCCATGCTCCATCTCCGTGTTATGGACATACTTTACTTTTTTCATTCTCTTCACCTCCTTTCTCACCTCCTTTGTCCTTCACCCCTGCTGGAGTGAAGGACAAAGGAGGCAGAGGGTCGTTCAGTACAGATGGACTCAGTGTTGTTTTTAAAAAACAACTCAAAACTCACCTTTTTAAAACTGCTTTTGGTTCATTTTTGCTTGTTTTATATTGTCTGTTTCACCTTTTTATGACTTTTTATCTTGTGTGCAGCACTTTGTGACTCTGTCTAGAAAGATGCTGTTTAAATAAAATTGTACCAGGAAAATCCCACTGAGATTAAAAACCTCTTTTTCAAGGGAGACCTGGCCAAGATAGGCAGCAGGTGTCTCACAGTTACAGAAATTACTCAAACACAGGCAGAAACAATAAGTGAAAGAATACAAATAAAATAAAATAAAATTCAAATAAAAATAAATAAATAAATAAAAAATCAGTTAAAATGACAACCAATCTAATTGAAACAGTTGCATTTTATTGACAGATCGTCAGAAAAGACAAAGACAGAAACACATCAGTGACGAGTCGTGTCCAGTTGATGCTTCATAAGAACATCTTTAGAGTCACACATGCATCAACATGAAGTATCCAGGCTGATATTTCTGTCTTTGCAACTTCAAATAAACATTATTCATAAACTCTTAATATATTCAAACATCATCTTTTGGTGAAGCTCTTCCTCACCTGCTGCTTTTCTCTACGTTTCATTCGTCGCTCCACAAAGTCCCAAAACAAGAGAAACTCCTGAGTAATCAAGTATTTGCTTCTCGTGCGCTGTGACCTGGAAACATTGTGTGGAGAGTAAACATCAGAAACGTGCAGATATAAAGAGTCCGATGTTAGAGCTGCAGAGACCCGACAGACAAATTCAGCTTTGGTTTTTGGTGGATTGTGTTTTGGATCGTGTCGTCATGCCGACGCTTTACACAGACGTGTTGAGGAGGTCGATGATCAGTTTATAGCATAAACTTATTCGCTGGAACGTTTTTGCCACACAGCAAAAAGCAAGACACAAGTCACCAAAGTTCTTTGTGTAACTCATGCATGAGGGAGGAGCCAAGTGTCGCTCCACCCACTTGACCTCCGTCAGACTCTCAGCCAGGTTCCCCATAGCGCTCCTTTTATTGTGGTTACAGGAATATGCATAGGGTCATTAACATATAACATCTTACATGTGAACAAAGAATACCTTGTCTGTGTGTGTGAGTGTGTGAGTGTGTGTGTGTGTGTGTGTGAGGGGGGGTCAGAGTGTGACCCCATAAAGACTTCCCTAACCCTGCTGGTCTGGAAGTCCAACAGTTCATCTAAACAAAAGGCTCTTAGCCTAAAACAGACATAGACACGTTTATCCGACCATAAAACAATAAGAGAAGCCACGCCCTCTCCCACGCTCCGTGGGTGTGAATGCCAGAACACGCTGCACACAAAGCCTTTGCAGACTGCTAAAGATCGCACATCCTATCACTACACAATCGATTAAACACCTCTGAGCATATCTGGTTAAATATTTATAATACAAATGACAATAATCAAATCTAAACCCATCAATCGGTATCGGAGTCAAGTAGCATTAAGGCTCCGCCTACTAGAGGTGGGAATCACCATCACCATACATACATATAGTTTATGAAAACTATGCAGCCCCTTCAGCAACTGAAGAATTTGAAAGTAAATTAAAACAAAATATAATTTTACATTAAATAAAAAAGTTTTAA
Organism: Neolamprologus multifasciatus; assembly: GCF_963576455.1. Classification (NCBI taxonomy): domain Eukaryota; kingdom Metazoa; phylum Chordata; class Actinopteri; order Cichliformes; family Cichlidae; genus Neolamprologus; species Neolamprologus multifasciatus. Next base: position 39,214,782 of record NC_140439.1, read on the forward strand.
ACTTAATTAAAATAAAACATGTCTTAAATTAAAATAAGTAAACTGTCACATTTGGACAGTGAAGGAATGTCAGGATTCTTGCTCAGAAAAAGGATCAACATGCTCTGAAGTCAGAGCACAAAAACCTTTTTGTAACAAAGTATCGATTTCTGCTGTCCCTGTATTGATACATTATTAGCAAACAAAATATCACCATGCTACACAGTATCCATTTTTCCCCCACCCCTACCTCCTACCTCAGGTAACAGGTGTGTTTCTGCTCCGTCTGTAGGTGACGCCGCGGAAGACGAGCTGCTGTCCACCCGCCTGCCTCCCGACCGCCACGCGACGCTGCCCCTGGCAAACACACACACGCAGTCTCAGCCACACATACACACACACTCCCCGACACACTACCCCACCTTCCCCGGACAGTGACACACACACTCACACAGGTGTGTGCGGACTTTGAAGACACACACAGGACCCACATGCATGCAGACACACACCAGACACTCCCTCCTTATACCTGACAGCCCAACATCACACCTCACAGGATGGAGAACGCTAACAGCGGCCGGCACGCCGTCCTGAGAGCGCGCTTCCTGTGGCTGCACGTGTGTGGCGTGAGGACTGAAAGCTCTCAGCTTCAAACCAGAGACAGAGTGAAGATTGTACGGACGTTTTTATACTGAATTTCTACTGCAGCTTCCTTTTGAAATCACAACAATAAAGAGGAGATGAGCGGCAGCCTGACACGCACACGCCACACGCACACGTGGACCCACACGGGCCTGTTAGCGTCCTGCTGCTCGCTCAGCTGCTTCCTCCTCCTCACACCAAACATCAGTCTGCCGTCACGTGTGTGAAGTTTTGATCTTGATTTGACCCCGCCCACAGTCACAGCCAGCGTGGCTGCTCGAATAAATGACAGAATTTATTTACCTCAGAAAATTAATTTGTAATTGTTGGATTTGCTTGTTAGGTCTGACGCCTTTAACCGTTTCCAGGTCCGAATCCTCCTTCAGTCCTAAAATCAGGAAAACTGAGGAACAGCTGAGGCTGGAAACAGTCCAATAAAACATCTGTGCAGCTGTTCGCTCAGCTGTGACAATAAAGTTTAATCAAAAGGAGGAAGAAAGCTCGCTGTCTGGCTGAAGGATTAAAAAAGACTACAGAAGCACAGTTCATGTCATAGACTGTATATAAAGGATGGACGTAGCTGCCCTGTGACCCTGAGGGGATATGATGTCACTGGTAATGACCATCGTGCAGTGAAACCAGCAGCTGAGAGCTAAACGTCAGCACTGATGCCACTTTTTAGCTCTGTCCATCTTTCTTTACAGTCTGCACACCGAGCATCGGGCTCTCGGCGGCGCCGGCTGAGCGCGGTCACTCAGATGTCTCGGTTCGGATCTCTCGATGATCCCGAGCTCGCTCTGAAGTCAGACTTTTTAAACGCTGTGCGTAAACAGAGCTGATAAAAAGCTGACAGGACCTGGAAGAAGTTCTCTGAGGCCGTCTCTTAACAAGCAGATCATCTGTAGGCTTAAAGCAAAAGAAGTCAACACCATGAATGTCATCATAGACAAACCTTAGGCTGCTTGAAAGCATATTCAGGCCCACGTGTTGCATTACTGTGGCTCCCTGCACAGCTTAGCTTGTTTTTTTATAGCGACAAAACGATGAAACGCCAACATTTGGTCAAATTTCCAGTTTTTATGGATGTAGGAGGATTGAAGCGATGCTGCACGGTGCCTTAACAGCACCACGAGGACTGTGAAGACACGCGTGTGAAGACACGTGTCACATGTGGATGAATGCCTTTGATTTCACTGGGAGACTCTGCAGCCCTGGCTGGTATTTCTTATCGAGTGATTCCTGAGCTCTCCGGGATGTGTCTTATTGCACCTTCGTCTTTTTACACACCCCTGTTCTCATCATCCACGGTTTAGGGACATTTGTCAGTAACTGATGTTCACTGTCCTCACATTTCATTGTTCACTTCTCACGTTTCCCTCTGACAGATGGAAAACTCTCTGCACAGGTAGAGTTCGTCAGTTTGAGCCTCACATTCGTGCAGCGTTTCTTCTGGTCTGAGGCCACGGTTCTGAGCAGGAAACAGGTGGAGTCCCTCCGTACGGGTCAGGGAGGTGCAGCTCCACCCAGTTCTCTAAGAGCTCACCAGATGGATCTGAAGTGATGTGGATGCCGTCGGTCTTACCCTCACCTTTGACCCTGAGCTGTGTTGTAGATGCTGTGAGGCTCCTCTGAAGGAGGAGGTCAGAGTGTAGAGTCCTTCACACTGGAAGGAGGCAGTGTGAGGTGTTTGGGAGGAGACCCGAGGCCAGCTCAGGACACAGTTTGTGTCTCTGGCCTCGGTGCTTTCAGCCTGATGCTGCCTCCAGATAAGCTGCAGAAATGGATTTGTGGGTGTAAAATAGGAAAATGTGTTCAAACACTGACACGAGTAGAAGTGGAAATAACACAGGTTAGGTTTCACTTCTGCCCTGAGGTCACACCAGAGGCTTCACTGGCTCCCTGAGGTCGTCTGCGATGTGACAATAGAGAAACCTGCAGCAGTGCTGGCATCAGCAGGCAGACAGCAGCACAGTTAATCACACATTTTTCTGCTTCCATCGAGTCCGGATAGTCCAGGTGGTCAGGACGTGATCTTGAATAGCACAGCCATCGTTTCTGTCAGTAACATGAGGAACGACCAGCACGGCTCAGACGGACCGCAGAGCGCTCGATTGGGAAACTAAACTTCTTCAAACTTATACGGAGGAGTTCAGAGCGACGATGCCTGAACGGGTCGAGTTCTGGATTGGTTATTGATCGTTATCGATGGCGTCAGAGGAGAATGGCAGGTGCTGCCTTTGCCTCTCACACTGAGCTGTACAGGTGAGGTGGAGGGTGGAGGTGGGGAAATCCCAGGACAGCAGATGCACGTCGTGGTTTTTCCACCGTCGGCTCCAATCAGCTTTCAGCCGCTGCCTTTTGACTCCGCCCTCGTCTTATATCAGACTGTGACGAAGCTGGACTCCTCCTCCGTCACCATCATCAGCTGTGTTTCCATCACTGAAACATGACAGGGCTACGAATCTCATCTGTCCTCCACATGATGGAGGCTGTGTACATATCTGCTATTTATTTCATGTGTGTGTGTGTGTGTGTGTGTGTGTGTGTGTGTGTGTGTGTGTGTGTGTGTGTGTGATTACTGGAACATGTGTTCATATAAAACACACACACCCTCTTTTGGACCTTGTGATGTGGAAGAAGCTGCTCCACCTTGTCAGCGTGGATCTTCATTGGTCCCATCCTGCACCGCCCCCTCACGCCGCGTCCATCCGTCCGTTCGCTCATACATGTTCACGCCTGTGCCGCGCTGCAGCTCATCTTTGTAGCAGGAGGAATCGTGCAGAGGGGTGTTTCATGAAGAAGGAGCGGGACAGACTTAAAGCTTCATGTTTGTCGAAGAATAAAAGAAAAGTTTGACCCTGAAAAGATTTCTGCCACGTCTCACGGTAGCACAGGAATGTCGTGTCACGTCATCGGGCTGATTCCAGCCTGCTTGTCCGGGTTTCCTGCTGAGACTCGAGTCTTCATGAAACCCCCTCTGGCCTCACACACCTAAGTGCTCGGTGGAAGCGCTGAGCGACGGACGAGGCCGGGAAGCGAGACGGGAAGTGACGGCTTCCCCGCAGCAGTCGTAGTGTGTCTGTGGTTGTAGTGTCATCTCTCACCGCCGGCCGTGACCTCCCCTCAGCTTTGTAACCGATGACAATAAATGCCGTTTCCACCCGCTCAGACTGTCCACACATGTGCATGTTTTAGAGAAAATAAAGTTCATTATTACTGAAGGATGCGGCTCCCTGTGATGTCAGTCCTTAAACTCTTATTTTATTATTTTATTACATTTTGAAGCTGCTTGTAAAATATTCAATATTAAGTTTTTTGTGTATCAAATGATTTAAGGATGAAAGATCTGATAGTTGTAGGTAGAAACCCAGTGATGGATGACAGGTTTAGCTCACAGCGCAGAGGATCCTCCCAGATATCTGTGGGTTTGGGTTTTTGCATATTTGTCACATTTATGTGTTTCAGGTCATCAAACAAATGTTCAAATGAGACAAAATGATGCCAGCGATGATGAGATGCAGCTCTTCACGATGATTTCTTTTATTAAAAGAAAGAAAGCTTTCCAAACCTGCAGTGTATGACAAAGTAAAGCTAACTAACCCCAAACCCTAACAACCCTGCAGCCTCGGCAGCCTTCAGTGAGTCTTCACTCGGACACATGTGACACGTTCACACTGGACCTGCTGGTGTGTTTGGGATCATCCTGCTGAAGCAGAGTGCTTCCTCGTGGCTCCATCAGCTACACCAAGTCTATAAAGCTAAACTAAGAAATCAGCGAATGCTTTGTCACAGGTTCAGCTGCAGCTGATTTCTGCTGCTGATCCCAGAGCTCACATATGTGCATGTTTATCCTTTAAAAATGAAGCGTCGCAGGACAAATGGTATAAATGTGTCTTTGTTTTTGGATCATTTTGTGCATTCAGAGGCTTTTTCCCTGCCTGCGCCCTCTGCCGTCGGTGTGAGTCTGTGAGGATCCAGCAGGGGGCAGCAGCGCTCACGGGCTCAGTGAAGGCAGCGGGAGAAGAAGAGGAGGCAGGAAGCGCTCACACAGAGAGCACAGCCGCTGACCTGCAGCTCCGCTCTCACCTGAACTTTTCTGTCCTCGATCACCTGCGCCGTGTGACCACGTGACCCGCCGACATGGGCCGGAAGGTGACCGTGGCTACCTGCTGTCTGAACCAGTGGGCTCTGGACTTCGAAGGCAACTGTGAGAGGATCCTGAGGAGTGAGTGAGACCGCAGCGGCTTCTGTTTGATGTGTGAAAGCAGCGCGAGCTCAGGCGGTGGCCCAGCCAATCACGGCCAAGAACAACTCTGCTTTTCATAAAACGTATGACGCGTTATCCCCGTGCGCTGTCACAGGGTGCGTGGGTCTGCTGCCACTCGGTAATAATAAAATGTTCAGCTCGCGTTATTTCGATTCAGTCTGTGGGAGGCGAGTCACCCACGCGAGTCACCCACGCTCACTGCACATTTCAGCAAACACGCATCAGCAACATGAATCAGTAATAACAAAGAATCCACGCGGCATCATAGCAAAACTACGAGGTGTGTGTGCGTGCGTGTGTCCAAACAAGGACACTGATGAAAAATCAAACCATCGTAGTTTTGTCAGAAACGGTTCAAGATCTTTAAAGGACTCGACTCGACCTCTGACCTGAAACCTCCAAGTCAAAGGTCGTGTCTTTTACAGTGGACCCTTCACTGTAAAAGATACCCAGACATTTCTGTACGAGTTGATGGAAAATCAGGAAAACAGCTAAAAGTTCCAAATCTATACCCTAGAGGTGGGAATCACCAAACATCCCACGATACGATATTATCACAATACTTAACGCACGATACGATATTATTGCAATTTTTAAAAATATTTTGCGATATTCAGATTCTGTACATAAAGGTAAACTTTATCAATCATCATTTTCTCTAATATCAAAGTCTCACACTCAGTCTTTCTCTCATTTCAGTTTGATTGTTGACAAACTGAACGGTTTGTATTACAGTCTAGTCCAACTTAACTGAATCAACCATCTGGTACAATTATAGCTATTCTGAACTATGCAGTTTATGAAAACTATGCAGCCCCTTCAGCAACTGAAGAATTTGAAAGTAAATTAAAACAAAATATAATTTTACATTAAATAAAAAAGTTTTAAACTTAATTAAAATAAAACATGTCTTAAATTAAAATAAGTAAACTGTCATGTTTATTAAACACATTTGGACAGTGAAGGAATGTCAGGATTCTTGCTCAGAAAAAGGATCAACATGCTCTGAAGTCAGAGCACAAAAACCTTTTTGTAACAAAGTATCGATTTCTGCTGTCCCTGTATCCATACATTATTACAAACAAAATATCACCATGCTACACAGTATCCATTTTTCCCCCACCCCTACTATACCCTCCTTTATAGTTTCTAAAACTGTTTATTGGGCCAGATTTGAGTGTCAGCCAGGCCGATCCCGGCCCCTGGGCCTTATGTTTGACACCTGTCTCCTAGCTGTGTGGAGGGTTTGACCCTGTGAAGGTTGTCGGAGTGTCCTGGGTGTGTGTGGACACAGGCACACACAGACCAGCCGTGGCTGCTCTGACTAGCAGTGACTGAGTCGTGTGCACACTGAGTGGGTTACTGGAGGTGGACGAGTCACATGACACGAGATCGCGATAAGAAAATAAATAAACTCATGTTAAATGATTAGTTGTGTCACAGGCTGATTATCAGAGTCTGTGACATCAGCAGGTGTGTGATCCTGCCGTTCTCCCGTCTGCCTGCAGGTATCGAGGAAGCCAAAGCTCACGGAGCCAAATACAGGCTGGGTCCAGAGCTGGAGATCTGGTACGAGTCTTCTACGTCCTTATTAACCTCACGAGTCATCTGTTGCTCCAACTCTTCTTCTCTGCTTTGTTTCAGCGGCTACGGCTGCGCAGACCACTTCTATGAGTCGGACACGCTGCTGCACAGCTTCCAGGTCCTCAGGAACCTTCTGGAGTCTCCCGTCACTCAGGACATCATCTGTGACGTGGGGATGTGAGTGCAGCGCGAGGCTTTGGCTCCACCTGCTGGACGTGATTTGGCGTGCACCTGTAACGTCTCCTCTCCTGCAGCTCTGACTGTTTCTTGTCCTTTCAGGCCCATCATGCATCACAACGTGCGCTACAACTGCCGCGTCCTGTTCCTCAACAGGTACGTCAGCAAGGCCACACCTCCTCCTCCTCCTTCCTCTCTGCACAGGTCGTAGTCTTCCTCTTCCTCTTCCTCCACATGGAGCTAAACAAACACTTTGCTTCTTCATCGTAGAAAAATCCTGCTGATCAGGCCCAAGATGCTGATGGCCAACCACGGGAACTACAGAGAGGTGCGCTGGTTCTCCCCCTGGAACAAGTTACGGTCGGTCACTCTGCAGTTCAGCTTTAATCTGTCACGCGTCTGCAGGTGACCACGTGTCCTTAAACGTGGGTGTGATTGGTTGTTTCAGGCAGGTGGAGGAGTATTTCCTGCCCCGAATGATCCAGGAGGTGACAGGCCAGGTAACCTCTGCCGTCACAGGTACGAGCTCGTGTCAGGTGAGAGCTTCTCTGAATTCTGTCGCCTCGTTTCTGTTTGCAGGACACCGTCCCCTTCGGCGACTGCGTGCTCTCCACGAAGGACACCTGCATCGGCACGGAGATCTGCGCCGAGCTCTGGAACCCCAACAGGTGTGGAGAGGCTGCCGGCATCGCGCAGGTGCGATGGCGCTCGCTCTCCTGCTAACGTCCGTTCTCTCCTCAGCCCTCACATTCAGATGGGTCGGGACGGCGTTGAAATCTTCACCAACTCGTCCGCGAGCCACCACGAGCTCCGCAAAGCCGACCAGAGGGTCAACCTGATCAAGTCGGCCACCACCAAGGTACGCACTCGAACACGAGGCCGAGCGCTGAGCGCGGCGGTGTTGTGCGTGACGCCGTCTGCTGGTGACGTTGCAGAGCGGAGGAATCTACCTGTACGCCAACCAGAGGGGCTGCGACGGAGACCGCGTCTACTACGATGGCTGCGCCATGGTGGCCATTAACGGTGACGTCGTGGCGCAGGGAGCGCAGTTCTCCCTCGATGACGTGGTACGTGAAGGTTTCCTGTCGTGTTTGTCCTGCTGGAGGTTAAACATGATGATGAGCTCGGTGAGATCAGCAGGAGCTGCTCGTTTCAGACACAGGAGCACCTGACAGGCGAGGACTCGATGATGGGATTATTTTGAATTTTGATTCATGCAAAGCTCCTCTGTGTGTGTGTCTGTCTGTGTGTGTGTGTGGTAGGAGGTGATCACGGCCACTCTGGATCTGGAGGACGTTCGCAGCTACAGAGGAGAGCTGTGTCAGCCTCAGCTGGTGAGAGAGCGCCCCCTGCTGTCCAACCTGTGAACAGCACGAAGCTGCGTTTGTGTTTTCCTCTAAAATGTTATCAGCTCAGTTTCTGTAATGACCTGTGACCAGCTTGACCTCCACATCATCACAGCTCCTCCCGCAGCTGCTTTGACCTTTGACCCATCCTCAGTGAGCGCTGCAGAGCTCTGAGGACGGGAAGCAGTAAGATTTGCTTGATTTAAAAATGTAAAACCTTGATAGTGTTCGAGTCCCTGCAGGTGTTTCAGAGCCACGAACGCTTCAGTCTCGTGGTCGACCTTCAATCCAAACCAATCAGCGTATTAACCTGCAGCAGAGCTCGTGTTAAAGGTCATGCAGAGGTCACCTGCGAGTGGCGGTGCTGGCTGAATGTCAGGTGCTGACGATGTTCTTCTCTCGTGTTTCTCCTGTGGAAGGATTGTGAGTTCAAACCCTGTCACAGGGTCAAAGTGGACTTTTCTCTGTCCGGCTGTGACGACGTCTACCTGCCCACCCACCAGCCAATAGAATGGCGCTTTCACACACCAGAGGAGGAGATCAGGTACGTTTAAATGAAGCTTTTGTAAAGCTCCCAGAGAGCCTCTCTCACAGCTGTTTGCTGCGGCGTGCTTCAGTTTAGGGCCGGCGTGCTGGCTGTGGGACTACCTGAGGAGGAGCGGCCAGGTGAGGACAGGTGTGAGGTCGTCTTTGGCTACGTTAGGAAGTGTGAGGTTTGGGCCTCTGAGCTGTCTGCTCTTTGTGTTCAGGCTGGTTTCCTGCTGCCTCTGAGCGGCGGCGTCGACAGCTCCTCCACCGCCTGCATCGTCCACGGCATGTGCGTGCTGCTGTGCCGCGCCGTCGAGGGCGGCAGTGAGTACCCTCCTCTTCATCCTGATGATGCTGTTTATGTTCTGTTATTGGTGAATATTAACTGTGCAGATCTTCAGTCGGAGCATTTTGAGTAAAACAAATCTGAGGATTTGCTGCTTTCAGGAGATAAACAGGAAGCAGGATGAGTCGAGTGATGTAACTTCCTGCCTGCTGCTCTGTCTTCCTCACAGACAGTCGGGTGCTGGAAGACGTGCGCAGGGTGGTCGGCGACGAGTCGTATCATCCGCAGGACCCGAAGGAGCTGTGCGCTCGCGTCTTCACCACCTGCTACATGGCGAGCGAAAACTCGTCCGAGGACACGCGCAGCAGGGCCAGAGACCTCGCCAATCAGATTGGCAGGTAGGAAGCGGGCAGATCCGTGGTTAAGACCACGACTCTGTGAGGCGCACAGTTCTGACTCGTTGTGTCTCCTGCAGCACGCACATGAACATCAACATCGACGTGGCGGTGAAAGGCATTCTGGGTATCTTCTCGGCGGTTACCGGACGGTGGCCTCAGTTTCGTGCGAGCGGGGGAAGTGCGAGAGAAAACCTGGCTCTGCAGAACGTGCAGGTCAGAAGCTGCAGATGTTTGTGGCGTGCAGCGCCTCTGACGGCGTTCACGTAACGCCATCGCGACCCGCCTGAACTTTTGTTCACTTCCTGTGTGTCCCCAGGCTCGGGTCAGGATGGTCCTGGCTTACCTGTTTGCCCAGCTCAGCCTGTGGGCTCGGGGCAGACCCGGGGGCTTGCTGGTGCTCGGCTCTGCTAACGTGGATGAGAGGTACGCGCCGCCGCGCTCGCCGTTTTCACTGTTAGTGCGGCTCACGCAGCGTATAGAATAACGGCGTCGTCCTGCTCAGCCTCACAGGTTACTTCACCAAATACGACTGCTCGAGCGCCGACATCAACCCGATCGGAGGCATCAGTAAGACGGACCTGAAGCGCTTCCTGCTGCACTGCGCCGAGCGGCTGCAGCTCACTGCTCTGAGAAGGTAAGACCGCGGGGGGGCTGCGCCGCTGCGACCCCCCCCCGGCTGCAGCTGCGGTTTCACACTGGAGTTATTTCTCAGAGCATCTCGTGTGGTTTTTCAGTTTGTCAGTGGTTTTGTTTCCTCTGCAGCATCCTGGCAGCTCCGCCCACCGCCGAGCTCGAGCCGCTGACAGACGGGCGAGTTTCTCAGACCGATGAGGTGAGACGCAGACGGGCCTTCATCGCTCTGACACTTAAGAATGAAACGAGTTTGTATGACAGATTGTTGTCGCGATGCTGCACACAAACCTCCACCCACCAACTCAGCGCTGTGTGTGCCCCCCCTGCAGGCCGACATGGGGATGACCTACTCTGAGCTGTCTGTGATTGGACGACTGAGGAAGATCTCCAAGTGCGGCCCCTTCAGCATGTTCTGTAAACTCATCCACACGTGGAGGGACGCCCTCTCGCCCTCAGAGGTCAGTCTGAGTGGTCACAGGTATGAAGGTCGTGACCCCGGCAGCCTAACCTGAAGCCAGCTCGTGGTTTTCCTTCAGGTGGCCCAGAAGGTCAAGCGCTTCTTCAGGATGTACTCGGTGAACCGCCACAAGATGACCACGGTCACGCCGTCCTACCACGCCGAGAGCTACAGTCCTGACGACAACCGCTTCGACCTCAGGCCTTTCCTCTACAACGCGAGCTGGAGCTGGCAGTTCAGGTGCATCGACGACCAGGTGAGCATCATCGCGTTTCTCTCCCGGCGCGTCGATGAAGACGAGCTGTGAGCAGGTGTTTCTGTTCTTCCAGGTGACCCAGATGGCTGCAAACACGGCGAAGCGCTAAGAAGCAGAGGTCATCGGCCCCTCGTGACTCCGATGACCACGAAGACGTCCCGCTCGATCAAAGCCGAAGACGACGGACGATGTTTTTGTGCTTTTCTGACCTCAGTGACATTAACAACTGTGGTCCCTGCAAACAATCAAACGCCTTAAACCTGCATTCTTTCTGGCGCCCAGCAGGGGGCGCTTCCTCTTTAATGGTCTCAGGTGTGATTGAATCAAACATTCTGGAGACGATGGTCCCCTCAGAGTCAGAAAGGAGTGGGGGGGGCATCCTGTGTCCATCGTTTATTTACAGTCTATGATCCAGACACAATTCTTCTGCTTGTTTTTCTCTCTTTATGTTTTATTGTGCAGCTTTCTATCGTCCCTGATCATTTCTGATTCTTTTTTTGACACTTTTTATTTGTTTAGGAACATTTTTATGCAACAAGATAAAATAAAAAAAGAAAAAACAGAAACAATATGAGGTCATGGGAAGATAACAAACGCCCGTACATACATCTGCACATACACATTTACATACGTCAGCAAGTCTGCATTACTAATTCTATGCATTAAAGGGTGCTGCCACAAGCTGTAAAGTCCAGCCATTTTCTCCATCGTCTCCTTCCCAAATCTCCCTGCAGTCGCAGAGTGAAAGTCATACATTCCATCAATTTGACGTCTTCAACTATAGAGGTAAAAAGTGTTACTGTGGGAGGGTCTCTACAGAGCCAGTGTTTTGTTATGGCCTTCTTCGCAGAAGCCAAGAGAACTTTCAGAAGATAAACATCATCTGCAACTAAATCATCTGTAAAATATCCCAGATACAATGAGGTAAATGTACAAGACACGTGGAATCCCAACACCTCTGTAATTATCTTTACAACTTCCGTCCAGAAGGGTCGTATGAGTGGGCAGGACCAGTAATCAGCCATGTCTTCCCCACAATTCCTCCAGCAAAACGCAGGTGTGGCACTGAATTTAGACTTCTGTTTAGGCGTTATGAAATAGCGTATAATGTTTTTCCAGCAGAAGTCCGGCCACATGTTGGAGTTAGTTGTGGTAAACTGTGTCTCCCAGATCCGTGCCCACCCATCTAATCACAATGTCCATTTCTTTTTCCCATTTCTGCTTTATGTAAATCGTTGAGTTCCCTTTGAGTTTAGTCATACATTTGTACTGTTTACTTATCAAGGCTCTGATCCCTGATTGTTTCTGATTCCTCCGTCTGCTTTGTTTTGATCTTGTTCTGTGTAACATTTAAAGCTACAGGATCATTTCAAGTCTCCACGCGTGAAATAAAAGATCTTTGATTGTGTGTTTTTGTCCTGTATGTGTCGCAGTCAGAACACTGCGTACAGGTTAGGGTTAGAGCTGTCGGTCACAGAGGCCACGCCCCTGTTCATGCAAACTTTAAGCCTTAATACAATTTAAAGAGGTGAGTTATAGAAACATCCTCCTGCCCTGCAGTTGTTATGAAGGAGGAAATGATCTCTGCAGACTGAACCAGCCTGGGTGTCGCAGTCGTTGTGCCAGCAGGTTGCTGAAAAAGCGCACAAACCACGGCGAGCTTCTCGTCTCAGCCTGGAGGCGTTCTTCAGCATCGCTATGCTCATATCTGTGGCGTGGATCAGATACAGGTGGTTGTGGGACATCAGAGTAATCTGTCGTGGTTTATTTTGGTATTTAAAGCTACACAATATTAGTCATTTCAAAATTACAGACACTAAAAAACTGAAAGTTGTTCCTTTAACTGGAATCAGTCTTTCACCGTTTAAGTCACGAGACAATAAGGTTAAAGTGTTCATGAAGAGGTCAGGTGGGGACGGTCCTGCGTTAATCCTCACGTGTGTGAGAAATATCTGGCTGCCATGTTTGTTCTGTCTAAACTGAGCGTAGCCATGGCGATCCAGGGTTTACGTCAGGGGGCGTTCAACACCACCAACAGTAAGGTGGAGATCCCAGGAACTCTCTGGGTGATCAAGCGTGCGTGAAGGCTTCACGTGGCGAGCAGCTCGGACTCGCTTCCTTTTGCTCTCACAGGTTTGTCTGCATGCAGAGAGCTTCTGTAATGACAGAACATGGTTTTAACGAAGGCGACATCATCAGCACTGCAGGTTCCTCGTTTCACCCTGATGGAGTAAATCCCAATAACTGCTTCAAACACACGATGCTGCTCATTTCTAAATGCGCTGATGACGTCTCTGCTGATGCTTCCTGCTCTCTGATGCTTGGACTGCAGAGGCGGCTCGCGTCCCCACAGCTCAGAGCTCGAGCTTACATGATGTTTGTCACCCATCATAAACTCAGGTGTTGTCAGGTGCACGTCCTCTTCTGAGCTCTGCTTTACAAAAAAATGAAGCATTTAAAAATTAAAGCTCGTGGAGAAACTAAACAAAGCTCTGCGTTCGGTTTCTGAGGTGGAACCCGACATCCGGAGGTCGTTTCACCTTGACCTTTGACCTTTCTGTTGTGGTGCTCTTACGCTCATTAGACGGTGGCGCTTTCATGACAGGCTGTTAATCTGTCTTTTGAGCTCAGCAAAGACGTCTCCATCATGGACTGTACATAAAAGATGGAGGCAAGGCAAAGTCCTGTTTTAAAGTCTTAAAATGGGCGTGGCTGAACTGAATGACCACAGATCAGAGACACAACGTGGCCGCGTCCTAAAAATGTGTCTCAATGTGTCCATAATTTACTAAATGAATGTCACGCTGTGTTAAAGAAGCCTTGAAACGACTGAGGGGGGTGAAGCTGAACACAGCCAGGCTTCCTCGGTCTGCAGCTCAAGAAGTTATCAACTTCCTGTTAAATCTGTTCTTGGCTTCTTTGTGTGGGTCATGTGACTCTTCTACCATCAGAGACGTTATCTGATGATGATGGTGATTAAAAATCTCTAAAACATATAAAATCTGTGCGTAAACTTTGCACGGAGATTAAATCTAAAGATTTCTACCCAGAGCGGTGAAAGAGAGCCGAGGCTACAAGCAGCCGATGATAGAATCAGTTAATCACCTTTGGGGGGAATAAATAATGTGACAGGTTTCTTTCATTCAGGTTATCTAAAAATAATCTTGTTTTTCATCTCAGGAGGGCAAAAGAAATACGATGAATACAAAGTGAAGATGACTGTTATCAGGATTCTGTGTTAGCCGCAGGCCAAAGATGTCAAACTGATGTTACAGGTTGGGCCACATACAGCACCCTCTGGTACCAACGTTTAAACACACGTTTAATCCCTGAGATGTCCGGACACGTCTCAGATACACGATGAAGAATCTGACAGCACGATTCGTTGGGATGAAATAAGAAATGAAACAAACGTGTGGTCAGAGCTGCGATAGTAGAAAACAGAAACTGTCTGTTTGTGTGGAATTAACTGTTTACTTCATTAGTAATGGTCAGAGTGAGTCTTTGGCAGCAAGAAAAGCTTAATAACCTTTTAAAATACATTTAAAGGTCCAAACTTTTCCTGAAGCTGTCCGTGGGCCAGGCTGGACGAGCTGATTTTGGCCCCTGGGCCTTATTTTTGACCCCCTGTGTGGGCTGATGTAGCTGGATCAGATCAATAATCTCAGAGGTGCAGACTCCAGCGAGTTCATCCATGTGATTTGACCCAAATTTAACAGAAACGCCAGTTTTCCCTGTTGTCCATCACTATTTACAGTGTTTTCGAGTCTCCGTGTGACGTAACTGTCACGCTCGCGCTCCAGGTGAGTTTATCTGTGTGGATTAATGACCTTTACGCGGAGAACCGGACTTTCGTTGCTGGCTTCCTGCTCCGGCAGCTCTGAGCACGTGACTCTGTGCTGTGGGTGGAGCTTGAGTGGCGCAGGAGGAGGAGGAGGACTTCCTCCCGTCGCTGCTTTCTGTTTGAGCGCCTTCTTGTTGTTGTTCTGGAGTTTGGACGGACTCGACACTCTGACCTGAGCCGTCATGGAGACGGACAGCCTGCTGTCCGGCAGCCTGGACGGAGCCTCCGGGGAATATGGCTCCAGGACCGGCTCGGAGCGCGGAGGGGCCCCGGGCAGCAGGAGGATGTCGTACTCGGCGTACGGGGACTCGAGCGGCGTGGACAGGGAGCCAGGTGAGGCTTTAAGTTTGCAGGTGTGGCAGCGAGCTGGGAAAAGTTGTCATGTTGTGAGTACCGGGAGTCACCGGATCAGCTGATTTACTCAGGTGAGCGCAGGCAGGTAGTTTTAGGCTCAAACACGCCCACAGCTGCAGAGTCACACACAGCAGTTTACAGCAGGGCTGTGAAACATGAGGCTCGGGGGCCAGAGCTGGTCCACTAGATGTCTCTGAAAGTGCGACGCTGATGACTTTTCTTTATTGTTTTAGTCCAATCTTATTCCCGGTGTTTGGATTCGCAGCGTTACTGACGAGAAGGGAAAACTCAAAGATTGAAATGCTGTTGAACAACTGAAACATGTGAAAGTACTTTTTAAAGTTCACCGCTGTGCAAAAGTCCTGAGCCACTGCTCTTTTTAAAATTGATTGAATTTATTGAAACGTGCAGACAAACATATGAGACAGAAACAGAGTTTTTCTAAAAAGGCATATTTGGTGAGAGCAGCTTCCTCCTTCAGCTCTCGGCCGTCTCTGTGAGGACCTCCAGGCTGAAGGACGCTCACAGCTCTCCTTTGGATGTTTCCAACACCGAGTCAGTAAAGCTGAGGTCTGAATGTGGATCAGACCTGGTCCTGTGAGCGTCCTCCGGTCCTCGTGTCATTTTCATTCCTCAGCCTTTCCTCCCGTTTCCCTTCATTAAGAACGTTTCCTGATAGCCGCCGTCCACCGAGACGTCCTGGCGAGGCTCCAGTGAGCAGCAGATAGATTTATTAGGCGCCACACTTCTTCTTCTGTCCTCCACGGTGCACTTTTCTTAACGTTTTCAGTGTTTAGTGACTTAACAAGTGAATAAAAACATCCCCTTGAAAATGGTCAAGTACAAGGAGTGAGGATGAGGATGAGTGAAGAAGCAGCCCGTGTCCAAAGAAAGACTTTCAGAAATCTGCAGAGCTGTTGCTTACAGGACCGTCCGGCTCCTTATAAGCAAGAAGGGAGAGGTGGCTCAAGACTTTTGCACAGTACTGCAGGGTTTTATTGGTTCAGATTGTGCTGTATGAGTCGGGCACGCCTGGTTGGAAGGCTTAAAGTCTGTCCTGTGGTTATTCTCTACGAGTGAAGACTGCTGATGGTGTCTGAACGAGCAGCCTGTGTCTGAGGCTCACGTGTTATTAGATCTACCATAGAAACTAACGATGTATTTACACAGATCTTTAGTTATTGTAATAATTAGGCAGCACAAGTTTTCACCAGTTATTAACTACTTCTCTGCCTTGCTGGTTATTCGGTGTTTGGTGACTGTGCGTGCTGGAGGGAAACAGGTCGTCTGTGAGTGACTCTGAACTGTGACGTGTTTGAGGAAAACTCAGAAACACCAAAGAAGAAGAAGCTAAATGACTCAGTGGATTCACTGATGGAGGAAGCATCAGATTTTACATTTAAACTCAGATTTCCAGAGGGTGGAGTTCTCCGTCAGTGTGACGTGGAGGACGTTCCAGAGGAAACTCGCCTGACTCAGTCTCAGCCTCGTTAAACTCAATAAAATCAGGAGGGTTTTTCTGAAACCACCAAACCTGCAGACACTTCCTGTTTTTATTTTTATTTCACTACAAATGTTCAAAATATTCTTTTATTTTTTTCTTTCTAGACTCAAATTTATATTTTCATGTTCAAATGACTTCAAATCAAAAATGAAATTTCACAGAAACTTGAAACTGAAATGAGTTTTTTTTTTTTACACCTTGCTGCTGCTGTGTGTGTGTGTGTGTGCGTGTGTGTGTGTGCGTGTGTGATTACTGGAACATGTGTTCATATAAAACACACACACCCTGTGTGTGAGAGAGAGAGAGCAACCGTTTAAAGTGTTGTCCTGTTAGTTACACCCACCACAACCACCCCAGTGACACATTCTGCTGTGATGCATCGATCAGCAGCACTCGGTGTGTGCGTGTGTGTGTCTGTGTACGTGCTGGATGGAAAGGTCAAACTTGATCACCTGACAGCTGCTAAACTGTCGACTCTCTCTGCATCTCCTCATTGTTTCTGAGCTTCTGTCCAAACCTGCAGGTTCAGCACGTGAGTGAAACGTGTCGCAGGTTTGAGTCCAGAAGCTCCGTGCAAACCTGAACCACGTCTGACCGAGGCTCTCACGGGGCCGGACACTTTGTTTCTGATGATTTTTGTCCACAGGAAGTAAAAGTTTCTCTGTGTTGTATTACACATAGACTGTATATAAAAGAAGGACACACGGGCCTTACTGACACCTGTTGGTTTGCGTTGGCACCATGTTTGTTGGTTAAAGGTGCACGTTTTCACTCTGGTATTAAATACGAAGCTCCTGTGCTTCCTGTTGTGGTTCAGCTGCCCTCCCCCCCCCCCCCGCCCCAAACGTTTCCTTTCTACTCTTCAGGTCGTTGTATTTCACTCTTTTCTCATCATCCACAGGTGACGAGGAACTCTACATCCAGCAGGCTGTTGTGTTCATCGAGGACGCCATAAAGGTGAGAGAACAGATCAAATCCTCCACTCTCCTCCTCCTCCATGATTCCTGCACTGTGAGAGCTTCTGCAGAGCCTGCAGGAAATATTGTCCCAACTTCTAGACAAAATAAAACAGATTATTATTGTACTGAAGTATCTTCCTGATTACAGTACCGCTCCATCAACCACCGAGTGGATGCAGGCTCCCTCCGCCTGTATCGATGGTACTACTCTGGGATAATCCAGTGGTGAGTAGCTCAAACTCTGCTGGAGTTCAGAGCAACCGCAAAATATTTACATATGGAACTTCTGACCTTTCACCTCTGACCTCTGTCCCTGCTGCATGCAGTCGTGGAGCTCCAGACATTTACACTTTCAGTTATTTCCACACAGCAAATGCAAACTGTACTTTTCTTATTCAGGTCAGCTGAGACACTCACTGGAAACAGCTGTTCAACTGCTCGTTAGCACAGTGATCTAATCAGCCAATCATGTCGCACCAACTCAGTGCGTTTAGGCGTGTTCGACACGGCGAAGACGACCTGCTGAAGTTTAAACTGAGCATCACAATGATGCAGAGATTAAAGGTCCAGTTCAATGTCAGATAATATTTTCACGGCCTTTAAGATGTGGTGGATAAATACAACAAAATAAACGACCCGACCGAGACATAAATATATAAAAATCAACGTGAATTCACTGTAATTGTGTAACTTTATCAGCAGCGTCCTCCTGAAGTGCACCAACAACATTGAGAGTAACATCCTCCTCTCTGCCCCTTAATGCTCTCTGGTCGCTATGGTAACGCATAAATATTTATTTCAAAATAAGACACAACTACAAAGATCCCGGGAAACGAAGTTAACGATAAAAACCTTGAAAACCATAAATTTCACACCCGAACCACAGTGTCCCACGGTGTCAGACATGTCCCACAGTGTCCCACGGTGTCACAGACATGTCCCACTGTGTCCCACGGTGTCACAGACATGTCCCACAGTGTCCCACTGTGTCCCACAGTGTCACAGACGTGTCACACGGTGTCACAAACATGTCCCATGGTGTCCCACGGTGTCACAGACATGTCCCACGGTGTCCCACAGTGTCCCATGGTGTCACAGACATGTCCCACAGTGTCACATGGTGTCCCACGGTGTCACAGACATGTCCCACGGTGTCACAGACATGTCCCACGGTGTCCCACAGTGTCCCATGGTGTCACAGACATGTCCCACAGTGTCACATGGTGTCCCACGGTGTCACAGACATGTCCCACTGTGTCCCACGGTGTCACAGACATGTCCCACAGTGTCACACGGTGTCACAGACATGTCCCACGGTGTCCCACAGTGTCCCATGGTGTCACAGACATGTCCCACAGTGTCCCATGGTGTCCCACGGTGTCACAGACATGTCCCGTTGGCTCTGAGTGTCCTGGCTCTTTCCGTGGACGCTGCTTTAAAAATAGCTGGTCCTATTCTGAGCTGTGAGCGAGAGCGTCGAGACCTCAGATCAGTTTTCTGACGCTTTAAAGAGTCACAGTGACCCCAGCGGGGGGAGGGGGGGGTTCAAGTTTACAGGCGAAGCTGAAACAACAGAAGTGTTCACATGTGGTCTCCTTACCAAATGTTAAAATAGAAAGTTTGATTGATTGGTTGGTAATTTATTTCAACATGTGAACAATATACAAGTACATTTAGAAAAGAAAATAAGAAAGAAAAAAAAATACTATACAAATTACATACAAAAAAACCAAAAAACCAAAACGTTCTGATTCATTTACATGTTGAAAGGGAAGAAGTAAACACTTATTGATCCCACCTCTTTGCCATAAATTATCAGTTAATATTTAGTTGCTTCCTTACTGATATCATTTGTAATAAAAACAGTGAACAGATTTCTGATATCCTATAATATCACATCATGATTTTTTTTAAATAGAGACATTCACTTAATTTCAATATTTTCCTTTTCTTTATAGTTCGAGAAGATCATATTTTTATAACTCTTTTTGAACAGTTTTATGTTTGGACGTTGCTTTAATTCCATATTCAGACAGTTCCACAGTTTCACTCCATGAACAGAAACACAAAAGCTTTTTCTTATAGTACGGATGTTCCCTGTTTTGAAGTTACAAAAACCCTTAAATTATAACTTCCTTCTTTCAAAACTCTGAATATTTCCTGGCAGTTCTTTATTTTTTGCTTTGAATAGAATTTGTGCTGTTTGGAATTTCACTCGATCGTCAATTTTCAATATTTCAGTGCAAAAATAGTGAGTTTGTACGTTCCTGTAACCTGCACTGTGGATGATTCGAGTTGCTTTTTTTTTTTTTTTTTTTTTTTGAAGAGTAAAAAGTGAATGTAATGTTTTATAGTTGTTGCCCCAGACCTCTGCACATTAGCTTAAGTATGATGAAACCAGTGAACAGTAGAGAATATGAAGTGATGTTTGTCTAACACCTGCTTTGCCTTGTTTAGTGTTGCAATGCTTCGTGATACTTTGGCATGAATATATCTTACGTGAGCTCTCAGTTAAGTTTTTCATCTGTTATTACAGAAATGTATTTTCACTGACTCTTTCAATATCAACACCATTTATTTGAATCTTTGCATTTGTATTTAAACGACTATTTCCAAATAACATAAGTTTAGATTAGAAAGTTAATCCAAAAAAGGGAAAAATGAGTGAATCTCCGAGCGAATGAGGCCGTGTGGGAACCTGAGAACAGCTGCTGCTGATTGGTTAGCAGCTTTTTATTAAAAGTCAAAGTCATGTTTCTGCTTCTCTCAGCCACAAATGAAGAACTTGTTGCCTGTAGTGCGACAGGCTGAGGATTGTAAAGCATGCTGATCATGTACGACCTGCAGCCCTGCCTGATGGTGCAGGACGAGCTGAGGATCCGTGTTTGTGCTCTAAAGCTACACTGATGATGTTTAAAGGTCGCCCTGAGAGTGCTCGCGGTGTTTCTGTGAGTTTAAAGAGCCCTCCTCTCTCTCCGCCTTCAGGGGTTTGGGTCTGACCATAGCGGCGGTGCTGCTGCTGGCCTTCATGGAGCGCCCGTCCTCCTTCTCCATCTCCTCGGACCCCCGGCATCGCTCTCCAGCCTGGCAGCCTCCCTGCGGCCTCACCGAGAGCATCGAGATGATCTGCCTCATCATCCTCTCTGTGGACGTCGCTGTTAAGGTGAGCGGGGAAAACCTGGGAGAACACATTAAATCAGAGTGAACTTTCCCATCGATCCGGTTCTGGATGAGTTTTTTTCCCGCAGAGCTATTTGATTGGCTGGGAGGAGTTCAGGAAGAGCAAGTGGCTGATTGGCTACACGGTGGTCATTTTGATCTCTGTCATGGACTGGGTGCTGTCCGTCAGCATGGTGTGTGACGAGGTGAGGATCAGTCCAGGTTTTTTTTCTGCTATACAGAAAATACAGAAAGGTCAAAGGTCAGGGGACGTAAACGTAAACCTGTCAAAATAAAGTCCCGGGTCGATGTTCCTTCCTTCTCCAGAAACTGAGGGTGCGGCGGCTCCTGCGGCCGTTCTTCCTCCTGCAGAACTCCTCGCTCATGAAGAAGACGCTGAAGTGCATCAAGAGGACGCTGCCGGAGATCGCCAGGTATCCCAAACATGTCAGCCTGTTTTACGTGCTCTGCTGTTCAGGAAGCACAGCTCACACATCCTTTGTGTCGCCGCGTTAAATCCAAACGAGTGTGAGCAGATCTCAGAGTCTGACCATCGCAGAATAAATGAAAGATCCAAAGAGGGTTTGTTGCTGGGTGTCAGCTGACTGCCAGGAATGAACCTCGCCTGCTTCACCTGCGAGCTCTCAGACCGCCACAGCTCCTCCTGTGAGGTCAGCCGGCACAGAGCGGCACGCTGGTCGGTATTTTCTGTGATCTGTGCTGAAACTAGAACGAAACTCTCACTCGGTTTGTTATTTCTAATTTCACTTCTGACTCGTTGAATAAAAACGCCGCCGCAGACATCAGCAAACTCTCACTTCTGTCGCTGCTTCCTCAGCCTGTGGCCGCGAGCTGCTCACCGAGCGAAGCGGCGACTCCAGAACGAATAAATGATTGCTCACGTTTTGCTTTTTACTGTGACAGCTTCATTCTTGAAAACCATAAAACTGGATTTTTGCCTCCGTCTTCCTCCTTTGAACATTTGGTGCCGTGTGATTGGCCCACACAGCTGAGCTCCCACTGATGATGCTGCTCAGTGGGCACGCAGGGAATCCTCAGTCTCAGACTACGTCTGTTATCATCCTGAAAACAGGATGAACGTGATTAATACTCAGTTTATGATGAGGAAATATTTAAAAGGACGACACTGTGACCACAGGTCAGTGAACGAGACGGCGTTTGAATCGAGGCTGATTCACTCTACGAGTCAGAGCGTCTCCCAGTATGAGTGTCAGCTGATGATGATGATGATGATGAGCTTTAATCAGAGTTTAGGAGCAGCTGTGGGTCAAAGGTTAAACATCGTGTGATGTCTCTGCAGTGTCATCCTGCTGCTGGCTCTCCACCTCTGCCTCTTCACTATGATCGGCATGCTGCTGTTTGCTAAGAATGAGGTGAGTTCAGGTGTTCATGAACACGCTTTGTACAGACGTGTGTGTGTGTGTGTGTGTGTGTGTGTGTGTGTGTGTGTGTGTGTGTGTGTGTGTGTGTGTGGACACACAAAGTAGTTTAAATAAAATATGACACTAACCTCACAGCAGCCATAATGCTAACCACATGTGCTCAGGATTTTTGAAATCATATCCCAAAACTGGAGCTCCGCCTTCTTTAATGGTCTGTTAGTACAGTGACCTCACAGCAGCCATGTTATTGGTCACATGATGTCATTAAAAGGCTCCAACAGGCCCCACTCTCTGGAGTTTCTGGGCAGAGATATTTAATATATATAACCGGATTTATGCCTTAAAATTAGAGCCGGATGGTGTACTTGCAGTGCTAGGCTGCTCCCTAACCTCATTGGCACTCAGACGTCCTCTTCAGAAAGCCTTAATGTTTGGCATGATTGTAGCTAAAAGACTTATTCTTAGAGCCTGGAAATCACCATCTCCTCCACTGTTCAGGGTTTGGCTACGTGAGATGAAGCTTGTTTGTATATTGAAGAGGTTCGTTATCGTTTGGCTGACACCCATTTTAAGTTTGTCGAAATCTGGGGCCCTTTTCTCAATCATATTAATGGGAATTTAACATAAACTTTAACCTATTTGACTGTACTTTGTGTTTGTGTGAAACTGCACCTCTGCCGGACCCTGGTTCCTTCCTGGACATGTTTCCCACATCTTCCGGTCTTGGTGAACTCTCTGTTGCCCTGTCTAACCTCACACAGGAGATCGTCTTCTTTGGACAATGGTGTTTCTTTTGATCTTTTGATTTGTACTGGCTAACTGGTGTATCTTTATTTATTTATTTATTTTTTATTTATTTTTATTTTTTATTGTTTTCCCTTTTCTTTCCTGTTTTCTTGTTTGTTTGTTTTTTTGTTGCGTTTGGTTTCTGTTTTTTCTTTTTTTTTTTACTGTGCTTAAATGTTATTGTTTTTGAATCTTATGTCCTTTGTCTGGTGTGCCGTTATGTAACTTTGAACTTAAAATCTTATAAATAAACATTTAAAAAAAAAAAAAAAAAAAAAAAGGCTCCAACAGCACAAACACGACGCAGAGGTCCAGCTCAGGTGAAGCTAGCAGCTTCAGCCGCCTGTGTCACCGTCCACCTGCCAGTCAGAGAGGCCACGCCCCTAATAATGCAAAATCAGTTTAAAGAGTTGAGTTAGAGAAACGTCCTCCCCCCGTGCAGACGTGACCCACAGAGACCAAACAGTTTGTGTTTCAGGCTGTAAACGTGTTTATTTCTGCTGTGAAGTTTAACATGGGAGTCTATGGGGCCTGACACTGCTGCCCCTGCTGGACGTCAGAGGAACTGCAGCTTTGGTGTCGGCTCATCGCTCCATGTCTGTGTTTGTGCTCAGGACCCGAAGAAGAACGGCGAGTGGGAGTTACACTTCAGAAACCTGCCGAGCTCCCTGACGTCTCTGCTGGTGCTGCTCACCACAGCCAACAACCCTGATGGTACACGATCGGTCGCGCCACGGTCACGCCACAGTCACGCCATGGTCACATCATGGTCACAGACAGTTTAATGTTAATGCCATCATCTTTTTCTGCTGTGTCACAGTGATGATCCCCGCCTACTCCCTAAACAGATGCTACGCCATCTTCTTCGTGGCGTTCAGCGTCATCGGTAAGCAGCTGTTAGTTGACCGCAGCATTGACGTGTTTGACCGTCAGGCTCAATGTTTGTCGTCCCGCAGGAACCTACTGTCTGATGAACCTGCTGACCGCCATCATCTACAACCAGTTCAGGGGATATTTGCTGGTGAGTCACACATGACTGAGCTCTTCCACTCTTTGCTTCAGGGATTTATTTTGACTCAAGACGTGGCGGCGGCTGCGCCCAGCTGGAAAAGTGGGCGTGTCCACGAGCTGTGATGTAAGTTTTGTGTTGGAAACGGGGAAAAACAAGCCTGGAGTGTGGGAAGTAGTCACGTGGAATGGGCGGAGGGCGACTTCATCCTGTGAGGTAATGCTCTCGTTACGAGAGGCGGCTCGCGACCTCAGGCTGCCGACGCCTACATTTCCCACAATGCACAGCACAGTCTCACTATGGTTTGTCAAGCACTCTTTAATCTGCTGATTCGTGCTCTTGGATTTTGCTTTTTATTCACAGAAAGGTCTCGTTTGTACTTTTCACACTTCACTCGTGTTTTCTTCCACTGCTTCCTTTCGTGTTTACTCATTTGTGCAGCAAACGGGACTCTGTAGGTTTGGGTCGGTGGTTCAAACTCAGTTTCAGTGACGACCACACAGGAAGCGAGAATCAAGGGCCGCGCAGATCCATCGTTTATTCATTTGTCACGTCGAGTGTGGCTTTAACGGCCTTCACAGGTCTGCATGTGGACCGCTGCACGCCCACAACCACGTCAGCTCGGCAGCTGCAGGACGTTTGATCCAAACTGTGAAACTTCCTCCAACACCTGGAGATTTGATTTCCTCCTCAGCCTGACAGGTTTGCAGTTCTGTTGTCACCTCATCGGGCGGCTGGTGGGCAGGCTGAACACGGGGCCTCAACAATGACGTCAAACTGCGTCTCCTCTCGGATAGTTTAGTAATTCTGTGTTGTAGAACTTGTTCTTCTGGATTTGTCCCAGCTGAAGGTTCTGCTGCAGCAGCAGCGCTGAGCCACATCACGTGGACTAAACTCCAAAAGCAGGATTTGTTTTATTGTGAATACGCGGCTCTGTCTTTACAGGTGCTGCAGGTGCGCCTGTGCAGACCAAAGCTCAAAGCTTGATCAGCAAGCCAGACTTAAACTCCAAAACTGTCCTCCTGCTGAAACATGCATGTCAGCAGCTGACTCTAATGCAGGACGATGCATTGTAACCAGCAGGCCCTGCTGCACGCTGCAGAGCGCCACTCCCCACATCTGTAAGGTGACCTTACAGATGTTTGCAGTTTACATCCTGCAGAATCACGTGTTTACTCATCAGTTTGTAAAGTAATCCTGACTCGCTCGCTGTGAGTCACACGTCTGACTCCAGCGTCACACAGGAACAGCAGGAGGACGATCGCCCTCACAGCCCCACACGAGGCTCTTGAAACGCCGCTTTTTACAGGTGAGTCAGTACTGCCACCTGCTGGAGGATCAGAGGCGTCTCAGTGGCCTTTAAAGCTGCAGCGTTCAGGCCGTTAAGTCACCTCATCGCAGAAACAAAGAGCGGCAGAAAAATCCCACAGACGACCTCAGACAGGGAAGTCTGCACGTTTGCGTTTTGATAGCGAGCGTCCACGTTTGTCTAACGCGCTCTGAGCTTTGTGCCGTTAAGCTGCAGCAGAGTCGCCGTCAGAGAGCTTCACAAAATCTTTCCGCTGCTGCTTTTGTCCAGATGTCGGTCCAGACGTCATTCCTCAGGAGACGACTCGGGATCCGGGCAGCTTTCCAGGTCCTCACCTGCCGGGGACGGGCTGCTGGGTAAGACTCGCACAAGCCGGCGCAGTTTTGTCATCGATTCAGAGGAAACGCTTCAATACGAGGAGTCATCTCACACACACCTGTCTCTGTTGTAGGGAGCGCGCTCGTGTCGACGCCGTGCTGGAGGTGATGTCCAGGGTCAAGATGAAGAGATACTACAGAGCAGCCATCACTACGGTCAGAGCACGCACACACACAGGCAGACACACACACACTCACATATGTCTCCTTCACTACATCCATGAACCTCCTCTGAGCTCTTCCTCTCCTCCTCCTGCCAGCAGCTTCATCTTCGTCATCGTTGGTCCGATACATCCCCTCTCCCTCCTCTGCACACGTGCAGACCCTCTCAGCCTGTCTCCATGTCTTCTTCCTCCTCAGGTGGCGCAGCAGTACGAAGACGTCGGCTTCATGGATCGAGAACAGTTCACCAAGATTTTTGATGAACTGGATAAAGACTGCATCAAGGAGGTAGAAGCAGGGCCAGACGTGTTCAGCCTTACATCTCTGAGACTGTGTCTGACTGTGTGTGTGTGTGTGTGTGTGTGTGTCTGTGTGTGTGTGTGTGTGTTTCAGCACCCTCCTCTGCCTCAGTACAGCTCTCCCACCCTGCAGAAGCTCCAGCTGATCTTCAGTCACTACTATCTCATTTTGTTTGGAAACGCTGTGGCTCTGGCCAACGTAGTGTGTATATGTGTAAGTAACACACAGACACACACACTCACTGAGCGGGTCAGCCTGTTGTAACATCCACTCTGTGTGTGTGTGTGTGTGTGTGTGTGTGTTTCAGACGGTCCTGGTGTTGAACTCTGAGAAGTCCACAGCAGAGAGAGACAACTTCGTCTTGGAGGTGAAAACAGTCGCACTCACTGTGTAAATGACTTAATGACATCATGTGACCAATAATATGGCAGCAGTGAGGTCACTGTACTAACAGACCGCCCGTGAAGGCGGAGCTCCAGAAATTCTAGGCTTTTATTTTGAAGGTTAATGATTAGCATTAGCAAGTATCTGCTGAGCTGCTCCTGAGGTCCGACTGTCACAAGGAGGTGTGGTCAGGTCTCACTGCAGGTTGTTTTGGATGCGTGGCTGCAGTAAACTCACTGACAGACATTTGCTGCCATCGCTGAAGTCGACGTGTTATCAGCATTAATCTAAATCTGCATTTTTAAGAGACGCTAAGTTAGTAAAGTCACACTGCAGGACTTTGATCACAGCGTCAGAGTTTGGACTTCCTCTGAATGACTTATTCAAACTTGAGCATCAGCAGTGACGTGACTCTCCCTGATCTCCCCTCAGATCATCAACCTGTGCTTCATCCTCTACTACCTGTTTGAAATGTGTGTGAAGATCTTTGCGTTCGGCTGGCGGGGCTACCTGTCCTACAGGAACAACATCTTCGACGGCTTCCTCACCGTCCTGTTGTTGGTAACCAAACTCGTCTGATTAACGCATCAAAGCTCAAGTTTTGGCAGTTTGCCGTCTATTCTCCAAATCTATGACATCGCAGTCAATGATTGGTCACTTTCATTAGTAAGGACGCTGTAGGAGCCACACTGGGAGGGTAATTTGTGTCCCCTGCTTCCTTTCAGGCCCTGCAGATCACCATTTTTATCACCTACAGGCTTCCGTACTCTCAGTGGTGAGTTCATGTCTGTTTCATTTTGTGCCGTCTGTGTTTCTGTGGGAGGAGTCTCAGCGGCTCTCTTCATGTGTAACTTCACACCTGGAGCTTCAAACACACTCTGATCAAACATACAAAGACACGCGTGTTTTAGAATCGCTGACCTCTGACCGCAGGGAACCCTCCGCTCACGGCGTGCTGTCGCTGTGGGAGATGATCCGTCTGGTCAACCTGCTGATTGTTTTCCGCTTCCTGCGCATCATCCCAGACATCAAGGTACGATCCCCGATTCAAACATGGCGTCTGTCTTTGACGAATCACAAACACTGTTTTCAGTTTCACGTGGAAGGTCAGAGAGAAAAATATATAAACGCTTTTATGTGACAGTCAGGTCAGCAGGTGTCTCGCTGCTTCTTACATCACCTGTTTCACCATCGAGCTTCATCGGCTTTTCAAAAAGTGAGAACAATCCAATCACGGGGCGCTCGCATAAACTCAGGTTTTACTAACAGCAACACAGAAAACAGAGAAACTAAGAAAACGTCCCAATCAGAGCAAAACCCGTCTGAGTCTGTCTGTGCAGCTCCTCAGTCCTCCAGCTCATCGAAGTCCAACGAGCTCAGAAACAAACGCGTCCGGACGTCTTTAACTTTCTTAAATATGTCAAAGGAGCTTGCAAAGAAAAGCGTCTGGACTTCTTTAAGTTGCTTGAAGACGTTTCACCTTCATCCGAGAAGCTTCTTCAGTTCTAAGGTCAAATGGTGGAGAGTCCCAGATTTAAACCTAGTGGGAGTTTCCCCCCACAGAGGGACAAAAGGACCCCCTGATGATCCTCTAATCGCCTGAGCCAAGGTGTGAAACTGGGTGTGGGTCCCAATCAGCCAGACACTTTTCTTTGCAAGCTCCTTTGACTACGATGACCTGGATGACTGAGAACCTTCACAGACATTTCTTAAATACGTTTCTTCAGTTCAAAGAGCAGCGATTGGTGGAGAGTCCCAGATTTAAGCCCTGTGGGCGTGGCCAAGAGGGCCATGGACCCCCTGTGGATCCTCTACCTCAGCGGTAGGCAACTCCAGGCCTCAAGTGCCGGGGTCCTGCAGGTTTTAGATCTCACCCTGGGTCAACACACCTGAATCACATGATTAGTTCATTAGCAGCCTCTGGAGAACTGCAGGTTATGTTGAGGATGTGTTGGTAATTTAGCCATCTGAATCAGCCGTGTTGGATCAAGGACACATCAAAAACCTGCAGGACATCGGCCCTCGAGGCCTGGAGTTGCCCACCCTTGCTCTACCTAATCACACGAGCCAAGGTGTGAAAACGGGTGCAGGTCACAATCAGCCAGGGTTTCAGGTGAAACCTAACCACACCCTATCATGTGACTTAGTGAGGTCACACGGCCCAGGATGCGAGTGGGCGTGGCCACATCTGTGAAGGATCTCAGACTAGTTTCAGATGGCACACAGTTGGTGTCATAAGCCTTTTGACTCGTGTGAAGAAACACCAACATATCACTGCTGTGCTTCCCTTCATCGGCTTCCAGTGCGTTTAGAATTAAATTCAAAATCTTTGCCTTATAAAGGTCACCGGACTATTCGTCTGACCTGTTGCAGCTGTAGACGCCCTCTAGAGCCCCTCGATCAAGCGATCAGCTGCTCCTCACATAAGTCTCAGCTGCTTCATAGAGGAGCTGTGATCTACCTCTCCACGTTAGAAAGACCCGACTGTCACTCTTTTTAAATCTTAAAACATATTTTTTACTCTGGCTTTCAAAACTGTGAGAGTTAAAACTTCTTTTATCCTAATTTTCTTTTCATTTTCTTACCTGTCGTTGTTTAACTGTGACTCTGTGCAGGTCTTTGGTCAGCTGCCTTGTTATTAAACGTGCTTTAGAAATGAATGAAAGCATCTGTCGTCTCTGTCCAACATGTGGACATCGGTGTGAGGACGCCACATGTTGGACAGATCACCGTGTGCGCTGTGAACGACAGCAGAGAATCAACAACAGTTTTTATTGATTTCAAATAATCGTTCTGCACGCGGCAGCTTTAAAACATGAACTTCCTGCACAGAGGAAACAGCAAACGCAGTGACTCCTCCCACTCAGTCTGCACGTTGCTCTGTCCTGCAGCTCATGGCGCTGGTTGCCAGCACGCTGTTGGACCTGGTGAAGAACCTGCGAGCGTTCGCGGGCATCCTGGTGGTGAGTGACGTCAGCGCGGGCGGGTCAGCTGATGTGCTGTGACTCTAAAAGCTGCTGACGTGCTGTTTGCGTGCAGGTGGTGTACTACGTGTTCGCCGTGTTTGGGATCTGGCTCTTCGAGGGCGCCATTAAACCTCCTGCGTCGAGGTAAGAAGTCTTGTCGTGAGCGTCTGAGCTGAGACGTGAACTTGGACGTGTCGATGAATAAATCCTAACGTTCAGTTTTGTTCTGCGTCAGCGTGCCGACCAACACCTCCATGGAGAACATCACCTCCAACTTCAGCGTGGCGTGCGGCACCTACGAGCAGCTCGAGTATTGGCCCAACAACTTCGACGACTTTGGCGTGAGTCACACCTGGATGATGTTTTCTTTCAGTACGCCGCCTCACGGCTCCGTTAGACGCTCGGGGTTAAAATGGCGATTCTGTCCTTCCTCCCGCAGGCTGCCGTCATCTTACTCTACGACGTCATGATCGTCAACAACTGGCAGGCGTTCATCGACGCCTACAGCAGATACACCACAGAGTAAGAAACATCAGCCCAGCGGCTGAATGATGGTTACCAGGGTGATGATGATGATGATGATGATTTGTTTCCCAGGTGGTCCAAGATCTACTTCGTGTGTTGGTGGCTCATCTCGTCGGTCATGTGGGTCAACTTGTTCGTGGCGCTCATCTTAGAGGTGAGAGACTCGCTCGATGCAGGCGAGTGCAGACAGACGGACGCCGCCTGAAGCAGGTGTCGGATAAGAAGGTCGGCAGGAAGTGAGAGAGCGCCAGCTGAAAGTGTCAGGGCCGACTCGGCGTTCTTAATCAGAAAGAGTCTTTAGGACATCCTGATAATAACGACATTGAAGTATATGAGAAGGAATCTGCGGCGTTCCCGACTGTGACGCTTCTGTAGGAAACCTCAGAAATGTTGGACGTCCTCGTTTCGTCAGCTCAGGTTACGCAGCAGCAGCAGTTTGTTTTAAACGAGCTTCTCTTCCTGGTGACGATCAGACCGGCCACGTGTCCCGCTGGGATCTGCACACGCCGCTCGTAAACGTTTGTTCGCGGTTTTCCAGTTTTTTGCTCTGACGTCTTTCTGTCCTCACAGAACTTCATCTACAAGTGGGACCGCAGTCACAGCTGCTCTGTGGTGGACGTGGAGAGGATCAGATATGAAACTTCGGTTCAGCTCATATTCAGGTGGGAATTTGTTATTTGTTGAATTTCAGTGCTTGACAAACCCGAGTCGGCGCTCACTGCCCGCCGTGGGTCCCGTGTCTCTGCAGGGAGCAGATCCAGGAGCCCACAGAGGAGGAGCTGGTGTGCCAGCTGCACCAGCATCCACACTTACAGCTGCAGTGGTGACGGCAGCGCCCCGCGAGGCTCTGCCGCCAGTTCGTTTTTAACTTCCTGTAAAATATTAAATGCAAAACGTCCGCTGAGTCAGCGGGAATCCCACTCTGAGTATTTCCAAGTCAAAGCAGTGACGTCCCGTCCTGAGGAACACCTGCGCTCATTTAAACTGAGATCACAAAAAGCTGCAGCTCGCGTTTAAACGCTGCCAGAACAAAGCTGACGCTGAGCTGGAAGGTCAGACCCGACGGCAGCGCGAGTCCATCAGATTTGCATGCAGACAAACGGCCAATCAAATCCAAGAACACCGTCTCATCAAACCGGCGCTGTAGCCTCCAGGAGACGCGCGTCTCCGTTCACTGCAGTCGTGTTACGCAGCGCACGCATTCACCACCAGGTTTACTTCAGACTTCAGTGTGAAATCCTCGCAGACGCGCTCAGGTCAGAGGTCAGAGGTCACTTTAGGGAAACACAAAGGTTTAAAAGCCGCACGTTTGCTCTGCAACGCTGTTCATTCATGGAGTTCAGGGCGGAGCCAGAGGCTGACACCTTTCACGTGTTTGATGATGACATCACAGGTCACTGCAGGGTCACAAACGCACGTCTTTCTACTCTTTCTGAGCCAAACATCAGACGGAGACGTGTCTCCATCGCTGCGAGACGCCGAGCAGATGGTGACGACTTCTGGGCTGATCTGTGCTGTGAGTCCAGCAGTGGAGATGACAGGAAGCCGCGTCCCCACGCGTGGACAGAGACATCAGCGCTCGGGTTTTTGTGAAGGTCCAAGTGTCTCAGATCTGTTCTAAGAAAGAAGGGAGACGTCTGGATGCACAGCAGCTACGGAGCACGTTTATTTAATCTGCACAGAGACATGAGCTGCAGGGGCCGGCTCGTCCCACAGCTCCGTGTTTCCTGACTGTCTTAGCGATGCCGCCATGATTTCTGCTGCATGTGGCGTTCAGGGCGTGCCGAGGCTTCAGACGAGCGTTCTGAGAGTTTAGTGGTGCAGAGCTGCTACCTCTGAGGGTAAAAAGGGAAAAACTCACTTTTTGTACAAATGTCCCAGAAACAGATTTGAAATAAATATTTTTCTGAAACTCAAAGACGTCTCGTGTTTCACTCCATCAGCTCGCTGTAGCGTGCAGCTCAATGTTTTTATGTATCTCATGACACTTATTCAGTAATAACAATTATTATTGTGATGATCTAATGATCCTGTAAAATGCTCTGTGTCTTTGCTGCATCAGTATAGTCAGCATCTACCTGCAGCTTCCCAACTCTGATGTGTTTCTGTAAACGTCCCCTCCACCCTCTCTGTGAGCTCCACCTGCTCTCACAGAGAGGGTGGATGTAGTAAAATGGGACAAAGAGCCTCTGCTGCTCAGTTTTAAATCTCTTTAATGTTTGCACACGAACAACGAGGGCTCCAGTCTGCACAGAGACTGAAGAACAAATGTGTGGAAGCGATCCGGCCTCAGGTCTCACAGCAGGAGGCAAACCAGAAGAGTCCCTCAGACGGGGGTCTGTAAAAAAGAAAGACAAGTACCCACGGGGGGGTACGCAGGCAGCACAGCGCTGCTTTGAGCTGCTGTGGATGAAACTGTCTGCAAACACTTTTCTAACACAAAGAGAAACTTCATACTGCAGTGTGACTGCAATAAAGTCTGCTGCTCTCCCTGAAGCTCTCAAACATCTGCTCCAAACTCAGCAGCCGCTCCACGAAGATCTGCTGCAGGTTTCTGTGGAAGTGTCACAGCAAAGCTCAAGACCGTCACAGCACGGAGCGAGATCAGTGAACGAGAAGGACGAACGGAGCTTTAAGAAACAGGAATAAGAAACAGGAAGCAGCTGATGCAGAGGTGAAACGGAGACTGTGACAGTGACGTCATATGTTCACAATAACGAGCGAGATGATAAAAAACAGGAAACATTTAAGTTTAATAGATAAAATAAATAAAACTGCGATAACCGGAAAAAATGTCCGAGAACTTTTACTGTTGAGCAGCAGGGGGCGCTGTGCGCGCGCCAGCGGCCGCTTCAACCTCTAAAAACGTGACGAAGAAGAGCGACGCGGAAGTGAGCCGGGCAGTGCTGAAAACACGCGTGTCGTGGAGTTTCTTCGTGGATCCTCAGAGGAGAGGCTCAGGTCTGCGACCATGGAGGGTGAGTGAGCTGAGCGCGTGAGCACACACCTGGACACGCACTCGGCGGGAGGAGGGGCTCTCTTCCGGTCCGAGCCTCGTTTCTGTCCGGTCGGTTGCGTCTCGGGGGGGGGAAGGGGCGCGTTACCTGAGGAGAGGCTCGCGCGTTATCGATTGTTAATGTGACGTCATCACTTTTGAGTAGCACGTGGAGCCCTAAACAACGTGTTTACATCACCATTTCCTCCTTAATGCAGCTGTGCTGACCACAGAAGCCCCGCCCCCATTTACGTGATCAAAACTCTTGTTTTTCTGTAATGAAGCTAAAACTGTTCCAGCTGTGACCAGCGGAGGAGGTGGAGGTCAGGAGGGTCTCCACCTGTGTGTGGAGCGGTGTCATCCATCATCCACTCGTCAGCCTCCAGCTGTGACAGGTGTGATTACGTCACAGGCTAAACTTAGACTAAACCTGTTTTAGTAACTGCAGGGAAGGTAATCAGAGAACAGGTGAGCTCCACCTGAACGTCTCCACCTGTGGATTCATTCAGGTCACAGGTCACCTTTCCAAACTCAGAACACTCCCACGGCATCGTGAGAAAGTGGGCGGGTTAGACGCTTGCGCAGCGCCGAGTTACCTGATTCATGAAGGAATCGAAGGTTCTGCCAAACTGACACAGAAGCTTCATCTTTTTATTTTAGTCAAACACTTTTATATGTGTCCCCCCTTTGGACGTGTGCCCCCCCCCCCCTTGAGGCGTGTCCTCTGTCGTCCCGCCCCTCTGTGTGCTTCACGCCTCAGTGACCGTGTCTGTGTCCTCTCCACAGAAGGTCTGGTTCGAGCCCCGATTCCTCGTGAGCTGGTGGACGTTCTTGGTGTTGAGGTAAGCGGACGCTCGGGTGCTTCATCCACGCTTTGTCTGAAGAAAGCGAGGAGGTTTTGTAGCTCCGCCCTCAGGGTTTAATGGGACAGCCAGTAACGTCCTTTAGATAAAAGTCAGCAAACAAACGTCGTTCATGTTCTGTGCTGAGCGATGACGTCACTCGTGCTCTGCCAAACACGCTGTCGTGACTCTTTAATAATCACTTCTTCAAACATCTTTGTCAGCCTCAGAGCAGCTTCAAAGCGAAGGCCTTCACCGAGGCGTTCCTGAAGAACAGCCTCCAGCAGCCCAGACGCCACCACCTGCAGAACATGCTGAGCCACAAAGCCGTGATCCTCGGCTACAGCC
Organism: Neolamprologus multifasciatus; assembly: GCF_963576455.1. NCBI lineage: Eukaryota > Metazoa > Chordata > Actinopteri > Cichliformes > Cichlidae > Neolamprologus > Neolamprologus multifasciatus. The sequence goes on from NC_140439.1 coordinate 39,248,561, forward strand.
GGCCCAAGAAGGAGCGGAGGAAGAGCGCCAAGGCCCGAGGGCTGAACGCACGGCAGAAGAGGGAGCTGAAGGTCTTCCAGATCAAGCCTGAACACCAGAGGTTGGTGAGAAACCCTCCACCTGCTCCTCCTCCTGCTCCTCCTCCTGCATCGCTGTCTTTGTCCTCCTCACTGCAGATACGAGCTTTTCCTTCCTCTGCATGAACTCTGGAGACGCTACATCATCGACCTGTGCGGGGGATTGAAGCCGACGAGGTAAATCGGCGTCCTCGACAGCTGCTTGTCCAGATGTTTGTCCAGATGTTTGTCCTGCTCTCGCTGAGTCCTCATCCTGATGTTTTCACAGCAATCCACAGGTCGTGCAGCAGAAGCTCCTGAAGGCGGATTTCCACGGAGCCATCCTCACAGGTACTCTTCTTCTTCGTCGTCGTCGTCTTCGTCTTCTTCTTCTTCTTCTTTCATTTGTAGCAGAAAACTCAGGAATGTAAAAGGTCAGTGTTCCAGGCGTCCTGTGCCATTCCCAGTCATCGTTCTGGTCTGAAATGAAGTTTGAGGTTACGTGGTCACGTCAGTAAGTCTGCTCCTCTGCGAGCGCCATGAGTCCCAGAGGTGCTGACCTCTGGAGCCTCGAGAGGACGTAAGAGCAGCTGCAGGTTTTAGTGCTGCCCTCCTCTGAAAGTGCTCTTTAACTCACTGCTTTCCTGAGGACACGAGTCTTCTCAGGAACATTGTTGTTCTCAGATGTTCATCTGCATCTCAGTTTTATTCTTTTATTAGGAAATAACCACGTGAACAGCTGCGAGCACGCTCTGAGCACGCTGCGAGCACGCTGCGAGCGCGCTGCGACACCTGAAGCTCCTGGTTTCCTTCTTTACTCTCCAAACAGGCCGAGTCAGTTTTGATGTTTAGCATGAAAACATCTGGAAGTTTAAATTGATATAACATTTACTGCAGCAGCATGTTTGAACTGTTTGAGCTGCTTACTGCAAGCCTCTTTGCAACCCCCCCCCCCCAGCTCCTGGTTTTCCTGCTGCTGCACAGACTGAAACCTACTGACGCTCGTGCAACATGACCGTCTGTTCTTGTCCCCGCTGCAGTGGTGCGGTCCAAGTGTCCGTCGTACGTGGGGACGTCTGGGATTCTGCTGCAAGAGTTCAAACACGTCTTCAAGATCATCACCAGAGACGACAAACTGAAAGGTGAGGAGTGTGTGAGTCTGTCCGTGTGTTGGTTTGTGTGGATGTGGTGGGCTGACTTACAGATGAATACGATGGTGTAATTGTTTGAATGTGGTCTGGAAGAGGATGTGTTACGGCTGAAGACAGGAAGTGAAGGTGCGTGTGCAGCAGTGAATCTGCTTCATCAGATTGAAACGTGGTTTCCTGCTTCGGCCCCTCAGTGATCCCAAAGAGGAACAGCGTGTTTGCAGTGGAGATCAACGGCTTCGTCTCGCACATCTACGGCAGCAAGTTCGAGTATCGAGCCAGCGAACGCGCCGCCAAGAAGTTCAAAGTGAAAGGAACCATCGACCTGTGAGAGCTTACAGCTGCTGCCCCCACAGGCCGTCGCAGGAACTGCAGGCGGCGAGTAAATGCCCCCCCATCTGCTGTTACATGAACTGTTATGTAAACCCTGCAGCTGGTTTGGCAGAGCGCCGGGGTTAAAGAAATGGAACGCTTCCTGTAAACTGATCCCAGCGTTCCTGCTGCGAGCCGCTCGTCACGTCTGAGTTTATGTTTCTGTAAAGTTTTCTTTTTTATTTAAACAGAATAAAATCATCGGCCTGTTATTGGTGTCGACCCTCATTAACCTCGCCAGCTGTTGTCCCGTGGACGCACAGCTGCACACGTCAGTGTCTGCTCTGCTGCTTTCACCAGGGAGGAGGTCCCGTGTGGTCGTGGGAAAGATTGGAAGCATTTTGTGTCTGATGTCGTGACAGCTGCACCGGTGACTCGCAGGAAAACCTGCTCGACAGCATTCAGGACGGTTTTTATTCTGCCGTCTGTTTTTCTGTGAACCTGTGGAAAAGTTCATGAGGGGACGTGGACTGACATGATCATTGTTCCTAAAAACCACGGGCTGGATTCTCTCTTAACCTCCTGGGACCTGGCGTGCACATCACAGTTTGGGTTGTTTCGACTAAAATACAAAATGTTGCTGCTGTTCTATCAAAATTTGAAACAAATGTCCTCTTATGTGGATCTCATTTTTCTCAGAAACACAAATCAGGTTAAAAACAAAAAATGAGGTAATTCTTTGAGACTTGATGAAAGTAAAAACAGCACAAATAGCAAAGAGAAATTACAAATGCAATGAAAGAGTTCGTGTCTTAGGAGGTTAAAGGTGCAGAAAGTTTCCTTCTGCTCGCTGCAGCCCATGATCGTCCCGATGTCGGAGCAGAGCCGTTCACGTTTTCAGGGATTAAATGAATGTAAACATCTGGAATCATTATTGGAAGATTCTGTTTTTAACAGCTGGTGTCTGATTCTTACATCTTCCTTTATAGAGTTTATTTGTTTATTTATAAGGAACCCCATTAGCTTCCACAACAGTGGTTGCTCGTCTTCCTGGGGCCCAAACCATCAAATACCACCAAATAAAACGTTACACAATGAGTTGGACGCAAAATGTCCACATAATTTGGCTCTTACATCCACAATAAGGTTTTACAATTCTGAAAATGTAAACATGTAAATATTAAAAATTATAAAACAAAACAAAACACTCAAACAAGAACAACAACATTACCCTCTTACAATTTTTACAAATAAATTAAAAACTGCTTAAATAGGCTTTTAGGTGATTTTTAAAATTATGAATAGAAGCCAATTCTCTGATTGCATAAGGCGACTTATTCCACTGATGCTCTAAATATAACAGTTTTTCAAAAAGTTACTTTTAACTCGAGGAGTTACTAAATTGTGGTTAGTTGAGAATCGTGTATGATTATGTATTTCATCTGCTGTAACTGAGCATAAAAAAAAAAGTGTGGTGTGTTTTCCAGTGTTGCTTTCTTTAAAAATACAAGTAAGCCATAGTATAATTTAGCTTGTACAGAAAGCCAAGAGAGTTTATCAGAGTACATCAGGTGACGTCTGTACTCGGGTCCTGATCCTAAACTCTCAGCTGAGTGTGACACAAAGACGACAGGCAGGATTTTCACGTTTGTGTCAGGCGCCTGAGGGGAAAACGACTAAATCGAGATGCTTTTAAAACATAAAGGCTGAATAATCCGAACAGCGTCAGTGGCTCTGTTTTTAGCTCGACTGACCCCTCACCTCCAACCAATCACAGCAGATGGCCCCGCCCCTCCCTGAGCCTGGTTCTGCTGGAGGTTTCTTCCTGTTAAAAGGGAGTTTTTCCTTCCCACTGTCGCCAAAGTGCTGCTCATAGGGGGTCATATGATTGTTGGCTCCCTATCAGCTAACTGTGAAGCTTGTACATGACAAAAGTTTGAAGGTATAAAAAGAACTTTGATGTTTGTGACTGAAGCGTTTGGCCATCACGCGTCCTCGCCGCCTTTCAGAGCTGCTCGTGCACGTTTGCGAGCTGCAGCCGTCTCTGCACAGTCAGGCTCGTTTCACTCAGCTCAGATTACTGACCCAGATCAACACAGTCCAGACCTTCAGGTTTGTGGCACGTGTGTCCTGTTTACAGTAAAATACATTTACAGTGTTTCTCGCTGGGAGAGACTTTCATTTGAACCCTTGACCACAGAACGACTTAGCAAGAAAGTGTGATTAAGACACATGAGATGAGATTCCACTTCTCTTTAAACACCATCACGTCAGGTTTGAATGACTCAGCTGTTGTGTTGTGTCACTGATGTGGTGTTTGTGTTGTTGAGCGTCGCTCAGCCGAGTCGATGTTATCAGGAACCTGTTATGTTTCTTTCTGCAAGGACGAGTTAAACGTAATTTAATATTGCTCAACAGAAAGAAAAGTTTCCTTCACTCTTTGTTCTGTGATATAAATAAAGCCAAAACTTCATCACAGCCATCACCTTTAAAAAATGCAAATACCTCCAACTCCTAATAAAAAAAATAATAAGATGAATCCACGAAATATTTTAAATGTGTTATATATAAAACTGCACTAGTTCATAAACGTAATATTACAAATTGAACATCCACACACTGGTGATGGCAGCTACATTGTAGCCACAGCCACCCTGGGGCGCACTGACAGAGGCGAGGCTGCCGGACACTGGCGCCACCGGGCCCTCTGACCACCACCAGTAGGTAACGGGTGAGGTGTCTTGCCCAAGGACACAACGACCGAGACTGTCCGAGCCGGGGCTCGAACCGGCAACCTTCCGATTACAAGACGAACGCCCAACTCTTGAGCCACGATCACCTCTACTGTTATCTTTAGCCAGCTAATCATCAGCTGTCACGTCTGATCTGATCAACTAGTTGTGGCAATATTGGAAATAAATGAGCATGTCTATGATCATATATGGAGAGAATGCCAAGAGTGTGCAAAGCAAAGGGCAGCTGTTTTAAGAACTCTGAGATGTAAAACATATTTCACAGGTTTTTGTTTATAAAATTTCATTTTATGAACATAAAGAAAAACCACTGAATGATACGGTGAGTTCAAACCTGGTAGTTTACATAAAACTCATTATTTATTTTTAATGAATTAACTCTAAATTTATGAGTTTGCATCCACTTTGTGAAAGATGTGATTAAACACTATTTGATGTATATATTTTAATATTAATATGTCCCTGAGCGTTTGATCACTTGCAGAGTTGACATTTTTAAATACTACTAATATTTCGTCCGCCTACAGTTTCTTTCCTTTAAGTCGTGCTGTGACGTCGTGCTCGTGCTTCTGCAGACGCTCACTTTGTGGAAAGGATGGAGTCCCCTCATAGAGCTGCAGGGCGCTCTATCACTGCTCCCAGAGAACACGATAACATGCACACAAGGTTCACATGGGCTGGCGTCCTGTGAACTGTAGGTGCAGCTGTTAGAGATGTGAGAGTCTTCAGTCGGCGATTTGTTTAACACACACAGGTCGGCCTCGGCGCACCACGATCCTTTGTGCTTTTGCTTTACGCTCAGTGTTTCATGGATCCTGAAACACACTGCACAGCTTTCCTGTTCTTAGACACCAAAACACAAACTGAGACTTTATTCACCACAAAAGTTGAGAAACTCCTGCGTTAAAGCAGCCGAAACTGGAAAGAAGCCAAGTGACAAAATAAAAGAAGAGCTTCATGAAGTGTGACAGAAAACAAAGCAGGACATGACTCAGCTTCAGATACACAGCATGAAATAAAAACTAAGTGGAGAATGAGTGAAGGAGGCCTGCAGAGTCGCACACTGTGCAGCTGTCTGTGAAGGTTCTCAGTCATCCAGGTCATCGTAGTCAAAGGAGCTTGCAAAGAAAAGCGTCTGGACTTCTTTAAGTTACTTGAAGACGTTTCACCTTCATCCGAGAAGCTTCTTCAGTTCTAAGGTCAAATGGTGGAGAGTCCCAGATATAAACCTAGTGGGAGTTTCCCCCCACAGAGGGACAAAAGGACCCCCTGATGATCCTCTAATCGCCTGAGCCAAGGTGTGAAACTGGGTGTGGGTCACAATCAGCCAGAGTTTCGGGTGAGTTCATTGTGAAACCTGGCCCCACCTTATCATGCGAATTCCTGAGGTCAGATGGCCCAGTGTGTGAGTGGGCGTTAAGGCGTCTGGGGAGGGAACTCAAAACTGGATTATAGATGGCAGAGAGTTGGTGTCGTAAACCACCGCCTCTGTTCAAAGATGGTCGCTCACAGTGGACATAGATGTTTCTTTCACTCCTCTTTCAAACCATCTGTCCTCTCTGTCCAAAATGTGAACATTGGCATCCTCGAAAGAGTGACCTTTATCCTTAAGATGCAGATGGACAGCTGAGTCTTGTCCTGTGGAGGTGGCTCTTCTGTGTTGTGCCATGCGCTTGTGAAGTGGCTGTTTGGTCTCTCCAATGTAGAGGTCTGGGCATTCCTCGCTGCTGTACAGCAAACACCACATTGTTAAGTCTGTGTTTTGGCGTTTTGTCTTTCGGGTGAACCAGTTTTTGTCTGAGTGTGTTGCTGGGTCTGAAGTACACCGGGATGTCATGCTTGGAGAAAACCCTCCTGAGTTTCTCTGATACACCGGCTACATAGGGGATGACAGTGTTGTTGCGTCTGTCCTTCTTATCCTCCCTCGCTGGTGTCTGATCTTCTTTTCTGTGCCTCTTTAAGCACATATCGCTTTTACTCTCAACAAGCAGCAGGTGCTGTAACGCAGTCAGTTCGTCTTTTACTCTTATGCTGTTTTGTGGATCACAAGGTTTAAAACTACTTATAAACACACACAGTAACTCCACCAGAGTGCCTATTTCAGGTCACTTTTGCCGGTCCAAGCCCGGGTAAAGGAGCAGGGTTGGAATTGTGACATTAAAAAAACAATAATTGCTAAAAGAAATTTAATTTGTAGTTCTAAATAAATTCTAAATGCATTTAGGACGTTTTTTACTCACTTTATGTCTCGTCCACGATGTTATTTCTCTCCCCAACAACGTAGGTTACAATTACATTAGCATGACCAATTATGCAAATTAGGCGATGACGTCATTTAGCGACTTCTAGCGACTTTTAGGACAACCAATAGCGATTTTCCTTACTGAGGAGTTGGCAACACTGAATGTGATGCATGAATGTAAAACTATCCGGTTGTTAAGTGATGACGTGACGAATCCTACTTGCGGGCCTAAAGTAGTCTGCGTTTAATATGCTTTTGTGTTGTTAACATGTTTAATGTTTTGTATTTTCTTCTATTTAATCTCAAAAAGCTCCTAAAACAGTCAGTGATCACTGTTGACCTCCCTCGGCTTTTATTACCGCTAATCATTTATTTAAGCTCAGTTTTTAAAACCTTAGCATGTAACTACAGCCCAGCCCATGCAGCAGTATATTAATGACTAACCTCGTATTGTGGATGGATTATCTCAGTTGTTCTCCTGCTGAAGTTTGGTCCTTTTACAGCATCCTGCCATGCGATTACATTTGTTCCTGACCACCGAGAACACTCACGTTAACTTTTATCGAGTGGGAAAAAAGTTAGCTTCTTTATATTATGCTAACATAGCTGTGTCGCTAGCGGTCACGTAGCACATCATTATATAGCAGCTAGCCAAACTTCAGTAACCCTACAAACGTCACTGCTGTTTAGTTTTCTGTCTTCATTTATGTTGGAAGTGATAACAGAGCTGTACGTTTTAATTTGTTTCCAAAACCCCGCAGTCAGGACATGCTATATTGTATTTAGATGAAGCTAGCGAGCTAACTTCCTGCTAACTTCTAACTCCGTTAAATGTCATAAATTCAGTTTTCATGGATGCCTGGATGTTAAACTCAATTGTTACACCTGGTAGAGCAGAACGCTGATCATTTTATTAAAGATGAAAGACTTTAGACAGTTTTGACTCTCAGTAATGCCACAGTGATGTTTGATATATGGACCTGCAGCGGAGTTTAGGCCCAGACACGGCTAGTGACGTCAGACTTAATGACCGGATAGTGCAGAAAAAAATGTTCTCTAGCAAAATGCTATTTTGCTAATAGCATAATATTAAACGTAAATATCATTTACACGTTACTGCAGTGATCGCAGCACTTTTACAAACACATCTGCGATCAGTCACACTCACTTCCTCTTGTACAAATTCTTGTTTTTCTCCAAATTCAAGTGAAGCTCCGCCCCCTTTGCTTCTTACACAAGTCTTGTTGTGGAAAGCCCCGTGATGTCACCAGCGCGTTCAAAAGCAGCCTCTGGGCTCCTGACCTCATCAGAAACATGAGAAGCCCTTCGAGCTCACACCTACAGAGGCGTGGAGCTGCCGGCACGAGCGCTCCGACTGCTGGATTTAACGCGACTGCTGACATGGATCAACTGTCTGATCAGGAGAACTGGGACCGGGTCCAGGCTGTGGCCACCTCCTTCGGGCCAGCGGGGAAGTTCTTGGTTCAGTCAGGTCGGGTTCTGGTCGGAGAGGGCAAGCTGGTAAAGCAGAGCCGCAAAAAGCGGCAGGCCAAAGCCTTCTTCCTCTTCAACGACGTGCTGGTGTACGGCAGCATCGTCCTGAACGGCCGCTGGCACAAAAAGCTCAAGGTCATCCCTCTAGGTGAGCGACGATCCTCCTCTGCACATCGCTGAATGCAGCTGTGTGAAAAGCAGACGGCGTGGCGGGCAGAGACAGGTAGATGCTGCAGGTGGAGCAGGAGGTGCTGCACCGCCTGCAGTCTGTCTCTGACCGCTGCAGCAGCTGCAGGAAACACTTTTCTTTTCCTTCAAAGCGTGCACACCTTTGTTTCCCGCACTAACGTGCCCTTCTTCTTCTTCTTCTTCTTCAGAGGACATCCTGCTGGAGGACCTGGAGGACGGCGTCAGGATGAAGAACCAGTGGCTGATCCGCACGCCCAGGAAGTCTTTCTACGTTTCTGCCGCCTCCTGCGAGGAGAAGCGAGCCTGGATCGAGCACATCGAGGAGTGCAGGGGCAGAGTGACGCAGGCCGGTGACCGCAGGCTGGACTTTGCCAACACCTGGATCCCAGACCAGGCCTCCGCCGTCTGCATGCGCTGCTCCAGCAAGTTCACCAGGACCCACCGCCGACACCACTGCAGGAAATGCGGCTTCCTGGTGTGCGGCCCGTGCTCCAGGAAGCGAGCGCTCATCGCACACATCGACTCCACTAAGCAGCTGAGAGTCTGTAAAACGTGTTACTTGAGTCTGGGGGTCGAGCTCCCCGAGCCGACCCGTCAGAGGTGGGACAGCGGCGGGAAGTCGGACGAAGACGAGCTGGAATGCTACAGCGAGGAAGAGGAGGCGGAGCACAGCCTGGAGGAGGAGGACCCCGGCAGGTGGATGGACTCCTTTTCCCCTTACATCTACATCAATCCAGAGCACATCAGGCCCCGAACATAGAGCCACGCAGAGGCTCGGCGCCGGACTCTTTGTGTCACACGTGGACTCAGTGCTGCGCCGCTGCGTGTGACACGCTCTGCACATGCTCTATTTATGACGCCATGTTTATGTTTCATGGAACATCTGCTGCTCTTCTCTTTGTGCACAAACACTACTGTGAAGCTGTTCTCGTCTCTGCGCCAGCACTCGAGGCATCGTCGCTCTGACCTGCTGCGTTTCCCTCAGCCGTCCAGTGTGTGTGTGTGTGTGTGTGTGTGTGTGTGTGTGTGTGTGTGTGTGTGTGAGAACATGTAACCACTGAAATAACAACGAACAATAAAGAATTCAATAAGAGAATCTTTGTCTGTGGTTTTCTCTCAGGATGGTTAAACGACTCTGAAATACTTGAAGACGTTTGAACTTGACACTTATTCTCGTCCCAATCAGCACATTTACACACGACTTCCTGTCAGTCAAACTCTCCCTGTGCCACAGATTGATCTATACAAACATCTATAGACAGATGGGATTATTCATGAGAATATTATTTTGTATCTCCAGGTTGATCATTTGACCCTAAACCATGAAAACATCCTTTGACTTCAGTTCAGTTTTATTCATTCAGCGCCGAATCACAACAACAGTCGCCTCAGCGTGCTTCATGTGCTGAGGTAACAACCCAACAATCATGCAGGGAAACTCAACAACCATCGAACCGGCAAACTTCCGGTTCAAAGATAAGCTTCCCAACATTAGGTATTAATTATGTGTCCCCTGAGTCAGGGTTTAATGGGGTTTATGATTACAGTGTACTTATATTTACCTACAAGTATTTAAAGTACTTTGTGGAAAAACAATATTTCCCCGTCTTACATCATAAGCTGTACTTTTTCACAACAATGGCCGCATTATAAGTTCAACCTTGTCGAGCTTCCAGGTAGTTTAGCTGAACGGAGACGCTCTTCCTGAAAGTTTGAACGGTGATTATGAAAGAAACGAGTTTGACAATGACGTGTTTATAGTTTCCCTGTAAGCTGATAAGGGAGAACAGTCCTTATCACATTGTGTTGTTCATTCACATCAACATAAACAATTAAAGATGTAACAATGAATCAATAAATAAAGATATAAAAATGCAGGATTAATATGGCCCACACCCTGACAGGGACAGCATAGTTACAAAGTAACTTAGAATTACTCAAGCAGTATCTAGAGTTACTTACGATATAATTACTTTTAGTTTCCTGTATAAACCTCACTTGTTTCCCTTTTCCAGTTTACACACTTTTATATATATGTAGGTAAATATAATTACACACTAATTTAAGGACATAACAAAATCTAAATAATATAATTTCAGATAAAACACACTGAAAGTCGATTTAATTGCACAGTGATCACAGCTGCAGTCACAGAGTTTATTGTAGAGTTTGTAGTTTTGGACGCAGCAGATAATAAAAGTTCGGACGATGCTTCACACGTTTTATGGAGGAAAAAGGGTGAAAACAAACAAACAAACAGCTCCATGGTCAAAGAGACTTTTTTGAAGTTTAGTGTAGCAGCTTTGTTACAGCGCAGTGAGCAGAGGGGGAAGAGGGAGGGGGAAATGGCGCCCATACTTTAGGCGGTGCAGTCGTTTTACCCAGAGGTGGGTCCACCTGTACCTGAGCTCCTAATGCTCGTCATGAAAAACCGGTTGAGCAACAGTTTTCTACAGTGCTGCCCATGCACGCCGCTGGCGTTTGCTTTGTAGAAAACATGTTTGCAGGCACGACCATAATCAAAGGTTTTGTTTATTTCAGTAGATCTCAAAGTCGATGAGATTTCAGGGAAATACCAGGATGTTAAGAGGAACTGCCGACTCGGTGAAACCACCAAACCAATCGACTGTGAATAACGACAACAACCTTTCACCTACAATACAAACAGCTGACTGCCGAGGGCTCACATTACCTGCAGGACCTTCACTCTTCACTGGTTTGTGTTGCTTTTATCTTACCTGCATGGTTTCAGGCAAAGTTAGCATTAAATCTAACAGATGGCCCCGCCCCTCCCTGAGCCTGGTTCTTCCTGTTAAGAGGGAGTTTTCCCTTCCCACTGTCGCTCATATGATTAGTGATGGTAAATTTGATTCTTTTTACTGAATCGAGTTTTAATGAGTCACTCACCAAAGTGAATCGGGTTTTTTGAGTCATTTGATTCACTGAGTCAGTTGACCAGAAAGTGCAAAAAATGTACATTTTTACTCAAACTTAATTTGTTTCTCTTTTCATGTAAATCCCACTGCTAAGATGAGTGATTCTAAAAAAACAACTATTTTATAGAGCAAAAAAGAGCAAAAACATCTCTAAAATTAAGCAATTTCCTATCAAAATTGCTTAATAAACATTTATTTTGTTTATTTGTATTTTATTAGTATTTTCCTTAAATGTGTCAAATATATATTTTCTCATCTAAATGTCCACTGAGCTGTGAGCCAGGGGGCGGTAATGCACCTTAACATTGGTGAAGAAGCTGCGAGTCAGGAGGGAGGGGGTGAGTAGCTCAAATGTGCTGTTAGCATGTTAGCTGTTAGCATGTTAGCTGTTAGCATGTTAGCAGAGCGATGCTATTGTGAACCGAGGAGCTATTTTCTTGATGTGAGCTTCTACTCAGGGTTTTTTCTTCCAGTTCAGAGCAGAAATGCTTTTGTTAAGAAACTGTCTGTTGTTCCCCCCCCCCCCCCCCCCCCCCACAATTTTAATTATAAGCTAGATATATTTCTACTAATGGAATTAGTTTGCTAACAGCAACAGGGATGAGTCAGTGAGTCAGTTGGGCTTGGGAATCATGATTCACGAGTCAGTAAAGTGATTCTCGAGTATTGAACGATTCGTTCACGAATCGAACATCACTACATATGATTGTCGGGTTGTTACCTCAGCACATGAAGCACGCTGAGGCGACTGTTGTTGTGATTCGGCGCTGAATGAATAAAACTGAACTGAAGTCAAAGGATGTTTTCATGGTTTAGGGTCAAATGATCAACCTGGAGATACAAAATAATATTCTCATGAATAATCCCATCTGTCTATAGATGTTTGTATAGATCAATCTGTGGCACAGGGAGAGTTTGACTGACAGGAAGTCGTGTGTAAATGTGCTGATTGGGACGAGAATAAGTGTCAAGTTCAAACGTCTTCAAGTATTTCAGAGTCGTTTAACCATCCTGAGAGAAAACCACAGACAAAGATTCTCTTATTGAATTCTTTATTGTTCGTTGTTATTTCAGTGGTTACATGTTCTCACACACACACACACGCACACACACACACACACACACTGGACGGCTGAGGGAAACGCAGCAGGTCAGAGCGACGATGCCTCGAGTGCTGGCGCAGAGACGAGAACAGCTTCACAGTAGTGTTTGTGCACAAAGAGAAGAGCAGCAGATGTTCCATGAAACATAAACATGGCGTCATAAATAGAGCATGTGCAGAGCGTGTCACACGCAGCGGCGCAGCACTGAGTCCACGTGTGACACAAAGAGTCCGGCGCCGAGCCTCTGCGTGGCTCTATGTTCGGGGCCTGATGTGCTCTGGATTGATGTAGATGTAAGGGGAAAAGGAGTCCATCCACCTGCCGGGGTCCTCCTCCTCCAGGCTGTGCTCCGCCTCCTCTTCCTCGCTGTAGCATTCCAGCTCGTCTTCGTCCGACTTCCCGCCGCTGTCCCACCTCTGACGGGTCAGCTCGGGGAGCTCGACCCCCAGACTCAAGTAACACGTTTTACAGACTCTCAGCTGCTTAGTGGAGTCGATGTGTGCGATGAGCGCTCGCTTCCTGGAGCACGGGCCGCACACCAGGAAGCCGCATTTCCTGCAGTGGTGTCGGCGGTGGGTCCTGGTGAACTTGCTGGAGCAGCGCATGCAGACGGCGGAGGCCTGGTCTGGGATCCAGGTGTTGGCAAAGTCCAGCCTGCGGTCACCGGCCTGCGTCACTCTGCCCCTGCACTCCTCGATGTGCTCGATCCAGGCTCGCTTCTCCTCGCAGGAGGCGGCGGAAACGTAGAAAGACTTCCTGGGCGTGCGGATCAGCCACTGGTTCTTCATCCTGACGCCGTCCTCCAGGTCCTCCAGCAGGATGTCCTCTGAAGAAGAAGAAGAAGGGCACGTTAGTGCGGGAAACAAAGGTGTGCACGCTTTGAAGGAAAAGAAAAGTGTTTCCTGCAGCTGCTGCAGCGGTCAGAGACAGACTGCAGGCGGTGCAGCACCTCCTGCTCCACCTGCAGCATCTACCTGTCTCTGCCCACCACGCCGTCTGCTTTTCACACAGCTGCATTCAGCGATGTGCAGAGGAGGATCGTCGCTCACCTAGAGGGATGACCTTGAGCTTTTTGTGCCAGCGGCCGTTCAGGACGATGCTGCCGTACACCAGCACGTCGTTGAAGAGGAAGAAGGCTTTGGCCTGCCGCTTTTTGCGGCTCTGCTTTAAAAGCTTGCCCTCTCCGACCAGAACCCGACCTGACTGAACCAAGAACTTCCCCGCTGGCCCGAAGGAGGTGGCCACAGCCTGGACCCGGTCCCAGTTCTCCTGATCAGACAGTTGATCCATGTCAGCAGTCGCCGTTAAATCCAGCAGTCGGAGCGCTCGTGCCGGCAGCTCCACGCCTCTGTAGGTGTGAGCTCGAAGGGCTTCTCGTGTTTCTGATGAGGTCAGGAGCCCAGAGGCTGCTTTTGAACGCGCTGGTGACATCACGGGGCTTTCCACAACAAGACTTGTGTAAGAAGCAAAGGGGGCGGAGCTTCACTTGAATTTGGAGAAAAACAAGAATTTGTAGAAGAGGAAGTGAGTGTGACTGATCGCAGATGTGTTTGTAAAAGTGCTGTGATCACTGCAGTAACGTGTAAACACAGTTTAAAGGCTGCAGCTCTGAGGTTTGTCTGAACAAAGTGAGGACGTGCTGCTGTCGGCAGCTTCATAGCTCAGACCCACAGAGACATGGAGAGCGCCAACACGGCGAACAGAGTGATGCCTGCGTGGGCCCTCATTCAACCACACACACACAGAGTTTCTAATATGCTCGTTTAATATTTGGGTGAAACCTGCTATCGCTCCATCAGGTTATTCCCGGACATTTCCGTGTTCGGTTTTTCACCGAACTCGTTGTTAAACCGGTTAAACAAAGCGACAAAGATGCGGAACAGCGGCGTTTACCAAAACAGCTCCAGGCGCTGTCTGTGGGCTGAAAGCTGCGTAACATCCACTCTGGGGACTTTTCTGAACCCGGGCACATCTGAAGGAAAGACCAGTTTGTGCCAATAACCTACTTTAATGGTTCCAGTGAAACTATCCAGTCTGACCTCCCGGCCTTCCTCAGACGGCTGCCCGGTCCTCTCTGTACGAGTGTAGGACTCGACCTTATAACCTAAATGCCCTCGAGGTGTCATTTGGCACAATATTAATCAAACTGAATATAACTGAGCTGAGCTGTTGTCCACAGTTCCCAGCTTCATGGCACAGCTGACATTTATCAGCCGTTTTCAGGAAAATGAAACGTCTCTGAGTTCAGTGAGAAACTCGACCGTCTGAAGAGGCGAGCCTCAGCACAGCCTGAGTGTGAATGTTTTAATAGCTCTGAATTTGATCTGTAAGCAGTGAAAAGATGCGTTTCTGCAACATTTGTGCAACAAAATTGTAAAACTTTATAACACAGCTGCAGTGAAACTGAATTATAGTGTTTTTTTATTTACCTACAAATACATAAATGTAGAATTTTTTATTTATCACATTTAGATCGGTGAAATAAAACATTTGAATTAAGGAACATCATCATAAAACATAACGAACGATGTAAAATAATAATGAAAAATATGTAAAAAGTTATAATCCCCATAATCCAAAAATACAACGTAAGATGGGAAATATTGATTTTCCATGAAATTAAAAAACAACATTATTTAAAATGACTTACAGACTCCTTCAGTGTACTTACAATTAGAGATGGCACGATACCACTTTTTTATGTCCAATACCGATATCATAAATTTGGATATTGGCCGATACCGACACGTGATATCGGATCGTCCATCTCTACTTACAATATCAAGATCAGTTTCTATAGTAATCTGATTGATTCCACTGTCTCCCTGTAAGTATTTGTAGGTGAATTTATCAAATACAGTTGTGTTTAATAAGGCTTTACTGAAACTAAGAGCATCCAGCCTCTGACATGTGGTTAAAACTACAGTTTGTAAAAATCCAGAAACACTAAAACAGCCGCACACATAACATGAACTCTGACCTCCTGCAGAGTCACACTTGCACTGATCCTCCCCATGTGAATAGATCTTTGTTACAAACGGGTATTCCCCTGAGACTTTGTCGTGAGAAATAAAAATAGTTCGTGAGTCTGATGAGCGGTAAAGTCGGAGCTGCGGCTGCGATCGAACCCACAAACCGGTTTGTCTGTTTCTGGAACAGCTGGATGACTAAACGCTGCAAAGCTGGAAGGAACCAGGAGGAAGAATGAGCTGCAGATTTACTCGACAGTCTAACTGTGCTTTATTGAAACCAATTAAACCTTTCACACGTTAAACTGGGCCAAACTGGGAGCCAGGGGTGTCAAACATAAGGCCCGGGGACCAAAACTGTCCGCCAAGTAATCAAGTAACGATTCAGTTCATTTGTCTGCTGCACGCAGCCCCCCCTGCTCTGCACAGCTGTACAGATGCAGACGATGATGTTACAAACAAATAAAAATAATTCCTACATGTGGGAAACGGATGACATGGCAACACGCCATCAACGGTAGCAGGAGTGGGTTTACCGCCGTGGACAACTTTAAAACAGGAAATGACGGATATTCAACCTCAGCTTATAAAGTTTACATGAATATAGTTTTTATAGCAGTTACGCCTGTGCTGTAAACGTTTACACATGAGCTCAGTGTTATTGCTGCGCAGCACCAAAGGTGAACAGCGGCTGAAAACACGAGCACGTATAATAAGCACTGAGATTTCTGATAATCAAGAAGGAAACGACGATGCAACAGTTTTACAAACATGTGGTCAGCAGCTTTCACGCTCCTTCACTTCTTCTTTCCCAAAGAAGATTTCAACAGAAAGGAAATCAAACGTGTAACTTTGTTCCAGAGAAAAACGAGCTTTTCCTTCATCGCAGCGTCGCTTTCTTTCTCTGGAACGAGCATATTTGCAGTCGTATATATTTATGAGACGCTGCAGGCGGCAGCAGCAACACTTTTACTGACGACCATCATCAGTAAACTTCTGTCAACAAAATTCTACTTTTCTACAGAAAGCCTTTTATTCTGAAAGGCAGGGACAGGAAGAAAGGCGCGTGGAAGAGCGTAAAGCGCCGCGGGTCAGCCCACTGTGATCTGAAGTGAAAGCGGCGTGCTGTCAGTGACAGTTTCACCACACGTCTGATTCCTGAGTGTCAGAACAAGACAAGTTTCCAACATTTCTCCGCAGTAAAGAAATCTGTCAGCACGACTGCAGGAAGCAGCTGATTGGCCGGGCTGTCCTCGAAACATAAAGTTTGTTTCATTTACACATGTATGGATGTTTTTCTTTATGTGGATAATTGTGAAAAACAGACATTTCTCATGTGACCTATGTGTGACCTGACGTCCTGATAAATCTGTAACTACATGATGGCTCGACGGAGCTGCAACGCTTGACGGGGCGGTTCCTCCTCAGGGCGTAAATAAAACTATATGATCCAGAGTCCTGTGATAATAATGGCGGCGATCGTGGCTCAAGAGTTGGGCGTTCGTCTTGTAATCGGAAGGTTGCCGGTTCGAGCCCCGGCTCCGACAGTTGGGTGTTATGTCCTTGGGCAAGACACTTCACCCGTTGCCTGCTGGTGGTGGTCAGAGGGCCCGGTGGCGCCAGTGTCCGGCAGCCTCGCCTCTGTCAGTGCGCCCCAGGGTGGCTGTGGCTACAATGTAGCTGCCATCACCAGTGTGTGAATGTGTGTAAAGCGCTACAGACCATTTATCAATCCTCAAAGTTCTCGTACTAATGAGGGGTCATATATACAGCTGATTCACTGCCAAATTGGATGTGAGCCACTGTTTATTCGCCTCCTAATGTCAGTCTGTGTTTTTATTTCTGGGAGAACTTTCTGATTGAAACCGGCTGCTGAGTCCTGATGTCTGAGGCTGAGAAGCTGCAGAGAGGCTGACAGCAGGAACAGAGGCTCGGTGAAGCTTTGCAGCTGCACCGAGCGACGTGCAGATCACTGCTGGATGCAGTCGCGCCTTTGAAGCAATCCTGCAGGGATGTTGCACCAACAGGCTGATGAAGTTTCTACCTGATTCTTTGGAAAGTGGAGCAATGCCGTGTGCAAACATGATTTCAACAGGTGGCATTTACAATAACGGCTCCCAGCTGGTGATTTATTTCTCTGCTGTGCGACCGAGGCCACGACGTCTCAGAACAAACACTCGGCCTGCGTGAGCCTCTGCAGGTGGACGGACGTCTAAACGCTCCTATTGGTGGAGCCGTTCTGCTGTGTCAGTGTCTGATCCTCCCGTAAACTGTAAACAGGCTGTGACTCACAGGTGAAGGACGTCCTGCCCTAAACACAACTATGACAACAAGCCCTTCAACCAAAAACACGTTGAAGGTTTTCAGGAGAAAAGTGTTCACATCCTGAAACAGTTTTGTTCTTTGTTCATTCGCTGTGGGCGAGCTCGAGGGCGCAGGGGTGAAACCCACGCCGCGTCATGCGTGAAAATGCTTCTGTAGGTGAGATTGGTTATGTTTGCTAATGCTAATAATCACTTTATATCAGCTGCACGTAGTGAAGCAGCAGGGCTGAGACGCAGTAAACAGCACCACCTGTGGGTGGTGTCAGGAAACGACACATAAACATGCCCTCTGTGACTGATGTGGAGCACACTTACATGAGTCACTGTGACTTTAGCAGCATAATGTTTCCATCTCTTATTCCACTGTGGGTGGTCTCAGAGTGGACAGCTCCCACGCTGCTGTGCTGGAGGTTCATACATGACCTGCTGGGGAAACACAATCGCAGATGTTTCTCACGGCGGGAATGAGGCGAGGCAGCGTTCTCTGGCCACACCTCCTCAAAAACAATGTTTGCAGCTTCTAACACGGCCAATAAGAAGCATCCAAAGACCTTCTGTTAATGCACAGTATTTATTGACAGTTTAGAAACATCCACACATTTGTTCGTTGACGGTTTACAAACCAACCAATCAGCAATCGTGTTAATCTTCATTTCAGATACAGGAGTTAAAGTATTCACTTCACTTTTATTACCTTTTATTAACAGTTATCGTTAATGTTCCTACACACGAGATCATCAAACATTTCGACTCTCTGAGCTTCCCTTTAACTCAACTCACACCTCTGCTGTGAAGAGCAGAAGTTGCAGAAATCGGTGAGCAAACCGCGCGAGATCTGCTCGCGGCGCGAGATCTGCTCGCAGCTTTCCAACAAAATCATCCCAACAGCCGTCGCCCACGGAAACAAGTCAGGCTAAACTAAACCGAATCATCCTTTAACCTCTAAGCACGCCCCAGGTCGCCGCTCACCTGCCAGAACGCACCTGTGAGACGTCGTTAGAGTCTGACCTCTGACCTTTGGATTAAAAAAGTAATGAGTGAGTGGTGACCTGCAGGTCTTCAACGGTGTGTTCACAACAAACGTGGAGTCTGATTACATACAAACTTCATGCTGGGCGATACAAATGGGGGCGAATCTGCCTTCACGAGCCAAAATCCTCCAGCAGGAACTGCAGAGCCGGGACTCTCCTCCAGCGCCACGTGGACGCCGATGCTCCGGTTTCCACGGTGACTGCAGTCACATGAGGTGAACCCTTCATGTTTGATGTGAACACACCCTAAAAGGCACACATGTGCATCAATATTTACAACGGTAAGTGAAGGCATCGGCAACCAAAGCTAAACTCTACGAGCACCGCACGTAACGCGAACACGTCCAAGGAGTCGGACTCTGACGTGTGTCCGTGTCGGAAAACACGCGAGCTTCCCGTCAGACTCTCTGCGGCTGAGCGAACGCACAGCTGCCAAACGCCACGTGTGTTTGCACGGCTCCGGGTCACCATCGCCCTCCTGGAAGTCGGTCGCAGTCACATAACGGGTTCGGTCAACTTTGTCTTGGTCCCGAGGTCGAACGCTGAGCCTAGAAGGATCCGTCTGCGAAGTCTCGTTTGCTGAATCCTTTCTGAAAAAAGACACAAACAGAAACTCACCCAGTGTCCCACAGAGCGACTCGACCGTCATCATCGTTCGTAACACAAGAAACGTCCCAGTTTTACTGTTTACATGATTTCACCCGCTGCCCCCTGCTGGACACCAGCCTGCATGTGTTTGTTTCACACTCAGCTCACTTTTATTTACACAGCAACAGTCGCCTCAAGGCGCTTGATACTGTAAGGTCGACCCTACAATAATACATACAGAGAAAAACCCAACAATCATATGACCCCCTATGAGCAGCACTTTGGCGACCAGCCTCGGGGAGGGGCGGGGCCATCTGCTGCGACCGGCTGGAGTGAGCGGGCTGGCACCGCTTGTCTTCACATCCACGGATTATCAGCGGGATTCGACTCTCTGCAGGCTGATCAGTGAAGCTCACTTTGGTTTTTGGAGGAGCAGCAGCGTTGGGTCGTGTTGGCGGTGATGCTGGTGTTTGGGGCGCAGCCTCGCCCTCCTTTCTTTGAACCTACGCAGCGTCTCTGACCAAAGGGCGCTCCTGGTCTGCAGGATCTTCCTCAGCATACTCCAGTCTGTGTTTTAGTCTCGTGCTTCCTGGTGTGCAGTGATGTCACTACATCGGCTCAGTGAAGTTATTGGTTTTCTCTCCAAGCCTCTGAAATCTTTGCTTCCTGTCTCTGCAGGCGTCTTCTGTGAGCACCGACTGTTTCTCTCAAGTCTGGACTTTTGTTTTTAGCCTGATGTTTTCTCAGTGACGGCTTGATCCCTGCTGAAGTCTTTTATTCTGAAGAGAACCCTCAGAAAGCACATCCCTGCACAGCAGTGGTTTGAGCTGCTCCAATAAAAGCTCAGTGTCTCAGAGGATAACAGTAATAATAAACTGACTCTGTAATTTGTGCTAAAACAAAATGATTTATGTTTGATGAAGAAAACTGTGATTAAAAGAATCTTTGGAGGGTAAAACTCAGTCCTGCTCTGCCCTCTAGTGGGCGACTACGTGCCCACACCGACCCACCCAACACAGCTGATGTTGCAACAGAGACACACCCACAGTTTACAGCATGAATTCCTCTTTTTTTACCGCGTACGAGTACAAATACTTAAAGTACTTCAGTGAGCAGGACACGCGAGTACTGCAGGAGCTTTTAGAGGAAATGAAGAATAAGCAGCAGGTCCAGAGTAGAGTACGACTAACACTGAGCCGATACAGCGATAAGATCCTGCAGTGCAGCTTAAAAATCATCAAAGGTTGATGAAAGATTTGGTTTCAGCAACGATGAGCAGAGATCGTTTAGGCTGCAACCGTGAATCGTTAACAGATGAACAGCTCAGTGGAATTACAGCCTGTAGCTCACTCCACAGGCCGTCGCTCCACTGCTGCAGCGCCGTGCAGGCGGGTTCCTGCGTCGCACACAGACGGACGCCCACACGACGCCTCGCTGTGTGAGGGTGAAATGTCCCTCGGACCTCAGAACTCACAGACCTACAAACGTCAGCCCACAGCAGCAGTATTATGAGCGATGTGGAGAGGAGCAGCTTCTGAAGGCTCTGGGATCTATCAGGAATTTTGAGCGTTATCCTGATGTGGACATCGGCTCCAGCAGCTGCAGGAATGCCACGCAGCCGTGCACGGAGTACTTTTGAAGGACTGCAAGTTTAGATTTTCTGTCATAAACTAAAGTGTCTGTGTGTGTCCCTGTGTGTGTCCCTGTGTGTGTCCCTGTGTGTGTCCCTGTGTGTCCCTGTGTGTGTCCCTGTGTGTGTCCCTGTGTGTGTCTGTGTGTGTCTGTGTGTGTCCCTGTGTGTGTCTGTGTGTGTCACTGAACTTTAGCTGTGCTCCAGGTTGCTCTGCATCGTCTCCTGGTCGCCTGCTGCAGGCTCAGAAGAATGAAGGAGCCCATCTATCTGTCAGCCTCCATCAGGCGCTCGGAGCCGTTTCCACAGCGCAGCAACATAAACTCAGAGAAGTTGCACAATAAACAGAGTCTGGGCTATAAAAGCCGCCACACTCAGCGTTACCTAACAAAGCTGTTTGTCGACAGTTTGCAGAGAAAAAGTTTCACCATCTGTAAACCAGAAATATTCATCCTGTCATTTTGTTTCTGCACAGCTGTGTTCCAGATGTGTTATCTGCACAACTGGGTCTGTGTGAAAGTGCAGGGAGATAAGGGCCTGGGTTTGTTTGTGCTGGGCGGGTTTACGGGAGGAGGATCGCCAAGTTCACCTCAGCAGAGACACAGCGGCGAACCCAAAACGTCTGAGCCAGATTCTCCACATTCCTGCTGCAGCTCAGCGGACACGAGGAAAGGATTCTCACAGCAGGAGGGGGCGGGGGGTCTGCTAATGCCTCCACAGAAGGAGGGGGGGCTACAGACAGACTCGCATTTAGCTTTTCATCATCATCATCATCATCATGTGGTGTTCTGGGCAGAGTGAGCCCTGCCAGCCCGATCATTAAGTTTAATTTCATTTTCAGTGGTTTTAAACACACGTGCACGAGGACAGCGCGAGCAGCTGCTCGAACGAGTCTTTCCCCGCTACGGACGGCAGCCCTGGATCCTTTGACTCTGCTGTTCACGCCTTCTTTCACTTCTGCTGACGGTTTAAAGCGAAACACACTTTTAGACAAACGGGGAGCCGCAGAGACGGAGTTTAGCAAGTCTCCAGTCTGACTGCTGCTTACTTCAGAGAAAATATTTGCTTTTGCAGAACTTCCAGATAAGCACGTCCACGGACTAATGAGGGCCAGGCTCGGGGGCAGAACAGAGGAGGGAGGCAGCGAGGAAGAGGAGTTACGGGAAGTGGAGGTCAAGTGAGATAAAAAGCAGATGCAGACAGATGCAGACGAGAAAACCATCTGGTGCAAACAAACGCAGCACAATGACAGCCACAGCTTCTCAGGCTGCAGGAAATAAAAGAGCAGGACGGGTTCAGGCTCTTTGACTTAAACATGGCTGCAACCAAAAATGTAACAAAGGCTCCCAAAGTGAGCACAAGCACGCCGCCTCCGTCTTCACCTCGACGACACGTTTGAGACCCGTCCTGTTCGCCCTCGCTCTGCTGCTTCAGCCTTTGAGGATGACGACGCAGAGAGAAATCTGGTGAATGTGGTGCTGCTTTGTTTTTGGCACGGCGGCTCGCCGTCCCCATGCAGCGTCCTCGCACACACATGATGCGTTATTGTCACACTCGTAAGCGGTGCACGCTTGATGTCTGCATCATCGCTCAATCCTCCAGGTAAGGAAATCCAAACAGGTTGATTCTGGATGTTTGCAGTGGGAGAAACGTCAGCTGACTGCAGGTTTCCAACCTTATAAACAGCACATTTACACAATGACTCAAACAATGGCGATGAGGTCATGACCATTAAAATACAAATTGACCACCGATCAGTGGCCATGAGTCGCATTCACAGAGAGTTGGGGAACGGCTGCAATCACAGCATGTAAGATGGTGACAGATCTACCCTTAGGCCCCCTCCTCGATTCAGAGATGGTCTCCTTGACTCCACCCTCAAACCACTGCCTTCTGATTTGTCACAGGAGCTACCGTCGTACGCAGTGAGGAGGTCAAATGATTAACAAGATAAGATGATAACAGCAGGTGATTTATATCCTCAAGCTCACTTTCAGAAAAACATCTACTGTGATGAAATCGACTCCCCGCTGCTGGAAATAATTAGCGGGTGAATCATCAGAGAGAGTTCTGGATGAAGCGTGTGAAGATTACACATGAACTCACCAGTCTGTAGTCTCTGTGCAGCTTCTTGTACTGGAACATGTTGCAGAGGACGGTCGAGGCTGCTCGGGCAGCTTTCTGACTCCCGGAGCTAAAAGTGCAGGACAGCAGAGAGCGAGAGAGGACAGGAGGACTAATGAGGCGGAAATACCAGAGCAGCAGGGACTTCATCACAAACATGTCCCGCAGTGTGAAGGAGAGGTTATAACAGACGTGTGAAGTCCTAAACAGGACACAAAGGTCGCAGAGGGGTCACAGCTTTGTTTCAGCGGAAACATGACGAGTCTGAAGAGAAACGGCGGCAGAGCCGGCGACATCAGCGCGACTACACGTACCTGCTGTCGTGGGACGTCTTGATGCCCACCAGTTTGGGGATGCCGTTGAAGTGACAGACGTCACGGGCTGCCGAGGAGCTGCAGGTGACCAGGTGGTTGAGGGCTCCGCAGAGGTTGACCACCACGTCGCTGGATGGCGTTTTCTGCAGGCCGTCTGCGGGAAGCTTGGACACCAGAAGCCCCACCATGTTCTTAGCTGCCACGACACAGAAGAAGGACGTGAATAAGAAAGACTGTGGAGCGGACCTGGACCTTGGGAAAAAGGCGGATGCACTGACACCCTTGAAAGCAGAGCTGCACCTGTCCCAGCAGGGCTCTTACCCATGTGCTGTTTGTCGGTGGCGTGCCGGGTCAGATTCCTCAGCAGGCCGCTCAGAGGCCTGAGCTCCGTGTCGCTGTTGGTGTCCAGCCGGTCCAGGAGGATGGGAAGCATCCGCTCCTTCTCTATAATCACCATGCTCAGCACGGACGCCCACTAACAGAGAGGAGCAAAGGTCACGTGAGCCTGCAGAGACCGCACCTTGCATTAAAGCTGACGATCGGGACGAGGCGTTACCCTGGCATCTCCCGCGGTGATGTTCTGCAGGGCTCCGATGGCGGCCTCGCGGCTGCAGGTACTGTAGTCGCTGTTCTGCAGGATGAGCTTGTAGAGCCCCACCACCTTCGGGTGCCACAGCCACTCGGACCCTTTAGGCTGAGACAGGGTGGGCAGGTTCTGGTGATTCTGCTGCGGACGAAGAGAGAAATCAAGTACAAATACAGAATTTGGGGTCAAAAGTAGCAAAAATATATAAAACAAAGTTGATTTATTCAAATAATTCATAATTGAAGAAAATCTGCTGAGTGTAAACTCAACGTAAAACTAAACCAAACCAAACCAAACCAAACTAAGCTAAGCTAAACTAAACTAAACCAAAAGAAACTAAACCAAACTAAGCTAAACCAAACTAAACTAAACCAAGCTAAACCAAGCTAAGCTAAACTAAGCTAAGCTAAACAAAAAGAAACTAAACCAGACTAAGCTAAACCAAGCTAAGCTAAACCAAACTAAACCAAGCTAAGCTAAACTAAACTAAGCTAAACCAAAAGAAACTAAACCAAGCTAAGCTAAACTAAACTAAACTAAACTAAACTAAACCAAACCAAGCTAAGCTAAGCTAAGCTAAGCTAAACCAAAAGAAACTAAACCAGACTAAGCTAAACCAAGCTAAACTAAACCAAGCTAAACCAAGCTAAGCTAAACCAAGCTAATTAAACCAAAAGAAACTAAACCAGACTAAGCTAAACCAAGCTAAGCTAAACCAAACTAAGCTAAACTAAACTAAGCTAAACCAAAAGAAACTAAACCAGACTAAGCTAAACCAAGCTAAACCAAACCAAACTAAACCAAACCAAGCTAAGCTAAACTAAGCTAAACCAAAAGAAACTAAACCAGACTAAACTAAACCAAGCTAAGCTAAACCAAACTAAACCAAGCTAAGCTAAACTAAACTAAGCTAAACCAAAAGAAACTAAACCAGACTAAGCTAAACCAAGCTAAGCTAAACCAAGCTAAACCAGACTAAGCTAAACCAAGCTAAACCAAGCTAAGCTAAACCAAGCTAATTAAACCAAGCTAAACTAAACCAAACTAAACCAAGCTAAGCTAAGCTAAACTAAACTAAACCAAAAGAAACTAAACCAGACTAAGCTAAACCAAGCTAATTAAACCAAGCTAAACTAAACTAAACCAGACTAAGCTAAACCAAGCTAATTAAACCAAGCTAATTAAACCAAGCTAAACTAAACTAAACTAAACCAGACTAAGCCAAACCAAGCTAAGCTAAACCAAGCTAAACTAAACCAAGCTAAACCAAGCTAAGCCAAGCTAAGTTAAACCAAGCTAAACTAAACCAAGCTAAACTAAACTAAACTAAACCAAAAGAAACTAAACCAGACTAAACAAAAATAAAATTAAACTAAACTACTTTCATGAGTTACAATAGCACTTGTTTGCAGACTTCGTACTAAATTGTTAAACTGTGAGAATCAAGTTGAGTCTTTCAATAAAAACAAAGATTGTTATGAATTTATCTTTCAGGCGCTCGTGTGATTAAACTGCTTACGTCTGTCTGCTGCTTAGTTTTCCAGTTTCACATTTAAGTTAGATTTTAAACAAACACATTACTATGAAATCTATCAGACCGTAGCTACTCTAATGTGCAGAAGCAGAAGGTTTTTGGAGGTGATGGAGGCGGTGGAGGTGATGGGGATCCAGCCACAGAGCACCACACGGGTGGATAACACCAGCACGCTCTCCTCCTGCTCGTACCTCCACGTTCTTCTTGCTGTACAGAGTGAAGCAGCCGATGGTCTCGATCTCTCTGTTGGCAGAAGCTCTCGTCGGGCCCTCGAGGCGGAGCTGGACTGAGGGGGGAAGCTCCGAGTACAGCTGATAGGACAGATTTCTCATCACGCACAGGGAGTTCTCCAAACCCTGAACACGCAGACAGGAAATAAAGAATGGATATCAGTTAAAAGAGCGACCGAAACAAACGGGCTCAGCGAGTCTTAGTCACCGTGCCGACTCTGATGAGCTTCAGACATTAAAAGCACATTACAGCGAACATCTGCATCCACACAGAAAGAAGTCTGAACCCTTTTCACACGCGACCCAAACCACTGCACCATTAACAATGTGGAGAGTCGGCCACCATGGAAAACTGGGAATGACTGAGGATTCCGTCGCCCTCGTCCTTTAAGCTCGCACATCACGATATCCCATTTCAGTCGCTCCCGCCCCCGCTCTGACCCGAGGACAGATGAAATCTATTTTTAGTATCCAGCTGTTTTCTTTCTCCCAGCTTTCTTTATGATGCACTGCTGCAGTTTTACATCTTTCCACTTTTTAACAACAGCACAGAGATGATCTCAGAGGAATAACTGGAATACTGGCCACAATAAAAATAGAACAAAGACATGCAGGAAATGTCTTCAGTTTTATTCATTTAGTGACACATTCCAGCACAACCCCCCCGAGGAGACTTTGGGAAATCCGTTGAGTGGGACGGCGGTGAGTCAGCGACTTCCTGACAAACACCAGTCCAGACTGCACCAGACCCACTCGTCACTTTAGTGGGTGAAACTAAGAGCTGAGAGTAAAATCAGCCTGACACTAACGCAGCAGCAAACACGATGAAGACGAGCAGATGATCTCGATGATGATCCAGGTTAACCTCAGTGAGCCGGTTACTGTTCTGCTGTAAATGACAAACCCCGTCTGTGGTTTGTGCTCACGGCTCCAGACGTTTTAAAGCGCCTGCGCTCAGACGTCATTATCCACGCGCCTCTGTGGCTCACCTTCTCGTCGCCCTGTTCTTCCTGCTGGATGTAGGTCACCAGAGAGTCCACGAGGCCGGGCATTTCTCTCATCTTCTGCCTCGTTCTCTCGTTCACGGAGCTCAGGTTCCTGTCGGAGCAACACAGACGGAGACATTCAACCCGACCAAATCCTTCACTTACATCAAACATTACTACAATGAAACAGCAGCTGCTGCTCTGTGAGACTGCATTATGAGACGTTACTTTAAATAAACATCCATTCAGTTCATGTTTTATTTCCTTGAAATGACGCATCAGAGCCTAATTGAGGTTAAAATCCAGTGTCACTGTCATTAAACAGCTCTAGGCAGTTATTTTGAAGCATTATCTACATTTACTTTAATTTCTATGTGCACAAAACCGTCCAGTCTGAGTGGAACCTGTGAAAGGTTTGCAGACTTTGTACTAAAAGGATGAAAGAAGCAGCTTTCTCCCTCCAGTGAAGCGTCTTCCACCTTCTTTGCTGTTGCTGATCTCTTCACTCTGAGTGAAAGAGCGTCTCTGAGACGTCTGCTGAGACGGCCCAAATCCTGGCTCGCCTGAGCTCTGCAGCAGGGTTTGTGGTTATTAAGGTAACACCAGGTCAAAGCCTGTGGTTCACATCTTATATCAGAGCAGATTATGTTCCAGATGAGAGATCACCACACACTAAACCTTTTATTATTGACCAATCAGTTCCTGGAAAAGCCTCAGAGTGCACATCGCACAAAGGTCTGAAAATGTGTAAATGTATGCTGTGTCTTCTGATGATGCTGCCTAAGGGAAGCATGTATAATGTAAACAGAATTGGTCCTAGCACTGAACCCTGTGGAACTCCATAATTAACCTCAGTGTGTGAAGAGGACTCTCCATTTACATGCACAAACTGGAGTCTATTAGATAGATATGATACAAACCACTGCAGCACAGTACCTGTAACACCTGTGTACTGATTTATAAAGCTGATAATCAGCTGATGATGGTAAATGAAGAGAAGCCAGATAAATAAAAGGTATCCTGGACATGTTGAGCTTCTTTTCTAGTCTCCATCAGATGATTGTTTTTAAAGCCTGAATGCACAGAGCAGCCCATCACTGACTGACGGTACCTGAGGCAGCCGGTGGTGCTGTTAAAGATGTCTCTCTCTGATGGACTTAGCGGGACGCTCCTGCACAGAGGAATCAGAACTTTCTGTGTCAGCACAGGTAACGCCTCCCGGGACAGCTTCTCCTTCAGGTTATCTCTGGAGGACAGATTCCACAGGACGCCTGCGGACGGCCACAGTGAGTTTGTGAGACTTCACGTCGCTAACATCTCTCACTAGTGCAGAGCAGAGGGTTCCCACCTGTGATGGTCTTTCGCAGCTCCTCGTCGGGTTCGTTCA
>NC_140439.1:39281496-39393996 GCF_963576455.1 Neolamprologus multifasciatus
GCGTCCGACTGGGAGGAGACTCCGAGCAGAGGAGGTGGCCTGGAGCGAGTTTGGCTGTGGAGATGTGTGGCGGCGTGTAACACAGCTAACAGGAATGTGTAACAATACAAATGTCTAAACTCTGCCGTGAGCAGAACTATTTTCGTTCCCCAGAGTCGTATCAAAGCTGCTCACAGCAACACAGGTTTGTGCAGATATCACTGCACGCCAGAGCGAGGGAGTGACACGGAGCTGTACGGGCGCAGGGAGGAGTATTTTACGGCTCTTCCTCTCCTTCGTTATAATCTGCAGGAAACGCCGTGCAGCCTCTGTATTGTTAAGCTGCAGAGGTGCAGCAGCGGGTCGATGTCCTGTTTGTGTTTTTCTTTTCTTTACATTGTTCTGACACACAGAGGAAACAGTCCAACACAATGGCTGCTCGGTGTGAGCGCCGTGCTCGCAGCACACGCAGCTCGAGTCACAAACACTGCGGCACATTTCCAGACAGCACAGGGCAGATGTGACCTGATGAAAAATCATTTCTTCATAACGTTTCTCTTCACGTTTCATGAGTCCCGCCCCCATCAACTTTGAAAGGTCGTCTGAGCCGCTGGTGGCGTCCTGCAGAACAATGCTCTTTGCTTCTGTTGGCGTTCAGAGGGAGAAACGCCGCGGGGCACTGCTGTGGGTGGGGCTGATGAAGATGCTTGGACCTCTTCCTCACCCGAGTTGAATTTGAACAGAAATCATCGTCAGTCGCATCTTTGCGCCGTTTTGTGCCTGACATGGTCGGCTACCGACCTCCCTTTACAGTCTTTTCACCCTCTGCTCCTGTTTCGCCACTAAAAGCTACTCGCCGATGGAAGAGATGGCGGCTTTGACTAAAATACACACTGCACACCTGTGGTCCTGTTTTTAAATAATAATGTGCGAGGACTGACAGCAGCGTCTCATTAACACGGAGCGTCACGCTCCAAACGACAGCTTGTGTGTAACTGGGAATTATTTCAAATCCCAGGAATGAGGAGCAGCAGCTCAGCTGAAGCTTTGTGCTGCTTCAGGATTCCTGAAAGATCACATTTAGTAATAATAAGAAAAACATTTTATTATTATTATTTTCCTCATTAATTTCCTCATAGACTTCTATCCAATCGGACGTCTTTAAAAGTCGCCCCCTGCTGGATGTTACAGAAATGTCAGGAAAACGACTTTTATATTTATTTACATTCAAATTCTAATTATTGACGTCCCTTCTGTGCTGCAGTGGAGCTGCTCCCCCCACAGTGACTCACGCTGTGTGTTTAAAGCTCTTCATCGTGTGTGTGGCGTGTACTCACAGCCATGACGCGACTCGGCGTGTTTATCATGGATCTGGAGCTGAAACCCTGAGCGTGGCCGTAGCTCTTCATCTCAGGAGGCTCTGCAGAGAGAAGGAAGACAGTCACTCTTACAACTGATGCATGTTCTCACTAGAGCTGCCACAAACGATTATTTTGATAGTCGACTAATTGGATCATCATCCATTGGACGTAAAACGTACAGCTTATTGCACCAGCAGCATCTGCTCTTATATAACTATCATTAGCTTACAGCTTTAAGTGTTTAAGGTATGTGCTAACTAAAAATAAAGACAAGATGAGAGTTTATTAAATTTTAATGAAATTTGCAGATTGTTTCAGTGAAGTTTAATAAACTCCTTGCTATCTAAAATATAACAGGACACCAGAGTAAATTCTTGAGCATCTCACACTTCTGATAATCAGCTGTCTGCTTGACGTTTATTCAGCTGTGTAAAAACTATAACTTTAATCTCAGCCAAACCGATTTACTCAGGAACAAATAAAATACTAAAAAAAGGCAAACAATAACATTTTTAAGTTATCTAAGTGACTTATATATATTTAACCTGAGTAGTGAAAGACAGCGGTGGGTTTGAAAGCGTTTGCCGGGAGTCCGGTGTTCTCATGGCGCTAGTTAGCCTAGCCCCCGGCTAGCTATCGAGCTAGTGGGTAACAGACGTCTCCGAAAACGTCGGAGCGCTTTTGAAAATATGTGGTGTCTTGATAAACTGAGCAGATATTTGAGGTTTACACAGCTACATTCTCGCCTAAAAATATATTAAACGTTTATTTTGTGACCCAGAAAGAATAATAAGAGTAATATTAAAACTAACTAGCTGCCGCCATTGTTGGAAACTGAGCTGGGCTGCGCTATGAATTCTGGGACACAGCTTCTTCTTCTTCGGGGTTTAACGGCAGCTGGCATCCTTGTACATGCAGTGCTGCCATCTTCTGTTTCAGTCCGTTATTACACTCTTAAATCCTACTACTTATTCCTGCGTCTTTTGTGATCTTACAAAGCTTCAAACGACGCGTCGACTATTAAATCAGTCGTCGACGATTTTGATAGTCGACTAATCGTGGCAGCTCTAGTTCTCACCATCAGTCTAACCTTCACACACACTCCAGCCACTTTATTAGGAACACATGTACATCTGCTCATCCAATCAGCCAATCATGTAGCAGTGCATAATATCAGCTGCAGGTTACCGAGCACCAATCACAGTCAGAGGAACCGCCTCTGAGACCAGTTCAGTCCAGAGCTCATGAAACGCTGGAGAGGCTGAGAAGAATTTTGGGCACTCAGAGAATAAGAGGAGGCCAGGAGGCGCTCAGGCCACAAATACACTCAGTGTGTCATCATTTAACAAGAGGAAGAAGCACCGGGAACGTCCCCAACTCGGGCCAAAGGTGGACCAGCGTCACCACTGAAAGACCGTCTGTGTGCAGGAATACGCCGTCCAACAAACACACCGCACGCCTCAAACACAGGCTTCAGCTGCCGCCACGCGAACCCCAGCAAAGCCCATTTATCCTAACATGTGATGCAGCTGCTGGACGCAGTGAAACAGCGAACAGAAAAACATCACACACCATCGAGCCGAGCAGGAAGGAGGGAGGAAATGCTGTTGGGCGGGCCACGGGGCATGCAAGCACCAACACGTCAGAGACGAGGGAGCGGCGGTCACGCACGGCGTACAAACGGGACTCAAACAAGATCAAAGCATCGACCTGCAGGTCAGCGAAGGTCGTCTGTACCCGACACACACGACGCCTGCAAAGACCCAACGTTTTTGTGTAAATGTCATAAATGATGACACAGCAACAGACACATGAAACTGAGGTGGGCTCAGACCTGCACCCACCTGCAGACGATCATCAAAGCAAAAAGATGGAAATAAACTCGACCAGCTGAGACTTCAGGATTGAAACTTATTAATCCCAAAATGAATCTTATTCTCGTTTTGGCAGCAGCAGCACAGCCTGAACTGAGCTCATTTTAATTCTGTTATTTTTGAGTTGAAAGGACAAATAAACCTTTCTTCAGATTAAATGCAGTTTAGTTATTTCATAAAGCTAACAAACAAAGATGACATCGTGTGCGCAGCGACTGCGGCTCAGGAGGTGGTGGATCGATCCAGACTCCAGTCTGCTGAACCCGAGCTGTGCGCGATGCATCCATGTGTCAATGCGTGTGATTGGCTGAAAAAGGCTTGCAATAAAAAAAATGCTTTGAGTGCTCAGAGCGGAAAAAGCTCCATCGGTACCAGAAACACCACGAAAACGAGGAGCTGGGGTGGAGGTGGGTTACAAAGCAGCTTGCAGAATGCAGCAACTGTATGGAGGCAAAAGCAGCTTCAATAATTTATACTGTGAGAGGTTTGAGCCATCAGCTGATTGGCTGCAATCTGCAGGCTTCCTGCACTGACAGAAATAAAAACGTGGTGCCGCCAACAGAATTTATGCTAAAACTCAAATTACAAACTCAAACTGAAGATGAAAGAAAACAGGTAAACAGAGAAAATCAGGCCTTGCTGTTGTGTTGGTTTGAATGTGTGTGGAAAGTTCACACAGTGAGAAATACCAGCCACACTGTGGAAGAGCAGCAGCCGACCAACAGTCTAAAATAGGCTGTGATAACACGCTGAGCTGATTGGAGAGGAATGTTCCCCACAGGAGGTGGTCCATGAGCTTACACAGGACCCTCACTTTCATTTCTGTGGCCTGACTGCGTGAAGGTCGTCGAACTTCATGAACGTTTTACCGTCCGGATCGCTGCTTTCCACTTCGCTCAGGCTGAATCTGGCAGCACCTGTCAGAGACACAGCTGTGCCTCCAGCTTCCAGCAGGACATTGCTGAGTAAGCAGCACAGTGATAATAGGAAACATGACATCAGTGCTCAGAGCTTTCTCACAGAGTGAAGCTGCTCTGCATGTTTCTTTCTCTCTCATCTGAACCAGGATTCAGAGCCGCACGATCGATACATCAGAAAAGGTCGGAGGTCAGGAGAATCGAGGACCGACCCTCAACACCTTTATACCTGTTGCATGTTGAAACTATGGAAGGCAAACTCGTGAAAAGATTCAAGGTTCAAGCTTCAGAGCAGAGTTTGGATAAAGAGGACGAGACTCTGTTGGGACTCACTGATCTGTAAATATCTGCTGAAGGCTTTATTTGATACGTCGCACTGAGCTTCCAGTGACTCAGATGCTTTAAATCTCAAATTCTCCAACAGGTCAGAGACTCGAACAACACCGGCTCTTTGCCAAAGTGTAAGGTTAGTCCTGCTCCCTGCAGTAAGAGCTCCGGGTCATGTGTCAGTGTTGCTATAGGACAGAGAGGGCGAGTATTACTGAATATTCAATATAACAGTTTTCTGCAAGCCTGCAAACATGAAGTCGTGTGGCTCCTCGCTGTCCACGGGCTCAGACCCCCGTGCTGCTGCAGCAAGAGTCCTGACAGGGACTAGAAAGAGAGAGCAGATTTCTCCTGTTTTGGCTTCCTGTTAAATCCAGAATTCAAAATCCTGCTCCTCACATACAAGGTCTTAAATAATCAGGCCCCATCTTATCTTAATGACCTTGTAGTACCATATCACCCTATTAGAGCACTTCGCTCTCGCTCTGCAGGCCTACTTGTTGTTCCTAGAGTATTTAAAAGTAGAATGGGAGGCAGAGCCTTCAGTTTTCAGGCCCCTCTTCTGTGGAACCAGCTTCCAGTTTGGATTCAGGAGACAGACACTATCTCTACTTTCAAGATTAGGCTTCAAACTTTCCTTTTTGCTAAAGCATATAGTTAGGGCTGGACCAGGTGACCCTGAATCCTCCCTTAGTGATGCTGCAGTAGTCACAGGCTGCCGGGGGATTGACCCTGAGCCTGGTTCTGCTGTAGCTGCTAGCTGTGTTAGCTTCACCTCAGCTAACTGGAGTCCCTGAACTGGACCATGTTTGTGCTGTTGGAGCTTTTCTCCACAGCATGTCTTTATCCTGTCTTCCTTCTCTCACCCCAACCAATCACAGCAGATGGCCCCGCCCCTCCCTGAGCCTGGTTCTGCCGGAGGTTTCTTCCTGTTAAAAGGGAGTTTTTCCTTCCCACTGTCGCCAAAGTGCTGCTCATAGAGGGTCATATGATTGTTGGGTTTCTCTGTATGTATCATTGTAGGGTCGACTGTATATTAATATTAATATAAAGCTCCTTGAGGCGACTGTTGTTGTGTTTTGGTTAAACAAAGAAGGACCAAAGGAGGCTTCAGCTGCAGACTCCTTTCACTCATTTTTAAGGGACTAAAAATATTGACTTTGGTCATTTTAGTTTATCCTGAGATGATTTTGTTATCATGCACAAACTGAGATCACTGATCCTTTACAGAGATGAAAATTCCTCCCTCTTAAAAAAGCACTTGGAAGAATTTAGACTAAACTTTGAATTTGATTGGTGGGCTAATAATCGTTTCCTCATCTGTGGCCTTTGCAGCATTAGCTTTAGCTTCCTTGTTCTTGTTTCCTCTTCCTGATCAACCAGGGTGTGCAACAAATGTGCTGAGTGACCTTAATTACACCGAAGGGTTTTTCCCAGAGTTCGCAGCTTGTTGATGAATCTGGGTTCGAGCGTGGCTGCAGGGAGAAGCATCAGTCCGGCCTCCAGTTTGATCTTTACGCAGGAGGAAACTGAAGCAAAGCAAACACACCTCAGTATCTGAAGAACAAAGAGGATTTGCAGCACAGACCCCTGACCCGAACCCCACGGAGCTTTTCTCCGAAACAAAAACAGAGGCTCTGCGAACGCCGCCAGGTGAGAAAGAGGCGATGAATCGCTCACGCTGGTCGTGAACGAGGCCCGCTGTGTTTACGTGCTCCTTGAAGCAGTGCTCAAAATACCAACGGAGCAGGAAGGGGGAGGGGCTCCGTCATCAGTCAAATCCCATTGGCTTACTGAATATTGAGCCCCGTAAGCTCGGACCAGGCGCCGTTATTTCATTGCTGATATTAAATATGAGGAGATTCGCCTCTTTTTACTAATAAGAGAATATTTGCTTCCACGCAGACACATCCTGACTCTGAGGGTCAGGCCGGGGGCCTCTTATCAGCCGAGAGACGGAGCAGTGAGGGGGGGTCTCCTTCCTCTCCCAGACCTTCTTTGTGAAAACAGATGTGGATCATCACAGTTCCCCTCCTCACCGACTGCTGATGTCCAAACAGACACCACCCCGTTCTTCTTCTTCTGTGTTATCAACGTTCTGGGGTCGAACGTCCATGTTTAACATTTTATCCGGGCGGGAATCTGTGATGTCACACTGCACTTTCCCGTAAAGAGGGAAAAAAACAGGAAGTGGTGGAAATAACACCCACACGGCTTCACACAAAGTCACATCTGTGTGAACAATAAACCGACTGATGTTCGGCTCACAGCATTGAGCTTTGCTCTCATCGTGCAGGGTTGCTGCTGCATTTGACCACAACTCACCATCGAGCTGCTTCTCGTCTTTACCCGAACCAGAGAGTCAAAAACAAAAAGCCTCCACCGTGACAGAGGCGAGCTTCGCCCACCTCCACCTGTGAACACCCAGCACGGACTGGTCGTCTCTAAAGCAACAGTGTTATCTGCTGCACCCATCAGTTTCATCACGGCTGCTGCTTCTTTCTACAAAGACGCACACATGTTAAACTTTCCTTTGTTTACTGCAAACTGTCAGATTAGCCTCGATCTGTCTGCACAGGCTCGACTAAATCCTGAGAGTTCCTGAGAAAAAGTAGAAGAAATGTTCAATTTCCCCAAAGCCAGCTGGATCCCGTCCTTCATTAGTCCCTCTGTGCCTCCTAAACATCACTTTTAAACTCCAGTTGTGACATTTTCTGCTGATGACCCTGATAAGAAGGTCGAGTCTGTTAAAGCTCTGCGGTCTCTTCTAACACGCAGCTCATCATTTCTGGATACAAAGTGAAAGCTGAGCTCGTGACTCAGATCTCAGACTCACTCAGTAAAACTGGCTCACGTGAACATCTGGACTAAAGCTCCAGCAGACACACGGAGGAGGCCATTAGAGGCTGAAGGAGCCGTTTGGCACAAAGATTCAAACGTGTCGGGAAGAGCTCAGAGACGCAGGATCTCTAAAGAAGCGCCGCGGCGTCCGCTGGGTCCAGAACGACACCGTTAGAAGCAAACGTCTCAGATTTTTGGGACATGAGCTCACAGTCCAGATGTTTCACACTGGATTAAACAAACCTGCCAAACCTTCAGCTTGGAAGAAGAACATGAACATTCACCATGTTTGTTTGCATCATACAGAGGGGCGGGGCCGGGGGCGGGGCTATATTAATGTGCTGCTGCAGCTCATGAGCTGCGGTGTAACTGAAAGCGGGCGACTGACTCAGAGTACTGCTGGTATCGGGGTTCAGCACCTCACCCACAGACAGCGCACGGACCGGGGTATCGCCCGCTCTACTTCCTGAGCCACAGGAAGCAGATTTCTGCGTCCGTTTCTTTGAACACGTGCAGATACTGAGGTGGGAAAACGAAGCGTCCACACTGAACGAGCTTCTGGTGTCTCTGCAGAACGATGATCTACAGCCCAAAGTATTTAGACAGTCACGCCTTCTTTACGGCTGCCATGTTTTATATGCTTGTTACTGACGTCTTGGTAACGCTGACAGGAAGCAGTGTGTTTGCCATCTGCTCTGTACAGACGTAACAAAGGGACGGAGCTGCAGGAGTTTCAGGCTCTGTCCAAGCTGCCAAACAGCCTCGCTCAGCAGGTCCAAACACATCAGCTGACCTTTCATGTCACCGCACACGTCTCAGAGAAACTACACGTTTCACCAGGGCTCGAGTACCAGGTGGCATCAGCTCACCTTCAGACATGATTTACCCCCAAAGCTCCTGGATTACAGCTCTGGAGGATTTGAGCACAGGGCCACAGAGCAGATTCACAGGTGTGAAGCGACCAGCTGGACGCCGTGACGCACTGACCTCTGACCTGGACAACAACTGGAGCTCTCTCTGATGTTTCAGGACGTCTCCTTGCAAACACGGAGGGCAACAACAATGTGAGACGTGGACGGGCAGCTGATGGGAAACACGCTCGAGGATGAGTGTGAGGTGAAGCAGCGGAACGAGGATGAGTGTGAGGCCGACTCAGAGTATGTTGAGCTTCTGATGGTGAAACAGGAAGAACGAGATTTAGCCCCCACGGAGGGTAAAGCTCCCCTGTGGGGGGAATTCACCTCAAACTCAGAGTATGGAAGTCAAGCCCGGTGCTAACACATGGTAATGTGTTACTGCACGTACAGCATCGGCACACGCGTCACTAAAAGCAGCTGTAACATTAAAGCGACTGACCATAAATAATGGAGCATAAACCCACAGAGATAAATGTAACATGAAACCAGGTCTTTGGTGTCAGTCTGATCATCACTGTCAGAGTTATCATCTTTGAACTCAAACCACATTTTCCTTCCTTAAGTTCAGAACAAAAGTGAGCAGAGTGAGACTCACGTGACAGTTAAAGCAGGTTAAAGCCTGACGATCATCATGACTCTGATGTGGGAGGTTACTGTGAAGCTCA
The DNA here is from genome assembly GCF_963576455.1 of Neolamprologus multifasciatus. Taxonomy (NCBI): domain Eukaryota; kingdom Metazoa; phylum Chordata; class Actinopteri; order Cichliformes; family Cichlidae; genus Neolamprologus; species Neolamprologus multifasciatus. Next base: position 39,290,378 of record NC_140439.1, read on the forward strand.
CACTGGCTGCAACAACTATTTTCCAGTGAGTGCACATTTTTAACCCCTCAGCACCAAGCGAGTCACAGCTCACACATCACACTCCCCCAGAACCACCTGACATCACTCCTCGTCTTTACTTCCATGCACTAACCGACCGACCGTGGACAGAAGGGTGTGAAGCATTAAATCCGTGGCTTGTTGTGCTGCTGCTTCAGTTCTGCCCCCCCCAATCAATAACTGACAGACTTTAAATGGCTCTCTGTGTTTATCATCGTCACCTCTGCTCTTATGCTCGCTGCTCTTTTTAAAACTAAAGCCAACTCATTACATGTTTCTGTGGGGGCCCCTGTGGCCCAGTGAAAAGAAATCCTGGAAACGCCCCTGACCGCTACTTTCGGGTGGGGGCAATGAGCTCAGGGAGGTGTTGGTTGATTCCAGGAGGAGGTAACAGATACTCCACTGTGGACTTTACTTTCCCGCCCGTTACTCTGCTCTCACCTGTTGATCCTTCCAGCCTGCTCAGGGAGGACGACTTCCTCTCCGCCAGCCGCATCCGGACCTGCTCCCGGACCCTCCGAGCTTTCGCCACCGGGTCCGGAGACGGGCCGTCCGAGGGCACCACGTAAGTGGTGCAGGAGGAGTTGGGCTGCAGGGCGGACAGAAAGCAGCCCTCCGGGATCCCCACATTCATCCTGACGCGAACAAAGAAAAAAGGCTCCAGGCGAACTCCGGCGAACAGCGGACCGTCCGGTGCGCGGCGCAGCTCCGAGTGTCTGCAAAGAAACGGCGCTCCGTCAGCCCAGCGTCTGTGGGCGGGGCCCGAGAGTGGGGGGCGGGGGGTCTAAAATCCACCTGCTGTCAAGACAACCAGTACACAGGAGGTCTGACCTCACACGCTTACGTCACCGCAGCCCCCGTGACCTCTCCGTTCCCGCAAATATTAATAAACATGAACCAAATAAAAACAGATTAGTGTTGAGCAGTGTAGAGACCACATACCTGCTTCACGTCAAACTCAGGTGAAGCCATCCACCTACCAGTCAAAGAGGCCACGCCCCTCACAATAATGCTTTTACAGCTTGGACATTTCACTGACGCAGCACATTTGTCTGTGCTGTTTCTAACACACACATTCATGCTCCGATGGATGCTCCCACAGCAGCTTGGGGTTAATACCTTTCTCAAGGACACTTGGCATGCAGACTGGGATCGAACCACCAACCTTCCAGTTAGTCGGTGACCTGCTACCACCTGAGCTCATAACCCCTCTACAGGTGTTATGAAGGACTAAATTACCTATAGAGACCAAACGTGTCGGCTGCATCCTTTGGAGGACCGGGCCTTCGCGGTCTACGTGGGCCGGGTCCTTCAAAGACCGAGATGGCCGGAAGTGCGAGGCTGTGAAATTGGACGGTCTAGCCTTCAGATTAGCGTCACCGCTGTCTCGGTGGAGTTTAATAAACTCGTCCGTCTGCTCCTTGCTATCTAAAATATAACAGCACACTGGAGTAAACTCTGGACCGTCTCACACTTCTGTTTATTCAGCTGTGTGAAAATCCCAGAGGAACCCACCTGATGGATTAATAAAGTTTTATTTAATTTAATAATCTAATAACTTTGATCTCAGCCAAACCGATTTACTCCGGAACAAATAAAACACAGAAAAAAGGCAAACAATTACATTTTTAAGTTATCCGAGTGACTTATATCATGTTTAACCTGAGTAGTGAAAGAGCGGGGGTCTGAAAACAATGAAGCCGGGAGTCCGCTGCTCTCGCCGGCTGGAGTGACCATTGAACCCCCCGGCTTGCTGTCGAGCTGGTGGCTAACAGACGTCTCCGAAAACGTCGGCACACTTTTGCAAATATGCGACGTCTTGATAAACCAAGCAGATATTTGATGTTTACACAGCTACTTTCTCGCCTTAAAATATGTTAAAAGTTTATTTTGCGACCCAGAAAGATTAACAAGAGTAATTTTAAAATTTAGTAGCGGCCGCCATTGTTGGCAGCTGAAATTTTGGCTGGGCCGCGCTATGAATTCTGGGATATGGTAGGCCACGAAGGACACACCCGACCCATCCTTCAAATTCAGGGAAATGAAGGACGCATTTGTCGGACACATTTGAAGGAATCGACGAATTGGCTCAGGCGATTAGAGGATCATCAGGGGGTCCTTTTGTCCCTCTGTGGGGGGACACTCCCACTAGGGTTATATCTGGGACTCTCCACCATTTGACCTTAGAACTGAAGAAGCCTCTCGGATGAGAGGTGAAACGTCTTCAAGTAACTTAAATAAGTCCAGACGCTTTTCTTTGCAAGCTCCTTTGACTACGATGACCTGGATGACTGAGAACCTTCACAGACGAATTGGGACAGCCTTCGTCGCCTGGCTGTCACGTAATCGGCCTTCAAATGTGTTTTGGGACACAGTTGTATCAGGCTGTAAACATGTTTGTTTTAACATTGGAGTCTATGGGGACTGACTCACTGCTGCCTCTGCTGGACGCCAGAGGAACTGCAGGCTTCGAGTTTCAGAGTTGGCTTCATCTCTCAGGTCGAGGAGTGGAAACAACCTGATAAACTGAGTGTTTCGCCTCACAGGGATGACTGATGTCATTTAATATGTGGAACGGGAGATACGTGAGTGGAAACAAAGAGTAGGTTTGCGTTTAACCGCCTTCGAGAGCGGCTGTAAATGACTCATGAAGAAAAATGGTCACTTTGAACTTTGGTGCCGTGAACATGAGTAGAAGTTAGAAAACGTGTCTGTCATCAGTTTTGGTGAAGATGTCAGGGTTACACATCTGTACGTTATGCAAGCCGATGAAAATCACCCTTCTTACCCAATCGAGGAGCCGACAGAAGGGCCGAGCCGGGGTCAGACGTTCAGCTCCAAACTCGATTGTCGATTCACAAAAACAACGAGCTCACACTCAGACGTGTGTTTCTAATGTGTACCGACAGAAAGTTAGCTGGCTTCTGTGCTTCTTTAGCAACTTTTGAACAGGGGTGCGAGCGGGATTGTGAAATAAGACGAGAGATTGTGATTGTTTAAGGGTCCAGGAATGTGGAAATGGTTGGGGGAGGTCTGGGAAGGCGAGAGTGAGGAGCAGCAATACGTCAGGAGGGAGCAGGGAGGGATCCTGCTGCAGAAACCACGGACTTTCACACAAACCACCCCATCTGGGTTTGGATGCACACAGGACTGCATTTAACAACACACACCCACACGCACACACACACACACACACACCCACCCACACACACACACACACAGGTCACGACCTCCTTGTGTGACTTTCACAAACCCAGAAATATGTGCAGAGAGACCTGCGGTGTGCAGCAGAGGACACGCTGCTCTGATTTTGTTTAGAGGCAACAAAGCTACAGACAAGTTTCAGCCCAGAAGAAGTTTCACTCGTTAGATTCTTTCCAGTTTGTTTTCTTACTGTTTGTGATGAATCTCAACTAAAAAAAAAACAAATAAAGAGCGAGACCGCCTCCCTAAAAAGACCCCTTTGGACGAGGACTGGATCACAGAGCATCTCAGGACAGGAAATTGGAAAACCGGCAGGAATATGAGGACAGGCTCAGCTCATGGTCTGACAGTCCTCGTGATTAGTAAACGACCTCACACATCCTGTGGAAACAAATGAAGGTGGTGTGGGGGGGAAAAGAACAAAAAGGATGGTGGGGGAGGAGGAGGAGGACGCCACAAATCAACCTCCCAGCCAAGCGAGTGTAGGAGAGAAGCCGTTTGTCAGCGCTGCCCAAAGACCTCGACTCCTGTAACAGCGAAACGTCTCCGCCGTGATCAGAGATCCTGATCCTGTAACACGATCGTCCATCGACTGAAACAGTTACAGAACTTTAAAATAGGTTTTTAACTTTAAACACTGAAATGAAAAATGAATACATGGAGGAGGTGGGGGGCACGGGGGCCATAAAGCGTGTTTGGCGAGCGTTTCAGCGCTCCCTGCTGATCTGCAGCATCCATCACAGGATGTTTACAACAAGCAGGCTGCAGACGAATAGCAAGCCCCCCCACCCCACCCCCCCTCAGGGCCTTTATTACCTTCACATCTCTGAACAGGACGACGTTAAATTTCACAGCAACGCCAAAACACAGAAGGATTTTTAACATGAAACCTTTAGTTACTAAATAAAAACATGTTATTCTAGATTAGCTTTCATGTTGATCAAATACTGCAGGACGTGTTCACACACACAAATCATACAAACCAGGCAAAAACAGTGACCTGACTCTAGAGTGCGACCAAAAACATAAATCCTACGTCGCACCGTTGGAGTGAAATCAGTGATGAGACGCAGCTCTAGTGAGCAGCCTGTGGGTGATAGGAAAAGATGAAAAGAACTATTGATACATTTTTTGTTAAGGTCTGAAATTCACAGCCAGCTCTGACATGGAGACGTCAATCTTTGAACGCTGAAAAAGCAGCAGTGCAGAAAACGCATTATACGCTGCAATAAATGCAGAGTGTCCCCTCTCACACGGCCTTTCAGCGGCAGCAGCAAACAGGTCGTCAGAGGCCGATGTGATGATTAAGTTTAACATTGTCTACAATATTGCCAAAGCACTTTAAGCACAAGCAGTTTTTCAGCAACTTTGTGGTAGAAATGTGCTTCAAATAAAGGACTTTGTGTTGAAAAGATTGTTAGTTCATCATTTACAGATGAAGATTGTCTGCATGGACTGAATTTCCCCTCCTTAAAAGTGCGCATGTAAAACTGCGTGTTAAGCGATGCGGCTGAAAAATTTGGGTGCGCCTAAGAAAAAAACATTAGTGCAACCGTGACAAACGTGAGTCTGCAGCCCTGCCAGTGTTTTTTGCAATATGAAGTTTTTTCTTAGTGCTAACTCAAATGTGGGAGTTTATCTGAGTGCTGACCAACACAGTTTACACCCTGACCCACTTTCATGGTAAAGATCAGTGAAACTTTCAGACTTTAATATTCAAACATTGCGTGTAAAAAGGTCCTGAAAGGTCAAAACACAGTTTTCCAAAACTATTGATGTTCAAAAATATTTGATATGTGAAGCCAAAAACTTCCAGGAATAATCCGACTTGTTCAAACTTTGTATGTTGATGCAAATCAGAGATGGAGCAGAAAATACTGTAAAAACAGCTGATGTGAGATGAAATGTGTGACTTAGGTTGAAGTATAAAAGTGCAAGTTTGACTTTAATACGAGGCTGAAACAGAACACGCAGCAATCGTTTACTTCCTGTTAGCAGCTCAGGACACATCTGACTGTGTGACTGCATGAGACAAAGAACCTTCAACCTTTAGACGAGGCGCCACAATAACAGTTTCTCTGAAAAACAGGATTTTTGATTTTGTGACGTTGAGATGAAGAAGATTTGGTGCCATCGGACATCTTTAACATCGCTGAGACGTTTGAAGCAGCTGCTGGTCTTCTACGGTTGCCAGGGATCATCAGCAGGTCCATCCGTGTGTCAGCGTGGCCGTGAAACTCTCAGCGGAGGAAAAGTGTCAGAAGATAAAACAGGACCTACCAAAAACCCTGCAGGAGGCCACAGGTAACGCAGGCTGCACCAAAAAGGTTACACAACTGAAGCTGCAGTCCTCGAGGCCGCTTCGCTGAAACGTTTCTATGCGTCGCTGCTGCAACACACCTGAATAAAACCGACTACACGCTGAGGTGCCCGCCCCCACTTTAAATACGTGTTTAGAAAACTGTAGGGGAGACCGGGGATAGTTGTAACGTGGGTCAGTTGTAACACTTCCAATTTCTCCAATCAGGGCTAAGTTTCAAATGATGTGACTCATCCTGTGCATGCCCAATTCAGTTCTGCTATCACATGTGAAAAATCAGCACATTTTGTCAAACACAGACAATTTAACACGAAAAAAAGTCATTTGTATTCCAAAAAGTAAGTTTTTCTACTTTATTTCAATCTCTAATAGCATTATCTGCTTTGCAGTTAAACTCATCAAACTTAAATTATGTTATTTGTATCTCTATGGGGATATATTCTGTGTAGGTCTTTAGTGCTAATGTTTTAGCCGTTGGCTGTAATGTTAGCTAGTTCATGGCTATAGGAGTCTGGGTCAGTTGTAACAATAATGCAGATGTTACAACTTACCACACTATTACTTTAACTTATATTAAACAAGTTGGGGCAACGACATCAGCAGAGAGAGGTTCACTGGTCGCTTTTGTATATGCGGTTAATGCCATTGGCAACACAATTCCTCCACTGTTTGTGTTCCCACACATACGTTATGCAGACCACTGTGTCAGAGATGGACCAGTAGGAAGTACTGGTAGTGGAAATAAATCAGGATGGGTGCAAAAAACAGATTTTCTCATCTTTCTGAAGCACTTTGCAAACCACACCAAGGTAAACCATGATAAAAAGTAATGGAATTGTGATGCTGGTGAACAACTACATTTTTTCAGCTTCATTGTTATGTTCAAAATTGGTGCAAGAGTTGTAGGTTATAATGCCCACTGAGCCAATGAGGCCAAACTCAAGGAAGACCAACCAAAATTAATGAAATCTTCAGTTGCAGAAAATTCCATAATTTGTCTTTTTTGGGGGGTTGGAATATGTTCAAAAGCTAGATTTCTGCATTCTGTCACACACACACACACACACACACACACACACACACACACACACACACAGCTACATAAATGTCTCTAAGTGCATTCATGTGTTGAATAAACAAAGATTACATGTTAATGTTTTGTTAGTACCCTTATTTCATTGTGTTACATTTCACCCCAGGATATGTTACAACTAACCCAGACTATGGGGTTAATTGTAACATTTCACTCTTTGTGTTTGAGGCCATACCATGCAATGGGTAATTGTGCTGCAGAGAAAATAGCTGCACTATGTAATAGCAGAGACATGTAAATACTTTGCATAACATTTTGAATCCACTACCTTAAAAGAGCTCCAAGCTACAGACAGAAATGTCAAAAATGTTACAACTATCCCCAGTCTCCCCTACTTGTACAGCACCATGTTGACTCCTGAGCTGCTGTAACATGAATCAAAAGGCTGAATCGCCTCAGCATCGAGAAGCGACCCTCTTACAACGGTCACCTTTCCTCAAATAAAAGACACAAAGAGCTGAAAGGTTATTTGTAAAATACATTTATTCCCTTTATATTTGGGCCAAAGTCTACAGAGCAGAGAGGAGATTTATGCAGCGGTTATTCAAAAGGCAGCATCAACGCTTCATCGGCGCTGTCACAACATCTTCCTCTTCCTCCTGCGATGACGTACCAGACACAGATATTACGATACAAAGAGAAGAAAGGCATACACTGTTTCTACAGCCTTCATTATTTTCATTAGTACGATACATCAGAGCTGTACGTCGCGCTGTCGAGCGCCGCTTAGTTAACAAGGCAAAGTTTTAATTGGTTGAGAAAAGCTACGGTTATATGGAGGGTTACACGAGACGCTATGAGTGAAGGGAGGGTGGAGGGCCGCGGGGCTGCAGCTAGCGTCGGCCGATGAGGCGGGAACACGGGAACTGCACGTGCACGGGTCAGCTCGGACGGCGCCGATAGAGCCGCGCTCGTTACCATGACGACGACACATAAACATGTCAGATTAGACCAACGAGGCTCAACCGGACGAGGCTGCTGCAGTCTTTTCAAAATAAGGGCACGATGCACGAAATGACTCAAATATGACATGAGTTTAAGATGCAACATTAATTATTATTGGTGGGCTTTTAAATTTCTGCTTTTAATCGTTTTTAGTTTTATTTGTGAGCAAACACAACCAGCTCAGGACAGCCGGGTTGCTGGGAAACACACGTGACCAGTACACGACTGCAGGAATGAGCGAACATTAAACTCTGAGGCGCGTTCTGATGATCATCGTTTACCAGCGCACGGGGTCAGAGGTCACTGACTTTGGTTACAGCTTCAGATTAAACATTTCATTCCCTGACAACATCCCACAGTATGACCAGAGGGGTGTGTGTGTGTCTGTGTGTGTGTGTCTGTGTCTGTGTGTGTCTCTGTGTGTGTGTGTGTGTGTCTCTGTGTGTGTGTCTGTGTGTGTGTGAGAACGTCGGTCATGTACGCCTTCAGTCTGGATCCACAACATGTTTGTGAACAAAGCTCGTGATAAACAACATCCATGCTCAGGCAGACGTGGACATATACGTCCACATATTTATATACAGTTTATACAGGAAATGGGGATAACATCGAGAAAAGGCCGGTATGAGAGCGTGGACGTAGGCAGGAAAGCAGTAAACTAATCAGATTACAGCACCTCGACGGTGTGACAGTGTGACAGCATATCTACATTAAACACTGCTCTAATATGCAAAACAGCATCTGTGACTAACAAAAATAACAATAAAAAATGATCTTTGACAGTGTAAGAAAAACAGGATATTGTCTTTAACAGCTGACTAAAATCCAGCAAGCAATACATGTGGCATTTCCTGGTTATAAAAAACAAACAAACGAAGGAGACGGCGAGGTCGTCCTCTCCTCGTTCGTTGGCCGGAGCCCCGGCGCTTTAGTACACGGGGCTGTTGCGGATCCCGCAGCACAACACCATGCTGAAGATCATCTCGAAGATCTGAGGAAGAGGAGGAAGCTGTCAGGGCTGCGTCACAACATTACATCATTACAGCATCTACAATTTCCACTCGGCGACAGCATTTGGGCGCTCGCGCCGCCTCCTGATTATCACTGAGACTCTTTTTGACACGACACAGGTGGGACGGTCGTCTTTGACCGTGGAGCAGCCGTGCAGCAGCTTCACTAATGCACCAGGAAAGACTTCAGTGCTGTCCTACATAAAGCCACAAAAAACAAAAGACCACCCAATAAAATACGATTTTTCCTGCTCATGAGCTAAAAAGGGCCAATGGTGCTTGAGGAAAGGTCAGGGGTCACCTTCACCTTCAAGGGGGTCTATCCTGCTCATTTTTAGCTTCATGTTTGCAGCCGTGGATTCACAGTTTGTAATGATCTTTACTTTACACTGAGCTCAGTTCAGTCATCCTGATTGGCTGCCCGTCACACAGGAGGTTTAAAGAGCAAGTGGGTGGGGCTTCTACGTGGCTGAGGATGACTGTATAAGGACGTATCCTCTCTGTTACTCGTACACACACTGTGTGCATGAAATAAGCAGAAACTCAGCCTTCAGCACATTTACGAACAGCAGCGCTGTGTGATGTTCATGTTCTCACCATAATAACGGCGACCACCAGCGCGGCGATGCCGATCAGGTAAATCTTATCGTGGAACAGCTCGTTGATTCTGTCGTGGCAGTTCTGCAAAGCAAAAACAAAACATTCAAACACGCCATCTACTGGAGGTCAGAGAGAATGCATCCTGCTCTCCTGCTGCTGCTTCACATTTTTACAAACACATTTTTTCTTTATTCTCTTAAACCACGATTTCATTTGAGGTTTCATTTAAGTTTTGGAAGGCCAGGAAGCGTTCGCGATGTCTTCTCCATTGCTGATAATTGGCGTCTGTCTTGTGTTGGTGACGTAAAAGACGGATTTAATGTGACATGACCATCAAACAGCAGCTTTCTAAATGTATCAGATTCAGGACCACATACCAAAGTGACCCAGATCGGATTTAAAAATATCGGATTTGTGCCGTTCACACTGTCACAGCATGATGGGATAGATGGTCGCAGAGGGTCAAAAAGCCGTATTTGATGCGCTTTCGCCTGCAGTGTGGACGCCGCCTTAGAGACAGCTGATCACACATCATCTGTGAGCTTCTCTCTTACAGCCACCTCAGCTCACACACACTCATTTATTTATCAGTCATTAATATTTCAGCTCATTTCTTCTGTAACACTGCTTTCATTTATTCATGCTAACGCTACTTTAGCTTCCTGCTGTGTCCACGTGTTCAGCGCGTTAGGCCCCACCTCCTCCTGATGAGTTGCCTCTCACAGAAAGTAAAAAGTGCTTCTTTTAAACACTTCTGTGTCCTGGCAGCCGCGCAGCTCTGCACCGACCTCGGGTCACCTCAGTAACGTGACTGCGCTGCAGGAGGTGGAGTTAAGCCTCGTGTGAAGCTGCAGGCTGCATACAGAACAGCCTCCTGCAGATCTTTGGACTCTCAGGTTTTTGGTGTCTCGATGTTCTCTAAATCTTTTATCCAGCGAGTCTTTATTTACTCTGCTGGCTATGTGGTAAAAAAAACGTGTGACACAAACTGAAAATGAAGATGTACCTTCAAAGTAAAAGTCTCAAAAGATGTGACTTTTACTTTGAAGTGAAATGTTCTCGGTTTGTGGAGAGCAGCTGCACAGACTCAACCACTTCCATTCATTTAACTGAAACTTAAATATACGTTTTTATCTCAGAGTAGCTCCATTCACTTCTGCTCAGTGGACTAAAAGTGCCCCCTGCTGTGCTCTCGGGTGAACTGCAACTACTTTCTATACCACAGTTTAACAGGAAGTGGAACAGGCCCCCGTGACTGGTTACCAAGAGCAGATTATTTTACAGCAGCACAGGAGAACCCGCCAACGCTATCAATGCACCGAGTCGTGACGAGAGGCTCGTGTTCCTGATGGTGAGACAGGACGCAAACATGAATGACCCCGCCCCCTGCACACCTGTGTTTGCCTGGTGCAAGTATACAGCCGAGAGAAAATGTCTCACAGCAAAGTTTATGGAGCTTTTCTGACAAACTTCATGATTTCTGCAGAGAGCTAAATGATGGTCCTGCTTTTTCTCCCCGTGAGCCAGAAGCACGCGAGCAAAGATTAAACCACTGAGATAAATGATTGTACTTACCGTGAATGTATTACTGGGGCAAATATTGGTCACTCCAAACTGGTCTGCCAACTGTGTAAGGAGGTTAGTGCCTGTGCCTTTACCGCAGCAGCTCAGCTGAAACACAAAGACAACACAGTAAAGACCTGGAAACCTCAGACAGGGCCAAACAAGCACCACAGCTGCAGTTCCCCTGATGTCCAGCAGAGGCAGCAGTCATGCGTCTGCGCATCTGAGCGTTCCAACAAAGGTTGAAGCTAATATTTACCTGCTGCTCGGTCTGGAGGTGTTCGTCACACTCGAGGGATCACGGCGTTGTTTTGCAGCCGAGTTTCAAAAATGGCAGTTTTGATTTTTGTGAACGAGACGCCCTTGTGACTCGTCGAGTGACGCTACTGACCAGCCAATCGGTTGCGTGCGGTCTGACGACATCACATTTTAGTACCTGTCTGGATCACTTAGAACCCCGGCCGAGCAGGTACTAAAAGAATACCTGGTTTTTAGTTTGTAGTACCTGATACCAGGTACTACGACCTAACGGAAAACCCTGGAAAACGTAGCAAACTCTGCCAGGTCAGTCCGAGGAGGTACTCTAGGAAAAGGGGGCCGCAGACTCCCGTGTTACAACTTTACAGCAGAAACAAACATGTTTACAACCTGATACACAAACCGTTTGGTCTCTGTTTCCTGTACAGGGGAGGATGTTTCTATAACTCACCTGTTTAAATCCTATTAAGGTTTAAAGTTTGCATTATTAGGGGCGTGGCCTCTTTGACGGACAGGCAGATGTAGCCGCTAGGTGTCTGCTGCTAGCTGCACCTCAGCTAACTGCACCGTGTTTGTGCTGTTGGAGCATTTTTAATGACATCATGTGACCAAAAACACGACTGCAGTGAGGTCAGTGTACTAACAGGCCGTCACAGAGGGCGGAGCTCCGGTTTGCTGAGTGAAGTTTGAAGATTCGGACTTAATGTTTGTGATTAGCAGGTTTCTGAGGGTCTCGTGTTAGCTAGCGTTAGCCGATAACTCTAGACGCGAGACGCTCCAGAGGGCGTGGTGCAGACCCGACGTCTGCCTGCATCTCTCTGATTTGGAGTTTAGTTTCTGCTAATTCCAAAGTCAGCCCACCTGGTATTCCCAACTTTTATTCCCAAATTCAACACGTCCAAGTTGTACGTGACCTTCAAAGCATGCGTGTGATTATCACAGCTCTGCCGTTTTTCATGCATTACGCCGTGTTTGCTGTACTTTAAGGTGACGAGGTTCAGGACGCCTCAGAAAACCTTTATAAGAAAATATTCACATGATCATTTCGTTATATATCTGCGTTGTACCGTCTCATGGAAGGCCTTCAGGACGAGGGAGGCGGCGTTGTTCTTTTCCTGCGTATCGCTGGTAATTGCGCTGTCGTAGGCATTGTCGTAGAAGTTTTTCATCTCCTTTGTAACCTGCAAAAGTTGAAATAAAGTTATTAGTTGTTGCCTGGTGACAGAAGCACACTAATGACTAATAACTCACACAGGGTAAAGAATATCGAGACATGAATTTTGGGTCATATCCTAAGTACAGTCTGTGGCTGCTGATTATATGAAGCATGTTTAATCCAGGTGTCAACCAGGACCACACGCTTCCTGATCACTTTGGGATGGCCCATTTAACCTGCTGTGTCAGTGTGCACACTCACCGTGTCCCTGTTCATGTAGCCCCAGATTCCAGCTGCAACCTCACAGGCGAACAGGATGACGAGGCAGGCGAAGAACTGCAGGACGGGCCAGAAACACAGCAGGTGAGCACGAGCATCCTTCTACCTGAGCTCCGACTCAGAGAAACGTGCAGGTAACCGTGCAGCTGCTGCGTTTATTATAACTTTTAACTCAATTTTTATTAGAATTTACAACCTTGCAACTTACACTTGTCAATGTTCACAAGTTGAACAAACACAGGCAACGTTAAAAAAACTTCACATAATATTAAATAAGATGTGACGATCTTAGCAGCAGTAAAAAGTGAACCTCTGCTGGATTAACAGCACGTGTGGGCTGAACAATCCTCTGCATCCACAGAGCAGATGTTATTCCTCCATCTGATCTCTCTTACTTCATCAATCCACATATTACATGAAGGTCATGATTTAATGGTGATACACTTTAGTGCTGCTGTAAGCAAGCGAGACTTTGTTTTGCTGTTGGTAAGACTCACTAACTGTTGGTCCTTTGTTAACGGTTGCTGGGAAACTGTAGTGAGAGCTTTATTCCAAACTGAGCTAATGTTTGGACACGACCAGGATGTGTGAGTGGGTCTGAGAATAAGTGAAGGATTTGAATTCCTAAATACTTCGTTTGGCCATTTAAAACCACTTTGACTTGAATGTTCGTGAGATATTTTCTCCTGTATCCATCCCCAATATTAACTTTACCCGTATCTGTAATGTTCCTGAATCAGTTCATCTCTTTTGCTGCTGATTCCAGCAGTGTTTTTAAAATGATCTTTCCTAAGAAATCAGACAGTGTATTGTCATCCTCGCATGTATCAGAATTTTTATATAATGACTGAAAGAAATTGGCAAAGCGATTTGGTTTGGTTTAGTAATTAGGCTTTGATTGGATCTCAACCTTTGGACCACTACGACCGTGCTCAGAATACTTTTGTTTAATGAATCTTAAATTACCCTCAATTTTTTCGTTAATGAAATTAATTAAAATTAATAAATTAACAGATCTGTGTGCGGCCGTGAGGGTGCGGGCGCCCTCTGCGGTTTCAGGTGTGAGTCCACCTCAGGTCAGCTCAGCACTGATGACATACTGTGAGGTTCAGTGGGGATGTGGGTGGGTTTACGTTTCTCTTGCTTATGTTTTTGGATCTTACAGTTTCCCAAAACGTTGATTCTGTTCATCAGGACGCAGCGTTTTTTCTCTGAATATGTCCAGATGAACAGATCCAACTGTTTGGGATTTGCCTGGATGCTTGAGCATCCTGATATCTTACAGTTTATTTCCTGCTGTGTGGGCCTGCAGATGGAGTCGGGACCTGGTGCGAGGCATCTTTTCACGTCATTATTCGTGCACCGTCTCACACATAGAAATATTAAAACGATTAGCAGGTGTGAACGTCCACAGGGACGCTTCAGTGTGACTCACAGTTCCCAGCAGGCACTGCGACTCCTGGATGGCGCCGTAACAGCCGAGGAAGCCGACCACCATCATCACCGCGCCGACCGCGATCAGAATGTGGACACCTGGAAACACAGACGGACGGTCGTTAGGAGAGGGGTGGAAGTCATGCAGGACCACAGACTCACAACATTTTATAACAGGTGTAGTGACGCGTGGCGGACAGCAGGTGGCGCACTTTTGTTTTCATGCCAGGGTGGTGAGTCATGTTCCTGTTATGTTCACACTTTTCTCGGTTTCTAACACAAAGCTGCAGCTCTGTAATGTAACACGGATCCATCATCGGGGCACCAGACAGATTTTTCCCAAAGCTTCCAGAGAATTCCTGGTAAAGACGGAAGACGATGGGAACAAACGCGTGAACGTGCTGCAGTCTGTGAGTGTGTCTGTCATCAGTGAAAGTTTTTACAGCGTCAGAGAAAGTCTGCATGTTAGAACCAACATGTTAAAGCTCGTACTAAACAACAGCAGGATCCCAGCTCACAGGAGCAATTTCACTGGAAAACTCTGGAGACGCACAAATCTGCCGCCATCACTCATTTCCTGCAGATTCTCACGTTCACGCTTTAAGGCCAACAAATACGTTTGACACCATTCAGCTCAGAACAAACACAAAGAAGAAGAAGAGACGACAGACCCTCGGAGCAGCTTCAGACACAAACAGGAAGTCGAACCCAAACAGATTCCAAATTGTCGTCCCGGCAAATGTAATCAAACACTGAGCGAGACCGCCGCAGCGGGGACGGCGGTGTCGCCATCACGGGCGACAGCAAGAGGCCGATAGATCAGTGACAGCAAAGTTCAAGATGACGGCCGCGGCAACAGCTCGCCTTTATAAACACGCACAACGTTTACAGTGACACAACACAAATGCTGCTTTTCACAATAAAAGCCTAAAGAACTACATTCATGTTTATTCTCAACAGCTGTGGAACCCACAGACTGTACGTAGAAGATGGAGACCCACCTTACAGTTAATGACATCAAAGATAAATAATAAAAAACAAAAATGTATTGTAAAATGTAATTTATTAAAATAACACGCACGCTCAACTCGGATGCTTTTATTTGGGAGGCGTTCATCCCGCCCTCCTTCCTGCTTGTCGGCTCACACATTATTGAATTATTGGACCACTAACTGCTGCTCTACCCCCTCCCCCCCCTGGAGCCACAAAACTACGGGTAATTTATAAATTGATATCTTGGCAAGTGCTCCCTCCATCTCCTCCATTACGGCTCTCCGGTGTCAAACTCCTCCCGGCGGTTTGCCGCTCTTCATCCCTCGCTCTCCTGGCGCTCGGCCATCAGTGCGTCCTCTCTGCGTAATGCATTCTCTCATTCAGATTTATGCTCTCAACCGTGCATTTACTTAAATGTCTCTTCCTGTCTCTCCTTATTTAATCCTCTTATGGCTTTGCTTCCATTACAGCCTCTCTGCTTCAGCCCGCTGCTCCGCAGGAAGAGGAGCTGATGGAATGTGAGATCCTCGGCTTTGTGCCGAGATCTTCTCAGATGTCACAGACGAACGTCCGCAGGAAGAATTCGTGGTTTCTCATTTTTATTTGTCTGGAGAAAACATATAAAACTGCATCTGTACAGGCCGCTCGCTCTCAGCTCCACTCCTTCCTCGCCAATCAGATCGCCGCTATTCTCGGCGTCATTCGGCCGTCTCGGACAGACTCCACCACCTCTGCGAGCTGCAGCAGGTGGAGAGGTGGTTGTTGAGCCACTGAGCAGAACCAGAACCTGGACCAACAGAAGGACGTGGAGCCCGCCAAAGAGGGACGGCGGTCTCTAATCCCACGGGAATGACTGATGGCTGGTCAGAGTGAAAGCCAAACCCGACACTAGGCCTGTGCGATACGACCAAACTCTCATATCCCGAGAGACATTTCTCATCCCGATAACGATATGAATCACACAATAATGCATTTTCTGTAAATTCTGTGAATCTCGGGCAGCTCGACTGGCGTGAAGTGTTTCCAGCTGCGCGTCGTGTAGCTGGAGTCGAGTGTTTTGACACTCGAAACGATACATTTTTAGATATAAGTTGTAACGGCGCCGTTTTCTTTGTGAGTATTTATGACACGGCGTGCTGCGGGGAAAAGCCTGTTCTAACGTTTGAGTCTGAGGTTTATTTTGAGCTCCTGACGACTCTTTTTGCTTCTCATCCACAAACTCTCTGCACACTCTGTCATGTGATTCTTGCGCAGGTGGTTTGCAGTGTTTGAGTCTGTGGTGGGGCCGGTTTCCTGCATAATTTGCATAGTATCAGTTTTCTGGTCTGTGTTTCATAACCAAACCATGTCCAGAATAGGGCTGTTCCTAATAAAGTGGCTGGAGTGTGTGTGAAGGTTAGACTGATGGTGAGAACTAGGGCTGTCACGATTAGTCAACTAGTCACGATTACGTCGACTATCAAAATCGTCGACGACTGATTTAATAGTCGACGCGTCGTTTGAAGCTTTGTAAGATCCTGAAAGATGCAGGAATAAGTAGCAGGATTTAAGAGTGTAATAACGGACTGAAACAGAAGATGGCAGCACTGCATGTACAAGGATGCCAGCTGCCGTTAAACCCCGAAGAAGAAGAAGAAGCAACCTCCGGCATCATAGCTGTGTCCAAATTCAGGAGCCGCATCCTCCAGAGGGCGCATTTGTAGGCTGATTACAGGACACGACGAAGACTGTCCAAATTCAAAGACTCCTCCAAATCCTTTTCCCCAGATTTGAAGGATGCTGGTGTAAAACCTTCGTGGCCCAACATATCCCAGGATTCATAGCGCGGCCCAGCCAATTCCCGTTTCCAACAATGGTGGCAGCTACTTAGTTTTAATATTACTCTTATTATTCTTTCTGGGTCACAAAATAAACATTTAACTTATTTTCAGGCGAGAAAGTAGCTGTGTAAACCTCAAATATCTGCTCGGTTTATCAAGACATCACCGACGTTTTCGGAGACGTCTGCTACCCACCAGCTCGATAGCTAGCCGGGAGCTCGAGGGTCACTGAAGCCGCCGAGAACGGCAAACTCCCGGCAAATCGTTTTCAGATCACCGCGGAGTTTTGCTACTCAGGTTAAACATATATAAGTCACTTAGACAACCTAAAAATGTTATTGTTTGGCTTTTTTTAGTATTTTATTTGTTCCTGAGTAAATCGGTTTGGCTGAGATTAAAGTTATTAGATTAAATAAAACTTTATTAATCCCCCGGGTGGTTTTCACACAGCTGAATAAACGTCAAACAGAAAAGTGTGAGACGGTCGAGAGTTTCCTCCAGTGTCCTGTTATATTTTAGACCGCAAGGAGCAGACGGACAAGTTTATTCAACTCCACCGAGACAACGGTGACGCGGCTGTGAACCATCCCAGTTCACAGCCGTTTACTTCCGGCCTACCCGACCTTCTGAGGACCCGGCCCACGTAGACCGTGAAGGCCGGGTCCTCGGGAGGATGCAGCCCATGAATTTGGGCACGACCGACGGCTGAGTTTATTAAACTCCACCGAGACAATCTGGACATTTAATTAAAAGTTTGATAAACTATCATCTGCTCTTTATTTTTAGTTAGCATACACTGAAACACTTCAATGCTGGCTGTAATCAGCTGTTTCATGTCTAATGGATGCATCATCTGATTAGTCGACGAATCGTTTGTGGCAGCCCTGGTCCAGAACCAGAACAGCCTGTGGACTCTGGACTCTGTCTCAGGATGTTGTCCTTCTGGAGCTTCAGGACTTTGGTTCCTTTACATTTGTTTCGTTCCTTCATCCAGTTAAAAATGTAACCGTGGTTCAACTTTCAGACTGATGGGTTCCTCTCCTCCTGGAAACCTTTACTTCGTCTGCTCCAACAATTTTGACTCAACCGTCCAGAAAACAGACGGTACTGTTGTGAGTCCACAGACGTCACCCTCACAGTCACTGCCTGTCAGTAGCTCTGCTCTGCCTCAGTTTGATTACAGCGCCACGACCGGCTTCTCCCCTGTGAGCAGGACTTGGTGGTGGTGGGTGGAGATCTGCCTCCACCCGGCTCTCTGTGGGTTAGATTTATTATCATTTGTCTTTTCTGATGAGCACAGAGTCGCCGCTTCCACCATCGTCCGTTTGTTTCTCCGCTCGCTGCTGAAAATAACCTCGGAATTTCCCTCTGACGATCCAGCCTTTATAACCCGACCTCCAAATATTTTACCCATGTGTGAGGTCATCAGGGGATTGTTCCTCGTACGGTGGAAACCTTCCCTTCTGCTGCTTCCTGTTACTTTTTCCTTTTATTACAGTTATTGTTGATACAGTAGTCCAGCCTCGGGAGGAAACGCCACAATGGAACAAGCGATAAAGACCTTTAAGGTGGAACTTTAAGGTGGAACTTCAAGGTTGATGCTAAAACGCAGACGTGGCGGTGCCCACGCTTCCTGCCTGAACCCTTTCCCCCATAAAGACGGCCTCAATGACAAATTGTGAAACCTCAGCGTGCATCAATAAAGTCGTGCTTTGGTGACCATTAGAGCGGTTTGTGCGTTTTTCTCGGGGTATCTGCAGAGAGCGCCCTCGCTCACTCAAGCAGCCTCAGCAGAGCGTCAACGGTTACTGAAGCCAGTCTTCAAGAGTCCATGACAGTCGACGCCATTTTAAAACCTGTGCCTGCGTTAACCAGCTACAGGAAGCGCCTCCACTCACTCAGTGAAACCAAAATGACACAAACAGCTGTGATAAGCAGACGCGGTTTCTTTGGTTGGAAAAGGAAGTCGAACAAAAAACCAAAAGGGGAATTTCTGATGTAATATTTGATTTCGTGTCATTTAAGAAAACTTCTGTATTCCTAAGAACAGAAATGACAAACATTTTTAAACAGCGATGACGTGACGCGTGGGCATCAGCGAGTCTCCATAAATAAATCTGCACGTCTTGATGTGCGTTCCCGGGAATGTTTGATCTGGAGGTTTCTGCATCAGAGCGACGAGGCTCCTGCAGATCCAGCTGGAAAGGTTGGATGCTCTCTGATAGGAACCTACGTATGACACAGTCACATGACTAACCGGGTGGTGGTTTCATTTCTTTATTCCCAGTTCATGATGCACCATGTTTGTACCTTTGAGCACAAACCCAGAAAGGCACTAAAAATAAAACTACAGAGCAAAGTTAGTGGATGTGACTCAGCTGTTGTCAGGGGAGTTTTCCAGTGAATGAATCCCCCACGTAGTGGAATATTTACTGCTCCATTTTGGTCCCTCCTGTGAATGTGGGCGAGGGTCGGGACTCTTTGGGACTTCCTGACACGTCAGTGTCATTTCAACTCTTGTGGGAGTCAACGTGAAACCGGGGGCTCAGTTTACTCCTCTGGGTGCTGGAGGTGTCGCTGTGTGAGTGACCTGCTGCTGAACAGGAAACTGAGTCAAGTGGAGTCAAGTGATCTGAGAGCACGAAACTTCCTGAAGCCTCAGTGTCCTCAGACATTTACTGCAGATTTAAAAAGAGGGTTTAGAGGCTTTTACTGTGAAAAAAGTGCATTTCAGCAAATGCGCTCCACATTTACCTGGTACAGCTCAACTAGGCCCCGCCCTGCACGTCCAGCATTATTAAATTCATAAAGTTTACTGCAAATATGAAATGTTATGTTTAAGATAAAGGAGAATATTTGGTTCCGAGTCGTAATTTAAAACTTTCGATACAAACAAACGATCCGACTGTCATCAGGCATCTGTTTCCACAGGATGTAATCAGAGTACGTCAGAGTCACCTGTCGACAGGTCATCGTGTA
The DNA here is from genome assembly GCF_963576455.1 of Neolamprologus multifasciatus. Lineage (NCBI taxonomy): Eukaryota > Metazoa > Chordata > Actinopteri > Cichliformes > Cichlidae > Neolamprologus > Neolamprologus multifasciatus. Next base: position 39,310,071 of record NC_140439.1, read on the forward strand.
CACGCCTGGTTTCTGAGACTGCAGTACTCACAGAGGGCTTTTATCTTCCACATCAGTGTCTTGTAAGAGTCGCAGAGACCGAGGACGTTTGTGCTGAATGACAAACGAAGTGTGAAGATCTGCGAGAGCTTCAGAGCTCGATGGAGTCCGTGAGAGAGAAGTTCAGACCACGGGTGATCACACACACAAACTACACCCTTTTTGGCTCCTACCTCAATGCACACTGTGCTGTCGATCTTACGTGCTGCACAATAATGTTTAATATTTAGTAGTTACTGTCATATTCCCATATATCATTGTGATGTGGTTTATTGTATTACTCTCGTTTTCTTCTGCTTGTTTTCTTTTTTTTCTTTCTCAACAGGTGATCCAGGTGATCGATATATGTATTTATTTTTTTATTTATTTATTTTTTTTCTTCTGCTTATTCTGTTGGTTTTTGTTTTTTTGCCCTTCTCCCCCGTCCCTCTTCTCAACTGTCTTTCTTTCCCTCTTTCTTTCTCCCTTTTCTTTCCCCCAGTCAAATCTGTCCCGTATTCAGCAAGTGAAAATAAAATAAAGAATAAAAGGTGAATCAAATGGACCATTACGGCAAAGCTGGGATGGTCAATTTGGTAAAGAAAAACCGTTGGGCATCTTTCTTCGCCTTTAGACAATAATTCTGATGGCAAAAGAGCCAAACGGGACAGGCAAAAAAAAGAAAAAAAAAAAAAAAAAAAAAAAAAAAAAAAGAGAAGTTCAGACCAAACTTTCAGCCGTCCCTGACCGAACGTTCGCCACGAGCTGGTGAATAAATGAAGACTGATTATCTGATGGATGCGAGCCTCTGCCGCTGACAGCATTCACTCACACTGACTTATTACAATGATTATTACATCATACACGGGCCTTGCAGATGAACCAAGAGTAAGTAGGTAAGTAGCTTACTCTTAGCATATTCATACCATTCTTCTACACGTGCGTCACAGCGCCATTAACGCCTCGCTCCAGAGCTCAGAGCGAGCGCCATGCTAACTTTCCATCAGCAGCAGCTGAGCTCTCAAAGACGACTTATGCAAAGAGGAATTATTCTGATCTTACAGAGCAGCTTTGCATGATTAACAGTTTGAAATATTCAAAATAATCCTCTGACACTGGGCCTCAGCTCATCCTCCGCAACACGCCATTTTAGCTCCTCCCTCTTTGAGACAACTTTCTTTTAATTGGCTACAACTCACAAAGAAAAAAGGGTGTGGCTTCTATCCCGGTTCTGTGACATCATTCAGATCCAAGAGTAGAAAAAACACCATCAGAAACTTTCTGTTTAATTGGAACATCTACCATTGGAACAGGAAGTACATGACAGGAAGTCATTTCAAAATAAAGTTCTCAACGTTCCACTTTGTGACAAAGACAGCAGAGCTGTTGGGACGATCCAGTGCAAGTTTCACAAGATGAATGTACGTCTGACTCATCAGGTTACACTTCTCTATTCTTTCCAGTAAGTCTGATTTTTAAAAAAGCATTTGTGAGGTCAGATAAAATTCTTACTAACTGTGCAATAAAAGATTATGCAACCTGCAGGAAACCAAACCCCTGACTCCTCAATCACTGAGAAATCTGCAGCACGGCAGTGGAGGAAGTGAGAAATCGTGTCTGAGCAACATTCGTTTCTCCAGAATTCATTTTTAGACATTTCACGGCGACTATTCAGGCGTCTGTCGCTGCTTCAGAACACAGTTTAAAGTGTGTGCGTGTGTTTAATCGTGTAGAACGGCGAGAGGAGGGTCACTGTGTCTGTGAGCGCCGGGAGAAAGCAGAGAAACAGATGTAGGGGGAAAGATGGCGATGGAGCCGCGGAAAAATAAGTTGAGTTGAACGCTAAACACAACCAGATGGGGACGGAAAGCAGGAGCGAGCAAAGGAGACTCTCACAGAGGAGGGGGGAGGAGGGGTGGGGCCACGAGGAGGAGGAGCGAGTGAGGAATTTTTTCCTATCCCGACAGTGTTTTTTCCTCCCCTCCTCGGGAATGAGAGGGAGGCTTTATATAATGTGAGGGTGCAATCATCGAGGCCGCTGCAGAGAAAGTCCCTGAGTGGATCCTCTCTAATGAGCGCAGCTTTTCCCCTTTAACAACCGCAGCCTGACGGCGCCATCCAAACAGCCACGCCTTTATTTTCCCTGCGAGACTCTTCCTCACTTTTCTTTTGCTAAATCGCACCAGTTCTGCTTTTCCTGTAACGCCAGCTTTCATCTCTCCCTGCAGATGACTCACAGACGGGGGAACGACTCGGGTCACGGCCGTTTTTAAACGGGGTCACGTGACGGCCTGTGTGCGCTCCATCAGCGCTGATCACAAGTAGCTGTTGGTTTGGGCGCGGCGGGCTGAGCTCTCAAAACAGCCTCTGACCTACAAGTCACGAATACCACGAGAAGTTGAGAGCGTTCAGCTTCACTTCCTCCTGACTGTGTCACATGACGACTGCATTCATGCTGCGAATCCCACGCTCCACCCGAGTTGCAACATGGCGGCGTTACAAAACCTATTCGTGTCGTCCTCTGATGGTTCTGTCAGACGGCAGCACGGCCCCAGGACCTGCCATGATACCAGCACACACCTGGCCCCCTCCTCTGGATGACCACACTGACTGAGTTACAATGAAAAGGAGGAGCTGTTGGGTTGCAAAGCAGCTTGCAGAGGAAGCTGAAGCAGCTTTTTTTTTTTTTTTTTTTTTTTTTTTTTTTGATTGATATGTTTATTGATTAGCATTCAAATATCTCAGTGAAGACAGAACAAAGATTTACCACAAAGCAAGAAAGCATGAGACAAGGCTAATCAAAAGGTATTGGCTGAAGCATTTGCTTATTACGCCAACCCTTTTAACAAAAGATCTTTTAGCATGCAGCTCCTGTACACAGGGCTCGAAGCAAATAATAAAATTCAATTCAATTCAATTTCATTTATATAGCGCCAAATCACAACAAATGTCGCCTCAAGGCGCTTCATAGATACAGAGAAAAGCCCAACAATCATATGACCCCCTATGAGCAGCACTTTGGCGACAGTGGGAAGGAAAAACTCCCTTTTAACAGGAAGAAACCTCCGGCAGAACCCGGCTCAGGGAGGGGCGGCCATCTGCTGCGACCGGTTGGGGTGAGAGAAGGCAAACAAAGCAAAAACAAAACAAACAAACAAACAAACAAGAAAAAACACCACCACCTTAGTAAGTAACTACATCAAAGCAAAAGAATCAAGAGGTTTTCTGTTTTTTGTTTTTGTTTTTTTTTTTTTTGCTCTTTTCATTCTTGATATATATATTTTTCTAATACTCTATTTTTAAACATATTTTTAAACAAGGAAAATGAACTACACCTTTTTAAATCACTGTCATAACTATTCCACAGGTTAACTCCTCTAACAGAAACACATCTCTGCTTTATATTTGTCCTTATCTTGTTTTTTTTAAAGAAATCTGTTCCCCTTAAGTCATATCGACTCTCTCTGACTTTGAACAGCTTCTGAGTACTGGGGCAAAGCAAGCTATTTTGTGCTTTATACATTATCTGTGCCATTTTATATTCAACTAAATCATAAAATTTCAGGGTATTCGGATTAATAAACAAAATGTTAGTTGGTTCTATATAGTTTGATTGGTTTATAATTCTTATAGCTCTTTTTTGCAACTTGAAAATAGGAAGAGTGTTCGTTTTATATGCATTACCCCATATCTCCAGACAGTAAGTCATATATGGAAGCAACAGAGTACAATAGAGTGTGTATAATGATTTTTTGTTCAGGACATGCTTTTATAGAGAATAGCAATGGTTTTTGACATTTTTGTTTTCACATGGTTTATATGAGACTTCCAACTCAGCTTATCATCAATTATCACTCCAAGAAATTTATTTTCGTACACTCTTTCAATTTCAATTCCATTAACCCTGATTTTAGATACATTTTTCATTTGTCTAGTGCCAAAAATAATCAATTTTGTTTTCTTTATATTTAATGATAACTTATTTACATCAAACCAGTTTTTTAATATATTTAACTCCTTTTCCGCTGTAGTCAGAAGCTGTTCTAGGTTTTTACCTGAGCAATACAGAGTGGTATCATCAGCAAACAATACACATTTTAACAGTTTGGAAATGCTACATATGTCATTTATGTATAATATAAATAATTTAGGGCCCAGCACAGAGCCCTGAGGAACACCACAAGTTACCTTCAACTGCTTAGATTTTACATTATTGAATTCGACATATTGATATCTGTCATCCAGGTAACTTTTCATCCACTTGTATGCTAACCCTCTTATGCCATATCTCTCTAGTTTATTCATTAATATAGAATGATCAATCGTATCAAACGCCTTTTTTAAGTCTATAAAAACACCAACAGTATATTCCTTATTATCTATAGCATTAGATATCCCTTCTACAAGTTCCATCACTGCCATCGAAGTGGACCTTTTCACTCTAAAGCCATATTGGTTATCACTTAGGAGATTATGCTTCTCAATATATTTATCAAGTCTATTAACAAATAACTTTTCTAAATTTTTTGAGAACTGTGGGAGCAGTGATATTGGCCTATAATTGGTAAACTGACTTCTCTCTCCGTTTTTATGGATTGGAATAACTTTTGCTATTTTCATTTGTGAGGGAAACACACCAGTTTGAAAGGACAGATTACAAATGTATGCGAAAGGTTGCACTATATATTCTATAATACTTTTAACTAATATCATGTCAATACCAAAACAGTCAGTGGACTTTTTATTTTTAAATGTCTTCACAATGTTAATTATTTCTCTATGAGTTACAGCACCAATAAACATGGAGGACACATTCTGAGTAATATGTTTATTTAGGTCGTTATTATTTCTTGACTCTGGAATTTCTTTTGCTAAATTAAAGCCAACATTTACAAAGAAATCATTAAATTAATTTGCAATGTCTTTAGTTTTATCAAGCACAATATCTTTACCTTTTTTAAAATAATCTGGATAATTCTTATTTTTTGAGCCCTTTTTGATTATACTATTTAATATCCTCCATGTTTCTTGTGTGTTACTTCTACTTTGCTCCAATAATTTGTGGTAATATTCTTTCTTACTTGTTCTTATAATATTTACTAATCTATTTTTATATAACTTGTACTTTATTTCAGCATCTTTTGTCCTCTGTTTTATGAATCTCTTATATAGATTATTTTTCTTTTTACATGCATCTTCTATCCCCTTTGTGATCCATGGCTTATTTGATCTGTGATGCTTTCTAGTGATTTTCATTAAAGGACAATGTTTTTCATATAGTGAAATTACAGTTGATAAGAATGCATCATATGCACTATTTGAATCTTCATTTGCAAAAACCTCAGTCCAATTGTGTTCCTTTAAGTCCACCTGGAGGGCAGCAATGGCTCCTGTTGTTCTAAGTCGTATCATATCAAATATTTGATTCTTTTGTTTAGTTTTAATCCCAAAATAATTTTGAAAAATTGCAAAAACAGGAAGATGATCGCTTGTATCAGTTATAAGAAGTACTATTTCATGGTCAATTTTATTTGTGAATATATTATCTATCAATGTAGCTGTATCAATTGTTATTCTACTTGGTTTTATAATTACAGGGAAAAGGGAGTTACTATACATTGCACTGATGAAATCTGTTGTTTTCTGATGTCCATTTGGGTTTAGCAAATCTATATTAAAATCACCACAAATTATTTGCACTTTTTTATCATTTAGGTTGCTAAACATAGCAGCAAGTTTTTCATTGAATGTCTCAAGGCATGAACCTGGTGTCCTATAGATGCAACTTATAATTATATTGTTAGCTTTTTCAACATGGATTTCAATAGTAACACATTCCAATACGTTATCTATGGTGCTTGACATACATTCAATCAGACTACATTTCAAAACTTTATCTACATATAAGGCAACACCGCCTCCTTTTTTATTCACCCTGTTCATTGTAAATAATTCGTATCCTTCCAGTCCCATTTCACTAACTTTCTCATTATCGAGCCATGTTTCTGATATTGCAATTATATTAAACTTTTTTAACTTACTTAAACATTCTGTAATTTTAGAAAATTTTTTATACAGGCTTCTACTATTGAAATGTATGACCGACAATGCATTTGCCATTTTAATATTCATATTGAATTGGTCATCCGTATAGTACTCACAAGTATTATTGGTGTTATTGTAGAAGTGGGTATCTGGGTCAATGCTACTTTCAGGGTCATGCATGTTGTGCTCTGCATAGTTAAACGTTTTGAAGTTCGTTTTCTCAGCGTGTGTGGCAAAATAACCACCTTGACAGTCCTTTTCATAATCAAATTCTTCCTCTTCAATATCTCTGAATGGAAACCTATAATCTGTGTCCAAACTTGTCATTTATGTGTTTTTGTTTTTGTTGTTGTTTTATGAGCCGTAAGGCCAGAAACACTTTCCATACCCATTGTTCATTATCCAATTGTCACTTTTCCAATAGATTCCAGAGCAGATTCCTGATTATTTATATTGCTCTAAGTCTTTGAGTTCTCTTATCATCACAACTTTCGCTTCTTTGGGATTGCCATTTAGTCTTATCATTACTTTGCAGTTCCTCGTCCATGTCGCTTGTATCTTATTTTGTTTTCTCAGGCTGCGTGCCTGTCTTGCAATTTCAGCAGTCTTTTTCGTTAAATGTTCATTTAAATACACACCAGTCCCTTTAAGCTTCTTACCCTGTTTCAGTAACTCAATCTTTGTTTTGCGACTCACAAACCGAAGAATAATTGATGGCTTTGTTTTACTGTCTTTCCTGGGGAGCGTGTGGCATGCTGCAATATGATGGCTCTGAATACTTACATTCTTCGTTTGAAGGAATTTTATCACTTGCTGTTCAAGCGTTTGCAGCTCCTCTACCGGGGCATCTTCACCGTCTTTACCTCCCCCAGCTGTTACTCCGGCGTAGGTTCGGTGTTGCGTCTCCAGTCCACTTATGACTAAATCATCCATTCTTGTGTATTGTTCAAGGTCCTCGATTCGCCGTTCCAAGTCGTCTATTTTCTTGTCCTTGTCCTTTATGAGGTTTTTTAGTTGTTTTATTTCATCCATTAGGTCATGTAGCATACCTTGTTGTTTAGCCACTTTGCTCAGTTCATCAGACATGAGGACATGATTAAGAAGTGGGCTCTGAATGCTCCACCAACAGGAGCTTCCATACTGTGTGTTTGTGACAGAACTGCACGGCACGAATGGCCCCGCCTCTCTGCACTGGACTCACTGGGATGTTCAAAAACCAGTCTGGCTTTCGCTGCGTGAGCATTTTCCTGCAGCTATTAGAGAACGGAAAGCCGTGTCCATAAAGTGATGCACATCATGGTGAGCAGCAACACTCTGCCTCTCCCTGTGGTATTCAAACCATGATTGATTGGTACAAAGAGGCCTGCAGTGGGCCAAGAACCCCCCCCCCTCCATCACTGCAGCAGCTGCAGGCGGGATCGACATGCTCTGGCTTCACAGATCGGGCACGCCAAACCCTGAATCTGTGGGACTCAGCAGGAAATAACATTCATCATATCAACTTTTTCCATCCTCAAACTGTCCAGCGTTTCCTGAGCCCGTTCCCGGCTGACGCCCGACACGATACCATCATCCTCGCGCTGCAGCGCGTCGAGCCCGAGCGGCTTTGCTGCCCTGCAGCAGCCTCTCTCTCGTCTACAAGGCGTGGTGGCCGCTCAGAGCCGCCGCTCATGATTTCAGTCGGAGAAAATCCACGACTGCAATTAAAGAAGCCGAACATTTGGAGGACGAGGATGTTTTAGTCGTGTGTCGGGAGGATTTAAAGTTCTGGTCAGGTTCCTTTGTTGGTTCTTGGTCCAAGAAAGAACCACTGGAGTTGATCCAGGAATCTTTGGAAGCACATGGAGAACTCGACACAGCGGGACCCCACCGGCGTTCAAACCCAGGCCCCTCCTACCACGCTACAACCTCATCTGTTCGTTCTTCAGAACATCTGTTGGACGGCGTTTTAATCCCATTCGATTTCAGCTTTAATAAGAGCGACGACGGTGAGCTTTCATCGCAGCGAGCTGATGTGTTTCCTCTGATAGATCCACATCAACTATTTATGCCCTGATAAGTGGAACTACTTCAGTCTGAGGCAGATGCACGATTGATTCATTATTCATGTTAAAATAACAACGTTAAACTATGCTAGTGTCTAATAAATAGGTATAAACTAAGTGTTAGGAACATGAAGGCTTCACTCACTAATTTATTTAATCATGAGCTCAGTAAAACTGACCAGGTGAGCAGGTGCTCACAGAGGACAGTCCTAACCAGCAGGGGCAGCAGTGAGTCAGTCCCCATAAACATGTTTGGTCTCTGTGGATCATTTCCTTCCTCATGACACCTGCTTCTATAACTCACCTGTTTAAATTGTACTAAAGTTTGCATTATTAGGGGCGTGGCCTCTTTGACGGACAGGTGGCTGTAGCTGCTAGCTGTTTGCTAGCTTCACCTGGACCGTGTTTGTGCTGTTGGAGCCTTTTCAATGACATCATGTGACCAATAATATGGCTGCTGTGAGGTCACTGCACGAACAGGCCGATTTTGACTGGAAGTTACTGAGCTGCTAAACACGAGGACGTTTTCACGCCTGTAGTTGAACTCTGGCTCGAGTCCCGTGAACTCCAAGCGAACCAAAAATGTGAGAATTATCCTTCATCTCAAGGCTAGCTGCTAGCTAGCATCTGTAGTTCACATGGGATGTTTTTCAGCTCCAATGTCTAGCTGCATGCTACACAACCAGGTGCATCCTGGTTCAGATCGGTGCGAATCACACCTGCACCGAGCTAATGTTTCACATACATATGATTGTAGCACTAAATGAATCCTTCTGCTTTCATATCTAACAATCTAACAATGACTGACGGCAGGAAAGTTCGCTGCATTTGTTTTTAACCGTTTCGACCTTTTTGAGATGTTACCTGGATAAATAAAAGGTTCATAAACAGACAGGAGCATGACGTGGTGAGCACACGTGACATGAAGCAGACACAGATGAGTACGTACTGATGTAGAAGGTGCTGGGGGCGTGGTTTCCATCATATTCGAGACCCAGCAGGGTGGAGATCTTGGGGTCGTGTCTCAACCACAGGGCCACTCCCAGGATTACACCTCCGGTGAGCTGCAACGCAGAACACGGCACATGTAGTCATCCACATGAAAGCTGTTTGTATGCATCCACACTGAAACACCAAAGTCACACAGCTGCACAAATCAAGGTGGAAGAGCAACGAGTTTACGTTCGGTGAGATTAAATAAAACAGAGTCTGGTGGAAAGTAACGGTTTCACTTCCTGTCTGACTGCAGGTGAAGCACTAAAAGTTCTCAGGATCCACTTATACTCCAACTAATTCTTTCAGGGGTGTAAAATCACAGTAGTCTACTTAGGGGGCGTGACTTACCACCACCTGTTGCAGGTAAAACACAGACTGTAGATATGAGGCTCAAATGAGAGAAAAGTTGAACACATCTTCATTCAGCTTTGAGATTCTGGTGTACACTCCACCATCGGTCTGAGAAACATCTGCAACCGATCTGAAGCGACACGTTCCCCCAGTCACATGATCTTATGGTCACATGGTTCCCCCAGTCAGAGGAAATCTCTGTGAGCGCCTGATAACAACAAGCCGGCAAAACACACGTTTCCACTTCAAATCAAACACACAGACGAAGACGACTGAAGCACCGTCAGAGTAAAGTCAGAGTGAGGAGGAAAGTTCAATGACTGCTTTCCCTCCTGTATCCATGACAGCATGTTGGGCTGATGTAATCTCCAAAATCATCAAAAAAGATCAAAAGTCCTGTTGGTCTGATTTCTATAAACGCATCTAAACGAGGACAATAAGACCAAAGAAAAATGACGCTCATCATCTCCATTTTAAACTCAAGCTTCACTGAAACCAAAACAACCCCCATCTTCCTCCTCCTCCTCCTCCTCCTCCTCCATTATCGAGGTCCATTCCAGCTCTACAGCATGCTGCTGCCTAGCAACCAGATCAACACCACGACACACGCACTTGGAGCATGACTCAGGGAGGCCGAACAGCCTCTCAGAGCGGTTTCCTGAGGAGCTCTTAACTCTTTACCCCCGACAGCAGCAACCCCACCAACAAGACCAGTTTACATAACGGGTCAGCATCAGAAGTGAGCGAGGGTGGTCTGAGGGTGCGAGCACGCCGTCATTACGGGGTCAGAAACCTGACTGAAGTTTGTTTAAAATCAGGTGGGAGACGGCGGTCGGATTCGTCACTTCATTTTTCCGCTGCTGTTCCTTTTCTGATGGTGACATGTCCTCATCTTTCACGACACGGGAGTGAAACTGTGCAGAGCGTTCACATGCAGACGTGTTTAGATGGCGAGCAGCTGTTTGACTCATTTACTGTTCAGTGGAAACTGTCGGTGTGACGTCTGCAAAGACAGCAGACGCTCCGAGTGTGGAAAAAGTTACGCGTATTGATGAGAGTCACTGGACGCGCCCACCGCATCCTCATCGCGGTGTCACAAGTGCTTGTTGCTAGGTTACAAAAACCATCACTTCTGCAAGTCTGACCCCATCACTTATCCAGGAAGTGAGGGAGAAAACAAAAACATGTCCGCCACAGACGCCAGACAGAGATCAGGTAAAGACAAACCGAGAACAGGATCCAGGTTTCCGACTGAACAGGATCCAGAAAGTCCTGCTCTGCTCAGGACGCGGCCTCTGGATCGAAGAAAAGCACGAGTCAAGTCACCGCGTTTGAGTCGGTTACGCAGCCTCGACCAGAATAAACCAACAGAGCCCGACGGCGACCACGCCACGCCACGGGGACCACGCCTCCCTTCAGCAGCCATGTTCACGTCTTCAGACGAGATCGTCGCGCGTCCCCGTGAGGCTGACATAACGCACACCTGTCAAACTGATGATCTAACTCCTGATTGGAGGAACAGATTCTTGGCACGTTTACACAAAGCATTTTTACTCCAGTCAGGCTTTGAGTCCATGTGTCCAGGTAAACTGTGTCATAAGCCCCGCCCCTTTTGAAGCGCAGCAGATTTTCACAAATTGAACATTTATCAGCGAGCAGCGCCGGGAGAGCACCGAGGACTCGGACTGCGCTCAGGACGTCTTTCATTCTGACTCCTGCAGTCATTAGTTTGACCAACAGTCCCGCCTCTTGTTGCCAGGTAACCTTTTAAGGTGTTTACTACCTTTGTCATTTAAAAGTACAAACGCAGCTTTATACTCGTGGCGAGGCGACGGGGAGTTCCAGCGATCATCGTGCTGAACGTGAGCTAAATGCATGATGATGGAGTCTCAACGAGCTGGATGCGGCTCAAAGGGAGCACGCCGAGTGGAGTGTGGCGGTGAGACGTGGACACCTCCCACTGTGACGGCACCGAGCTTCGTCACTTTCAGGTCGACGGGGACGTGAATGGAGGGAAGCGGCGTAATCCTGACACGTTACTGTGAAGCGACGCGTCTGCGGATGTTTAATGCGTCCGTATTGGTCGCTGATTGATTTCCTCGTTGTAGCCGTTTGAATCAACGCTGTGAGGATTCCTCCACCAGCTGACGCAGAGCTCGTCCTCTGACTGCAGCTATTAGACCACATCCATCCCGAACCCTCGAACCAGCAACCTTCCGCTTACAAGACGAACTCCCAACTCTTTGAGCCCCTCAAGCTCTTTTATTCCCGTCTTGCTTTGCTGGGATGATGAGCTGTGGCCGATATTTGGATCACATTCATTTCAGGAAAGGTTGAAGGTCGAGATTTGCAGCTCGATGCTCAACAAGCACTAAAATCAAAAAGATTGCAGAAGTCACAGCTCAGTAAGTCGTTTTCTTTTTGGAGTCTGAGTCTCATCAGCAGAAGAAACTCTTTCCTGTTTCAGAAACAAGCTCAGGCCTCACTGAGCCGCCTTCTCCTCTCTCTTTATCACGCTACACAGTTCTTTAGAGAAAAAAACATTATTCTAATAGCAGATTGGAGGCTTTTATAAAATATATAATTTCAGCCAGTCCTGCTGAGACATTCCACTTCCTGTTGGTCCCATTGTGCAGACACTGCAGGAGCTCTGCCAGGAAACACACTTCGTGATAAAATGTTAGCTGACTGACTCAACCGTACTTCATGATAAATAAATGATCCAAGTCGGACTTCCTTCCAAAGATCAAAGTTTGCTTAAACAGATTCTTCCTGTTCTGAAACGAGCAGATCTGGACTCTGAGCAGATCACGGTGGGTCTGGCGCAGAGACGCACCGAGACAGACCCAGCTCAGCCTTTATCGGCCTGCAGGTTACCGTTGAACGCAGGGAGGCTGCGTGTCTGACTCTACATTCAGTTCAACTTTATTTATACAGCATCAAAGCACGACAACAGTCACGTTCAGGTGCTTTACATCGCAGGTCACTACAGTAATATCACTAAGTGATGCAGGAGGTCTCAGTATCACTGAGCTGAACCAGATGTGTCACATAAATGACAGAAGGACTCAGGCGACACCTACGTGATCACAACCACAGCCGGACTCTGAGCTCTTACCTGCAGCAGCTCCTCCAGGCTGACCTGGATGAATGTGGGAATGACCGACGGTTATTCATTTACATTTTAATTTGTGTTTATGAGGCGATATCGTTGATGTTATCACTGCTGACCGGTCTGTGGGTTAAAGTGCTCGCCTTAAACTCGCTCGTTCACACAAACAGGCCTTCGCAGCAGCTGCAGCGCCACAATCGCGGCTTCTCCTCGTGCATACTTGCTCCACGTTGTTGCAAAGAAGAAGAACATCTTCATTATTTTAGCTGCATAATTCAACAACACCCGAATATGCACTGCAGGAATCACATGTGGTGAAATGTGCTGGGAGACTCCTGACGGGCTGGAAAGGCTCAGGTTTGCACGATGATGTTCACTTATTCCAGCGCCGAGTTACGCCACCCAGACTCCACCCACCTGCTCCGGGCTGCTCCAGTATCAGTGAACAAGCCCCACTGTGGGAAGCCCCACTGTGGCGAGGTCTTTCTGGACAGCACTTATCAACATTTGTTTGCTTCTTTATTCGTTTCCTGAAACTTGTGCAGAAACTGATTCGTAGCTTTTCTGAAATGTCAAACGCCGTCAGCGCTGAAGGACAATAAAAGGCAGCGACTGGCGAACTGTTACTGGTTTGGTGCTCTGGCCAGTTGGCCTGCTGGGATTACGAAGTTGCTGCCTGTGTTTGACCAATCCCATCACAGTTTAATCAAACCCAACGTGACTCACAGCTGCTGCCCGAGGATCACGATGCTCTTTGTTGTCCAAAAACAATTAAAGGCGTTAATGACGACGATTTCACAGGAAGTCAGGCGGGACTCGAGCTCGTCGGTGAAGACGATTCCAGTCTGAGAAACCCGGCGGGCAGACGTCCCGTTTGAGCGAGAGCGGGAAGAAACCTGCAGCAGAACCAGGCTCAGGGAGGGGCGGGGCTCATTCACCTCGAAGTAGTGTGAAGTTAATCTTAGGACCCGCCCACTTTGCTTCCATTTTTTCCGACATCATCGACTTTCTCTGGTCACTTCCTGTGTTGACGCAGCTCTATGATAACCTAGAGCTGGGCGATGGAACAATAACGAAGTGTATCGCAAAATAACTTTTTCTCGATAGAAAAATTAAACTATTGCGATAGACCTCACCGCTCGTCCTCTTAAAAAAAAAGAAGAAGAACAGCCAATCCAAATTAACTAGCGCAGCGCCGAACCAATCACAGCCGCAGCGTCACGTCACGTGACTTGTTACGTACAGCACAAGTGCCAAGCCGCACATGTGTATTTGTTTGGGAAGCAGCCAGCCGCCGTGTCGCCGGGTAATGGAGGAAATGAGTGCCGACTAGAGAAAAATCAACCGAGAGCGTGAGCGAAGGTTACCGAAGAGAAAACCGATGATGGTTCCAACGCCGGAGAGATTGTTGAACGGAAGAGCCACAGAAGTTCTGTAGTGTGACGGTATTTCTGCTGTTTCAAGTCTGACAAAAACAGAGTAGCCACTGTAAATGTGCCGAAAGCAAGTCTGGAAACACAATAAAGCGGTTCATGCTCAGTCTCTGACTGGAAGCGCTAATTCGTCATTCGGCTTCTGTCAGACTAAAGTAACAGTTAAACTGTTTGAAAAGCTCAGCTATACAACAAGGAGAGATCGAGAATTTCCTTTTAGTTCTCAGTTTATTTGATATTGACAAAAGTTAGTCAATTTTGTTCTTCTGTAAAACAAACTAAGATTTATTTTTAGAATTAATATTTTGTTTCTAAGTGGAATTGACAATTTAGTAGTTTCGTTTGTTCTGTTTTGAAACGTAAACGCTTTAGCGGCTGCCTTTTGTGTAGTTTGCAATATTTGCCTTTATTTATCTGAAAAAGTCTCATGTTCCTTAAGTACATCTACCCTGTTGAACTTATTATGGGAAATAAATATTTAAATCAAAACAAGCTGCTGATTATTTCACATTTCACTTGTGAGCAACGGCACATTTAAATCTTACAAATATCGTTATTTGGCTAATATCATGATATATATCGTTATCGCCTGAAATGAAGAAAACATATCGCCCAGCTCTGTGATAAAGCCCCAAACCTCGGTTCAGTTCAAGCACACCTGGCACACAGGTACACCTCAGACCTCTGAAGGATCTATATCAGATATGATGCCATGTTACCTAGCAACCAGCTACCAATGGACTAAAAGGACCTGGCTTTAGATTTTATGCACCTATAACACTTTATAAAAGCTTTGTTTTCATGTCATTAACATTTAATGAAGCCTTCGTCATCATCATCATTACTGTTATGCACATGTGTGATGGCAACAAAGAACAGACTCCCAGACCAGCTCCAGCCACACAGGCACCAGTTTATTAGACTGTGGAAAAGCAGATGTGAGCAGATGTGCCAGACTGCTGTGACCAGACACAAAGGAAGCACGGCAGGTATCAGGATATTTAAGGAAGCCGGGATTTGGTTTGTGGCGTCATGGCGGGTGCTCTCCTATTTCAGGGGAATGCCGGGACCTGACGGGGCAGCTGGAAAGCTGCACAAGAAGAAGAAATCTTGTCACTGAAAGCATCCACGTGCGTTTCGTACCACGCCGCGGCTTCAGGATAGCTGGAACAGCAGCTCCATCGTAGCTGCTGCTCAGCTCGTAGTTCACAGGCAGAGAAAACACGGCTGCTCCGCCCGAGTCCTCGCACTTCAGCTCGAGTTTCCCTCCCACCGCTGTCTATTTCTGCCCGCCGCACAAGCGCGAGGCAGAATGTCGGGCATGCTGGGGGTGGGTTGGAGGAAGGGTGGGGGTCGGGACATGCGGCTCCTTTCCAAACTACCCCCACCCCCACATCCTGTTTGACGCAGCAAGTCACGGCGTTACTTTGGTTCGACTGTTTTTATTGTTTTCGTTTCAGCGATGATCCAGATGTTCTCAGCTCGGCTTATTTCACACGTTTGTTCCTCGCCGCCTTAAAACCAGAAACTGATGATTAATCGAGTCACGATTAAACCCAGAGTTTAACTGTTTAACCGTTTAAAGTTCGATTAATAGAAATAATCTTTACTTTTAAAGACGACGTTTAGTCAAAAGGGAGAAAAGTAAACTGGGACGTCTTAAACAGCTTCAAACTCAAAGCCCAGCTGGCTTCTTCTCCACGCTCTTCATGCTAACGTGACCCGGCTGCCTGAGACACAAACTCAGACGTCACTTCTTTGATTTCACTCGCTTTTTTAACCAACATGGCGTCCTGCTCACTTCCAGCTGCTGCGAGGTCAGCTGCACGAACAGAGCGTCCAAGAACCTGAGGGAAGATCGAGCAGTAATTAGCAGGTATCTGTGCTAACTCAGCACGCCGCCCTGTCATCCAAACGAGGTCGCTTCTGGCGCCTGAAAACATGGCGGCAAACAGAACGCTAAGGCCGAGTCCAGAAGCGCCCGCCGGGCTGTCTCTTCAGTCCAGCTTCATGCGCTCATATTTTCCTGCCTGTTTTTCCGATCAGTCGGTCCCACATTCCTCTGCTCCGGCTACACTTTTACTCAGAAGGTCAAAGTTCAGGGTGCGCCGCTATGATGGAGTGGTATGCCTCAGTGCTGCGCACACACTGTACGAGCAGCTGCGGCACTCGGTGAAAGTTTGGTAACGTGTGTGTGTCCTTAAACGCGGCGCTCTGACCATCTGCTGCACGCCTCCTCGCTCCCCGTGGACTGTAGTGTTCCTGCCGCACACCGCGGCCCGACAGGACAGGAGGCTGCGCTCACGCGTGTGTGCTACTCTGAACGTTGGCGAGCTACTCTCTGATATTTCTGTGCAGCATTTGGCCGTTTTCCACGTGGAGACCTAAAAATGCTCCCGCTAAACGAGCACGATCCACGAACACGCGAGCAAAGTCACCTGACCGACCACACCGACTGTTCACGAGAAACCAGCAGCTGCTGTGACGTCAGACCAAATAAAAAGACTCATTCAAGCACGAAGAGAAACAGCGAAGCACCGATTCCTGTTACATGATTCAGGTTTGATCGTTTCTACCTGAAAGTCTGAAGGTGTGAGAATCATTAACAGCTGCTCGCCAGCCGCCGCCGCGTTTGAAAGAGGGCGTGGCAGACCAAATCAAAGGTGACTATGAAGAGCTGCAGCAGGCTGCCCAGCTGATCAGGACGAGTCAAACAGATTTGTGCTCAGCATGAGAACTTTTATTTCACGCGCACAAACAAAAGGAAGCGGCGGGTCGACCTCAGGACCATCACGCCGCTGCGCAGGCAACACGTGTTGTTGGCAGCAGGAGGGTTTTACAGGTGAGCTGCTTCTTCTTCTTCTTCTCTATCACTGGCGCACAGCTGACTGCTCGGCTGTGGCCCTGCGAGTCGGGCCTTTCAGTCAGAATCAGGGGCTGTTGTGGGGCGGGCTCCAGACAGGATGACCCTGCATCATCATCATCACCACCTGTGTTTTTACTCATTTCTTGCTAATTACATTCACAGCCCGTGGAAATCCCCTTTAAACAGTTAGAGTTCAGCTGCTGCATGGCGCTTGGTGATTAGAGGAGCTGATAAGATAATGAAGCCGCCGCACGCTTGGTTGAATATGTTCAGGCTTCTTCTCGTCCACACACGGACTGTTTATCGGACAAAACAGGAAAGATGACATTTTCCAACATTTTCCTGGGGGAGACATTAAATCCAGAGACCCCGACTCAGACTGAGCTCTAAGACTTTACTGTGTGTGTGTGTGTGTTCCTGTCTAGCTATCTCGGTGAGGACCAACAGTCACTTGTGACACACACAACCGGGTCCTCACTAATATGAAGGCATTTAAAGGCATTTTTGAGGCTGTGGTTTTACTGTCAGGGTTACAATTAGGTTCTGGTTAGCTTTAGGGTGAGGCATTCATTTTTGATGGTTAGGGGCAGGGGTCGGCAACCTGCGGCTCTTTAGTCCTTATACTGCGGCTCCGCGTGGTTAAAAAATTCTAAGTATTTAACAGAAGGAATTTAATTTTGTTATTTCTTTTTAACTTGTTGTTCTAAATTGGAATATTATTGTGATCTGTGACACGCTTTTTTCTTTATTGACCACTCTTCACACACAGCCGGCTGCAGCTTTGCAGCTCACGGCCCGACACACACCAACAACAGCAGAGAGAGCGCAGACGTTAAGCCGGCGAGGCGTGATTGCAGATGCCGCTCAGGTGCGTCCGCCTCCCCTACAGCGGCGCTGCAGACCACGCCCCGCCACACACATTAACCACGTAAAATAAATATTTATGCAGATATTTTGCAAATACTATTTTTAGCAGCATAGAGCTTTTTTCCAATTGTTTTTAAAATTCAGGTCAAAGCTGCGCTACAGGCTGCGAAATCCCAAAGGTGATAAATGATGACGCCTCACCACAGTTTGTTATATTTTTAGTTTAGTTCAAAATGTTCGTTCCAGAAATAAAATGACATTTTCTCTGTAGCACTTCATGGATTTCATAAGCAAAACACTTCAGTTGTTTATACAAAGCATGAAGGTAAAAATAATAACAGTTATCTTCATTTTAGATGTCAGGGAGTATTTGTGGCTCCCAGAGTTTTCTTTTCCATGGAAACTGTTGTTAAAGGTCGCTGAGCTCTGGGTAGGGAAAGCATGTCAATGTAGGTCCTCACGAAGATAGCTGAACGGGGGTTTGTGTGTGTGTGTGTGTGTGTAAATGGCGTGCAAACACACACTGTCATGCTTCGAGGTGACGACTGCACACGGAGAACTTCGGGGTAAGCCCGTTGTTTCAGACGTTTCCATTGCAGCAACGCTTTAAAAGGCGCAGACTTCCTGTTAGCGCTGGAGCGTGGACACGCCAGATGTGTGTGAGCGGTGGAAAGCTCACAGGCTGCTGAGCTGCAGCTGCTTCCTCAGCTCCACTGACACTGATCAGCACTTCCATGTAAAAGTTCACACATTTTTAACTCTGCGGCTTCCTGAGAGGCAACAACACTTCCTGTGACTTCTATTAAAGCGGCTGAAATCGAACGATACAGCAGACCCAGCAGTGTGACACACAGCGGAGGCTTCAGTCACTTTCTTTTATTTATCAGACATTTATTAAAGTCTTGAAGCTCGTCAAAGGGCCACTAAGGGTCCCCTGAACGCCGCGTTTTAATGAGAACAAACATAAAACCGTGGGGGTCACGGGGAGATCATCAGCTGTGTTGTTTCCAGGACTCGACGCGACTTTTTTAAAACAATAAAATCTAATTTTTGCCTTTAAAAAAGGTTTTAGATATTCCAACATTGTTACACTGTAACCGGGGTTAACAGGTTCCACACTCGCTCACAAACGTGTTTGTTTACCGTAAACAGCTGATAAGAAAATAGATGTGTAAACAAACTGTTTCTATGACAACAGCTTATCCAACGACCGACGGTGATGATAAAGTCGCTGATTTCTAAGTAAGTTCGTCATCATCTAACAGCTGCAGGTCGGCCATCAAAGGAGTGTCAAACATAAGGTCCAGGGGCCAGAATTGGCCGGGCAAACACTCTAACTTGGCCCACTGGACAGCTGAAAAGTGAAGGAGGGTTAAAGTTTGGACTTTTAACTGTAGTTTTGTTAGTGTCACAGATTTTCTTGCCGATAAAGATTTAGAGCCTTCAGCGCTCGACCGATGACACAAAGAACCAACGACCATCGTGGGATTGAGGTGTTGTTAACCCGGCTCACACAAACAGAGCCGGGCTGTGCTGAACCTGCTTCAGAGGTCGGTGCTGTGTTTGTAGAGCGGCTACCTGCCTGCTGCTGCTCGTGTGGTTCGACACTAAGAGCGCCTCGGTCAGTTTTAGGAGATGTTTGAGGGTAAAAGGCAACAACGCCGCTCGCTGACAAAGAGCGAGATGGGAGTGGCCATCACTGATACCTGCGAGAAACGGCAGAAGCCGAGGAAGAGCCCCGCCTTCCTTATGATGCCAAAGGATGACGCTGGATTTATTTCTGATTTAAAAACTCGCTTCGTGCTCTGGAGACGCTCCCGCAGGTGCTGGTCTATGGATGCGTGCGGTGGGACGGCTCAGACTCCTCTGTGGTGGCGTGTGGACTCCGCCCATGAAATGGTGCAGAGCCTCTGTTTGCTATGGAGGCTGCTTCACTTTCACTTTTAGCAAGGATGTAAAGCAGGGATCGTCTGACTTGTTCAGCTTTCCAGGACGGCAGCTCGGCGCTCCTGGACTTTCCACAGAGAGAGAGAAGAAAGCAGCAGCAGGGGGAGGAGGAGATGACAAACTGCCCACAAATGTTTCCACCATCCATTACCCAACACAGCTTTGACTCATCCAGTGGAAACCCCTCCACCCACCCTACCCACACACACACACACACACACGGGAGGATGTGATCCACACAAAGCCCGCACACCAAACTTCCAGCTCTGACTTTTCCTGCCACACAAACCGAGCAGTGAACGTCGCCCGCGGTCACACACCTGATCTGTCCCCACCTGTGCACGTCGGCGCGCACTACCCACACTTTGCCTCGGAGGTACAATGTGGTTACGTAAGCAGAGCGCGCGCACGACTCCCCGACGACTCCCGCGCTGACCGTGATTTCCCTACCGCGAGCCCCTGCTGCCGACAATGTGCGCGCGCGTCCCGGAGCAGGCCTCGCGGTAAATGGGTGGGGGACGTGACGATGTCCAGCAGCTAGGACACACACACACGCGCTCGTGCTCACCCAGAAGATGAAGTTGAAGAAGAAGAGCAGGTATTTGATGCATTTGGTGCAGCCTTCCACTCCCATGATGCTCCGGGACTCGGTCTGTTCGGCGCAGAGAGGCACAGCAAGAGGAAGAGAGCAGCAGACGGACGGAGCGACGGTTCCAGAGAGAGCTCAACACTGGAATGAAGCTCGCACACCGAGGCAACACCCAACCCCTCCCTCCTCCCTCCGCCTGGCAGCCAAACAGCGGCCAATCGGAGAGGAGCAAAGCGCGGGCGCAGCCAATCAGAGCGCAGGGTGGTGAGCGCGAGCCAAACTAACCCATTGTGTTAATGAGTCGCAATTTAGTTACATTTTATTTACAAACACAGAAAC
Source organism: Neolamprologus multifasciatus (assembly GCF_963576455.1). NCBI lineage: Eukaryota > Metazoa > Chordata > Actinopteri > Cichliformes > Cichlidae > Neolamprologus > Neolamprologus multifasciatus. Next base: position 39,330,679 of record NC_140439.1, read on the forward strand.
AGACGGTAAACACACCCTCCTGATTACGTCATCGCCGAAGGCTCTCTCTTTCTCACTCACTGGAGGGAGACGGGGGGGGCTCAGGGGCTCTCCCGGGGAGAGGAGGGGGCTTTCAGGGGGGCTGCAGGGGGGAGGGGGCGTTACGGCTGAAGATAACAGAACAAAAAGTAATCAAACGAAACCAAAAGCATTTTTTAAACTATTCGGTTATTTCTGCCTCGTTTATGTTCATGTTTCTTTCTCCAAATTTATCTGGAAACACGTTTAAAACAACAACACTGACCAAAGAGCTGCGCATGAACCACAGGGTTACACAATATAACACACACACACACACAAGCAGCCTGAATATTGAAACTCTCACTCAAAAGCCCAAAAAGGCGAACATGGCTGTAACTCAGGGGGACGCCGGGGTTCAGAGGTCATGGAGCCAACCTCATTAGAGGATTTAAACACACACACACATATAGATCTATATATATGTGTGTGTGTGTGTGTGTGTGTGTGTATTGGGTTGTTTTGTTTTTACGTTATGTTCTAAAAATAAGCCGCGATAACTGAAATCCGCGAAGTAGCCAACTTTATTGTTTACAACTATTCCAGATGTTTTAAGGCTGTAAAACCCGTCACTACACACTTTATACACTTTTCGCAGACACGCATGAACAGTTTCAGTTTTCTCTCGTTTATACGCTCAAAGTTCAAACCTTCGTAAAAAACAAACAAACAAGTCCAGTATTATAGGAGGAAACCAAAGACACCCGCAGTGACGACGTCTCGTCATCATTGTTGTGTTTGTTGGGGAGAACAAACAGTCCAGCACTTATGAGTCACACTGCTGGCGATAGAAGATTTATGTAAATGTGACGAGCTGAACGCGCTCTGTGCTGTACACGAGACTGATTGACAATGGTCTACAGCCAATCAGGACGCAGAACACAATGCGCTGTATAAAAAAATAAAAAAAGGGGGAAAGTATGCAAAATTGCACAAAAAAAATCAGCGAGACTGCGAAAGATGAACCGCGATACAGCGAGAGACCGCCGGGGCTGGACTGGGACAAAACATCGGGCATTTTGACTGGAGACCGGCCCCCCAGGTATTATAGGAAAAACCATGAAGCCTTTGAATGAAAACAAACTCTGCTGTCACAGTGATGGACACTGTCCTGTTGGTATATATGTATCAGTCTAATAAACTTAAACCTGCACCATCCTCCCTGTTCTGGTGTTCTAAACAGTACCTGAAAGTAGACTGCTGGTCGAATTAACCTCCTGAACTATCTACAACACATGGTGAAAGACTAGAGGTGAGACATGATCATTACTGATTACTGATGACAGATTTAGATTTATTTTCATAAACCATTCATTTGCCACATCAATAAACAGCACAGCAGGCCAAAATGTGTTTGCTAACATGGCTTTAAAAAGTGAAAGGAGACAGAAAGACAGGTGAGAAAGAAGAAAACTGACTTTTTGATGGCATTTTACACACAGTACTGGTACAGTATCTAGAAAATGTGGGAAAATACTGGCATCATGTACAGTACTTCGTTACTTCTGAAGAAATTATGATGGGACCCTAAAAAAAATTACTATGCACAATAATGGATTTCTATACATCTCCCAGCATCGGCCCATAAAAACAAAAAATCACCATTGGGCAGACCGGCCAGTCCACCCATGGGGACCGCTGTGTGTATATATATATAAATGTGTGTGTGTGATACAACCACGTTCTTGAGCCACGATAGTTCGCCCTGTAATCGGAAGGTTGCCGGTTCGAGCCCCGACTCCGACAGTCTCGGTCGTTGTGTCCTTGGGCAAGACACTTCACCTGTTGCCTACTGGTGGTGGTCAGAGGGCCCGGTGGCGCCAGTGTCCGGCAGCCTCGCCTCTGTCAGTGCGCCCCAGGGCGGCTGTGGCTACAATGTAGCTTCATCACCAGTGTGTGGATGTGTGTAAAGCGCTTTGGGGTCCTTAGGGACTAGAAAAGCGCTTTACAAATACAGGCCATTTACGTTCTACAGTTGTCGTGACTTCTGTCTGAGAAATCTCTTTACATTGTTTACATGTTCATCCCTGATTTATTTTGTCTTTTACTTCCTCTGTTTGTCTCCTTGTTTCTGGATTTTGTTGTTTTGGTTCGTCCTGTTGAATTTTTGCCGTCAGCCGAATGAACGCTTATCTTTCTTACTTTGTCTGGCTAGTGTCAGACTGTTTCGTGTCCTCTCGTCGTTCCCTACAGATACTGAGACCACGAAGTGCTTCAAAACAAGTAAAAGGATTTCGAGTCATTGACAGTGTGAGAGGTCTGACTCAGCCCTGAGTCCAAGTTTTACGTACATTTTGAGGTGCGTCACAGCCGGATATGACGGCATCAGTTTGTCTCTGATTCAGTTCCCACATGACTCATGAGCAACTTAAACTGTGAGTCAAACATTATTCCCGGGTTCCGGCTGGAAGGTTTGGAGTCCAGGGGGATTTCTTTCTGGCTCGCTGAGCTTCAGCTTCCAGTTTCATGTTGATTGAGCTGTACGTGTCACATCCACACGTGCATATCTAAAATACACCCACTGTGGATTTCAGGTTTGTGCGGTTCATGTACAAAGTGACGTGAGCTCTGAAAGTGTAAAGAGTGTTTTTCATGATTGTTTACAAAAACGAGTCACATGCTGGGCCCGGATGATGCTCCAGATCCTGCACATGCACAGACGTGGTGGAAATGACACAACCTGCAGTTCTTCTTGCACACGTGGTGAAGTAAAAGCAGCCGTGGCTCTGTCGTTTATGCACATGTATGAAAAGAAAAGCCTCCGTTTGTTTTCCAGCTGTTTAACACACTGACTCCATATTTGTTCCCTGTCATCCGAGCGCCTGCGTGGTGAAGTCGGGTTTTCCTACGACACCTGAAGATGTTCAAATTCGAGTCTGGTAAGAGTCAGAGCAGAAACATCTGCTCACCAGCACCGAGTCACAATCATGGCTCCTCCTACTGGCCACAGGAAATCAATATGTGATAAACTTTATCTGATCTCCAACATGAGCACAGGAAGTGATTTGTTTGTGCAACAGCTGATAGTCAACAGAGCGTCTCGAGATGCTCCGGGAGAGACGAGCGTCTGATAAACTGAAGCTTCCACGTCACGCAGCAGTTTGTTCAGACAGGTGGTGTGCTGCTCTTCAGGCGTTGGGTGTAGTCCCGCCCCCCTTCGTGCTTTGGGTGGACGAGGAACGCCGTAGCCAATCACCTTCCAGCTGTGGGTTTGTAAGCAGCGGTTTGCAGTGACACTGGGGGACTTTGTCCTGGACTCTGCTGTGTTGTTGGAGTCACTGGTTTGTCTTTTTTCTGCTGTTGACAGAGACTCAGAGACGACCTCTGACCTTTGGTTTGTGAGCAGTGTGTGTGTGTGCAGTAAATTTAAACTCAGAGTTTTCTGTTCCTGTTGTTTCTGATCACAAAGCCGTCAATGAGTCACCATGGCGACCGATAAGAGCAGAGGCCAGAATTATGAACACTGGTCGGTTCTGAGTTCAGAATAAATCCTCCGTGATCACTTCCTCTGTCCTGTCATTGATCACCGATCGATTAGAAAGTCAGCTGTGTTTCACGTCACAAATATTTCATGTTTGGAAAGATGTCAACAGAGTCAGACAGGAGGGGAGGGGGCAGCCACCTGCCAGGTGAGGTTTTGTCTCGAGCAAACTCAGAGCTTCTCCTGAGAAACGACTGAAATGCTGAAGAGCTTCCTTGTGTCCATAACTCCAGGCATCAGGATGAAGCACGGTGGATAAACTGTGCAGGATGTGGATGTGATGATATCTGAACAGAGAATATTCATTCTTGACTCAAATACTCAGTGATTCCTAACAACAAGCACGGCTCTCATACGAGCTCCTAACAATCAAAGACTCGATGTCAACCCTTTTCTCTCGCTGCTGTTTAAATTTGACTCTTTGCTGAACAGAACGAGCACTAACACTCCAGCTTCTCTGAACACTGGAGCTTGAACACAAACTTCACTTTTTTCCTTTAATATGACACCGCCGGCTTTTTAGCTGCCTCCACCAAAGATCCACCAATCAGCTCGGGACCTGCAGCGCTGTGTTAGCCTCTCACTGCTGACTTTAAGGGCTCTTTGTGGACTCTGTGCTTCTACATGTGAGCTCGTAGTCTCTGACGAGCTCAGAGGGCAGAACATCACAGTCAGTGACAGGACTTTAAATGATGGGTCAGTGTTTCCTGTTTCCTGTTGGTGTGAAGCTTCCTTCCAGTTTGCATCGCTCTGATTATACACACAGTATTTTAACTGTACCTGCAGTGATGTTCAGGCCACATTTAAAGTTTGGTATCAAACTTTCAGTCAAGCGTGAAGTGAAACATGTTTTTAAAATATAACTTTAGGCTGTTTTTGCAGGACCACACAAATAAGGTTTCATATAAGAAAAGAACTACGTGACATAAAATCAGAAGCACAAAGTTTCTAATGACACGTCTCTGAGCCCAAACACAGCTGCTCTAAACGCTTTCGATTCTTCCACCTGTCTGATGTCACAGAGGGAATAGGAGCCACACCCACCCGCCGCTCAAACCTTTTGGTTGTGAGAAGCAGCCAATAAGAAATGTATCTTAAAGGGGGAGGAGCTAAAGGGATGAGCTGAGGCGTCGCAGGAGGCCCAGCAAGTAAAGAAGGATTATTTTGAACTATGAATCATGCAAAGCTGCTCTGGGAGAGAGTCCAGGAATAAAACGATGAAGCTGGAGATGAGCAGAGGCATCATCTGCTCCCAATCACAAGCTGAAGGTTGCTGCTCAGTGACGATATCTCTGTGAGCTATTTTTAACCAGTGAAGTGCTTTTATGGTGCTGCTGGTCCTCTGCTGTAGATACTGGTGGGGTGGCTGAGTGGCGCCCTCTGCTGGTGTGAAGCATGCACAACTAAATGCTGCTGTTTGCACACCCAGCAACACTTTGTTGCTTTAAAAGTTGTTGTGACGCCTCGTGTAGGTGTGTGCAGCTGATCTAATGGACACAGGTGCTGCGTCGCATCAAATGCTGCAGCAGCACAAACAGAACCTCACACACGATTATGTGTATTTTATAGATCATCACACAAACTCACATGATTACAGACAGATTATCACGGCACATGTGCGCGTTTTTACAGCTCGGCCTACAAACAATAAATGTGTCCATGTTTCAGGAGGCCCCTCCCCCTCAGGAGGAGGTGTCGGTCTTGTTGCAGCAGCAGAAGCAGAGGCGTGGACGCAGTGTTCGGCTGTCAGCGGCTTTACTGCGAGCACCTCTTTACACGCTCTGCAGTTTTTTGCTGAGTCGGTTCAGAGCGTCTTCGACGATGTCCAGCTCGTGCCGGATGTCCTTCACCATGCTGTTGATGTTGTTGGTGTCCTCCAGCACGTCCACGCTCTGAGTGTAGGGGTCGTAGCGTATCGTGAAGGGACGTCGAAGGGTCTTGGCAAACTCCCTGCAGACACAGCACACACTTTACATCCTCAGCTGAAGCTCTCAGAACCACAATCAGGGACACACGGGGTCAGGGGTCACGGTGCGTCTCACACAAACTTGCAGCTCACCTCATTTTGTTCTTGGCTTCCTCGAAACTGTCGGCCACATAGTAAACGTGCTGAAACGTGGTGATCACGCACTCCTGGTTGCAGGTCACCGTGGGGTCAAAAGGAAGGATGTTGGCACTGCTGGACAAAGCGTGCTGGGAGGACAGATGTGCACAGATGTTTTAGATAAAGTCCAAACGTACTGAAACCTGAGCGCAGGTGACTGCTGCGTCAGGTAACTAGCTTAGCAACGGTTGGTGTTAGACTGGATCAGCTGGAGGACGCTCGGTGCTGCTTCTGCCAAAAACCAAACACTGAGAGCGAGTCGTGAGTGCAGCGAAGTAAAATCTCACATGTTGAAGTTTTAAGCATCAAAACCTGGAAATACTCGAGTAAAATACAAGCACACAAAAATGGGAGGAGTTTTAAGATGGTGTTTTTATGCCATGTGGATTTTTTTAACCACTCAGTGGGTTTAAGAAAACACAAAAATCACTAATAATCTGTCGTTTAAAAATCGTCAGATGAAGGTGCAGGGTGGAGGTCGGAGGTCACCTGGAGTTCACTGACGGAGGAGAGCAGCCCCGCGCCGTACGCCCTCAGCCTGCCGTCCTGCTTACAGAGCCCAAACTCCACAGTGAAGAAGTAACACTGGAACAAACAGGAGGACACGACATCAGCTCAGAGCGCCACTGCACGCGCTCAGCAGCGCTCGTCTGTGTGTTTGGTGGATCAAAGCCTGGTGTGGATGAAACTGTGGACAGCTGAGGCTCAGCAGCGTCACATTAGCGCTCACTCAGCACGCTGTATACACGCACTGACAATCAGCAGTCTTGATTATATTCATTTATTCTTTTTCTTTATCTTATTTCTGTATATTTGTTTATGTGAATTCTTTCATGTTATTTTCACAGTTTGCACCTTCGATCCCGGACGACGATATTTCGTCCCACTTATACCTGAGTGTTTACTGTTGGCTTGACAATAAAACTCGACTTGATTCAAAGACTCAGGACAGGAAGGTTTAGGGCGGGGCCGTCACCGACGATGACCTTGGTGGGTTAAAGCTACCCAGATGATAAACCAGGTGGAAGTATAAAGGACGATGGTCCACCAGGGGGCGGGGTTTCACCCCGGGGCGAGCGCACACAGAGGATCACTCAAAGTCACCTGAACAAACTATAACATGAATATTTTGAAGCTGAAGGAAGAATTTTGTAAATGCATCAGCTGCTGAACAACACTGCTTATTATGAGCAACTCTGAATATACTGTAAGTAAGAATTGCTGTGATTGGCTCGTTCCTCACTGATGAGAAGCCCGGTGGTGTCACCTGGTGGTGGAGATGTAGAAATGCAGCAGAGGTTTGGAGCTCAGCAGGTGATTAACAGGCTCTACCTGTGAGATATGTACACTTTGTACTTCCTGTGTGAAGCAGCTGAACTCTCAGTGAACGGCATCGCAGCACATCTGCTGTCAGGGCCAGCCAATGACAGGCTGCCACAGCTGTAAGATAAACAGGCGTGTTTCTGTGAGGATGGCGTGCTACTCAGGAGCTCGATTCTTACGGGGAGAGGAAGAGGAGACCCTGAGACTGACTGAGGCTGAGTGCTTGGGCACTAATCCAGGTGTCCTTCACCTGTACGTGTCAGTCAGTGCTCTGTTTCACTCCTATTGGTAGTTGCCTTAATATTTAGACAAGTTCAACTCGGGACACGCCCACCTCACAACACTAACTCCATATTTCACCTCCAGCTCACTGAGGTCATCAGCTCGACCTCTCACCTGCTGTGCTGAGCTTTCCTGTCCCCATAAGAAGAACTGAGGACTTTCAATCAGATTTAAGGACCTTTTTTGTCACGTCTGAGTTCCTCGTGGTTTCATCCCAGCTTCCTGTCTGCGCTCTGTCTGTAACGCTGTGAGAACTTTGTTAACTTTGTGACGTTTGCTGTTTGGGTTCATGTGTCCATGTGAAGCACTTTGGTTCAACTTCTGTGGTTTTAAAATGCTCTGTATAATAAAACTGACTTGACAGCCTTATGAGCCTTCATATGTGAGGCCATGTTGTTCCCGCCTCATCCAGGTGTATTTAGGGTGAGTCGGCGCCGCGGCACTCACCGTGGCCAGTTTCTTTACATCATCATCGGAAGCGCCAAGCGACGCCAAACCGAGCTCCTGAGAGAACTGAGCGAAGCTGGGCTCAGCAAGCAGAGGCACGTGACCCAGCAGCTCATGGCATGTGTCTCTGCAGCACACACACACACACACACACACACACACACACACACACACACACACACAAGGCTTTAGAAATATGAACACAATAAAGAAAGACAATAAAACAGACTGTTATAGTGTGTGTGTGTGTGTGTGTGTGTGTGTGTGTGTGTGTGTGTGTGTGTGCACTCACGGCTCAGGTGTGTACAGAGGCTCTGAGCTGTGGCGGACGTACTGAGTGCAGTGAAAGACTCTGAAGGCCAGACCTGACAGGAAGTCTCTGGGGGAGAGGTAACCAGCAACGGGCCTGATGATGAAGCCTGAGCACTCTGCTCAAACACACACACACACACACACACACACACACACACACACACGTAAAACTGCGTGTTAAGCGATGCATTTGAAAACTTTGTGTGCGTCTAACTTTTGCACTGTTGCAACCGTGACAGAAAGTTAGTCTAGAGCCCCGGCTTGCATCTGACGGTCAGCGATGGGCAGTAACACGTTACAGGTAACTCATTACTGTAATCCGATTACTTTTAAAAGTAACGAGAAAAGTAAGGGATTACTATTGCAAAAAAGTAATTAGATTACAGTTACTTTGCCGTAAGCACGCTGCATTACTGCGTTACTAAACCGTGATTTTGTTTGCGAAAGTGTCTCATGATGTAAGCGCGTGCGACGTTCGTGGTAACAGACGTGTCAACAATATGGAGGGCAGGAGAGAGTACGACCGTGCAGCATTTAAAGCGTGGAAGTAATCACATTACTTTGAGTTTGATTCCTTACAAAGTAACACAAACGTTCGCGTCTGCTGTGCACTCTGCGCGGGAAAATGAAACCTTAAACTTCTGAGCAAGTACCGAGCATGCACACCTGCACCGGGCACACCTGCTAACCTGCACCCGCACCACTCCTGCTAAACACGTGAAAATAGATTTTAGAGCGACAGGACTCAGTGCTGCTTTTGATTTTATTTATTTTCTGCTTTGTTTTACTTGCATCTATTTGAAAGAGTCAAACACAAAACAATTATTTTATTTTAAATACTGGAATGTGCAGAAAATAGGTCTAAATGTTAAACACATCTTCCAGTCAAAGACTGCACATGATTTAATTTTTGCTTGATGCATAAAGTTAAAGATTCAAACTAATAAAACACGTTTTAAAGAGACTTTTTCATTAGATTCAGTTTTATATGCTGGATTATGCAGAATAAAAGTCGCTTTATTACCTATTCAGGTTGTGTATCGTGTTTTTTAAAAGTAACTAAGTAACTAATTACTTTTGAAAATAAGTAATCAGTAGAGTAACGGGATTACTTTTTTGGAGACGTAATCAGGAATTAGTTAATGGTCACTTTAACTTGACCACACGGTTGACGGTTACCTTTAAGGAAGTGCGAGACGTCCTCCAGCTGGGGGATGTTGTCCTCGCTGTACTTGCAGTACTTGGTCAGCAGGGGGAGGTTCTTCAGGTACTCCCTGCAGGCGTGGCTCGGGTACAGCTTGTGGAGCTCCCTGAACACCACGCCCCAGGTACGCACCTCCTCTGCGGTGTAGTCCACGCGAGGGATGGGCTCCCCGCTGTGAGAGACGGAGTTACAGGATGAAAGCCCTTCAAGGTTTTATTATTAGCTTCATTAATGAAAACATCCATAAGAGGAACTCACTGTTTGTAGTTTTTAGCTAAACCAGAGAAATATTGTCTTCGTTCTCTGTACACGTTGTCCTTAAATCCCTGCAGGAACAGCAAAACCTCAGTCGGTTACCGAGTTCACGCTTCATTTCAGAGCTCTGTCCGCTGACGCACATACCGGATGATCTGCATCAAGTTCAGAGCCGTACATCAGAACCCTGTTTACACACAAGTCCAAGTCTGAGATCTTCTTGGGGAACCACGGCACACCGGGCACATCTGAAACACAGTCAACACACGCAGACCTGTGAAATAATCATCTCTACCACAGCTTCTGTTTAGTCAGAGTACGACCAGGTGTACCGTCCTCGGGTAGAGCGGAGCCGTCGAGCGGCGAGATCTCCACGACGTCCGTGTGCTTCCTGAGCAGCTCGGCGAGCTCCTTGAACTGCTCGTGGTCTGTGTCGCAGTCCACAAAGATCTCAAAGTCGGAATTCCTTCGTTTGGACTTTCGGGACTCGATGTGGATGAGGTTGACGTGTTTTTCCTGCGCACACACACACACACACACACACACACACACACACACACACACACACACACGCCCAAAGAAGATGCTGTAAAAGCTTCCGATCACATTCCTGGCCAGTCACACACATCCTCAGAAAACCACATCTGTGTCAACGTAAAGAAAATGAAGCCTCACCTGGAAAAGTTTCAGAGCCTTTATAAGACCACCGACTTCGTTTTTCAGAGTGAAGATGATGGTTGTGGAGCCTCTCCCGAAGCTGCTGGACACGGTCTTGTTGTCCAAAGACCTTCCTCTGCGAAGCTCCTTTCCTTCTGACTTCCTGGCGTACATGCTTCTCCGGATTTCAGTGATACAAATATGAAATTTGCAGTGATGGTTCAGGAAACTTGTTTTGGCACCGGCTGCATCAGAGAGTCGTCTGGTAGGAGTGCGACGTAAAGGTCGTGACAGGATGAGTCTCCAGCTGTTCTGTCGCTCTGCACGCCGGCTGCTGCCTTTATGGAGCTGCAGCAGAGGGGCGGGCGCTTCATCAGGAGGAAGATCAGCATCACGCCATATACATCACAACACACGACGCCTTGACTCGTCACCACCTGTTCACTTATTGTTGAGTCAATGTGACGATAAAGTGTTACTGTAACCGTCCTTTAAAACACACGAACGCATGAACGTTACAGTGACTGTGAACGACTCACTGTTTGCTTCATGGCAAAGTTCTGTGTGCTGTTTGTGTACAATTCAATATTTACTGTATTTATGACACATTTTTATTGACACTGTTTCAGGATTAACGTCCCGTATTAGTTATAACTTCAGTGTTGGTCAAGTTACTTGAAAAAAGTAATCAGTAACTAATTACTGATTACTTCCCCCAAAAAGTAATCCCGTTACTTTACTGATTACTTATTTACAAAAGTAATTAATCAGTTAGTTACTTAGTTACTTAGTTACTTTTTAAAAACACGAATTACAACCTGAATAGGTGATAAAGTGATAGATCTTTCAGCCCAATTCTACTTTTTCTGCATAATCATCATACAAAATGTAATCAAATGGAAAAGTCTCTTTTTAAAACTTGTTTTATTAGTTTTAATCTTTTAACTTTATGCATCAAGCAAACATTTAATTATCTGCAACATTCTCTGACTGGAAGAAATTAGTTTAACATTTAAACCTATTTTCTGCACATTCCAGCACATAAAATAATTTTTTTTGTGTGTTTACACTCAGTCTTTCAAATAGATGCAAGTAAAACACAGCAGAAAATAAATAAAGTCAAAGACTAGCGGTCCTGTTGCTCTATTTTCACCTGTAAAGCAGGAGTGGGGTAGGCGGAGGGTTACCCTGGTGCAGGTGTGCAGCGGTCAGTGGAAGAATCCGTGAGTTTCTCTGTGAGTTTCCCATTACGTCGTAGCTACTCGGTGCTTGTTTGGAAGTTTAGGGGTTTTTTCTCTGTAAAAAGAAGTTTTCTTCCCACGCACAACGGACACTAATGTTTTTGTCACTTTTTATGGAATCAAACTCAAAGTAAGGTCAGTACTTCCACGCTTTAAACGCTGCACGCTCATACTCTCTCTGCACTCGATATATGATCCATTGTTGATCTGCACACAGCTGTTGTCACGAACGTCGCACTCGCTTACGTCACTGTCATGAGACATTCTCGCAAAAAAATCACGGTTTTAGTAACGCAGTAACGCAGCGTTCCTACGGGAAAGTAACGGTAATCTAATTACTGTTTTTGCAATAGTAATCCCTTACTTTACTCGTTACTTTAAAAAAGTAATCGGATTACAGTAACGCGTTACTGCCCATCTCTGGTTATAATAGAAGCGTATGACTGTCATATAAAGTCCCAGGTTATACGTGTTATAGTTTCAGTACCTGAAACACATGTTTCTAAATCAAACTGAGAACATTGTTACAGTTTGAGTGGAGAGAGAACAAATGATGTTGCAAGTATTTGAATTAATGAGTCAACATGTTAACGTTAAAGGCTGCATCATCATCATCATCATCATCAGCAAACTTTCTCTCACTGGACTCACAGAAATCATTTTGAGCTGCAGGTGTTGGTTCTGCTCTTCTCTCTTCTGTCACACATGAAGACAGTTAAACACTAAATGCTGGAAATGTGGGAATGAAGACATTCCTGTTTGTCTGTTTGCTGACTGCATTTTAGCCACGGGACAAAATAAAAGAATTATTTATACGACAGAAAACACACAAAATCTTTTTAAGTAAATACTTTAAAGAGCAGAGTATTATCAGTATTCTGACTCCTGTCCTGGACTCGAGTTACACAGAACAGTGCAGATGCTGAAAGGTGAACCTGGAGACGCTGTTGAGTCGTTTTAAAGAAACTTCTGGTTATGAATGCAGAAATTATATTTGTGGTTCCATTTTTTGAAAGTTTACCATCATTTTTTGTTCAGTCCTGTTTTAATATTATTTTTTTTACATAATCAGCAGGTTGTTTTGATCTTTCAGGAGGTAAATGGACTGATTGTTATATAGCAGTGCTCTACTCTCCCAGAGTACTCAGAGCGCTCTATACAACATGTCACATTAAGTCCTTACTGACATTCACACACATCCAAACTCTGATGGGTTGGAGAGCAACTTCGGGTTCGTATCTTGCCCAAAGGCCTGCAGGCCAGGTGGGGGTCGAACTCCCTCCTGAGCTACTTCGTATACTCTGTAATACAGTCACGTGTGACTACAGTGTAAGGAGGGGAAACATGAAATATAAATCTGTATCAGTGTTTTATTTTACCCAGATAATAAGACTTGGAGCGACCAGTCAGTGTGAGTAGACACTGATAATGCAGAAAGACTGTAAAGCGAGCCGTCACAGCTTTTTATTGATAAGACTTCAAAACGTATCAACTGGATCTCGTGATCATCATCGCTCAGGACGTCTCCTCTGTCAGGAAACAGAGGGCGGGTCTGAGTCACCTGGGGAAGCCTCAGTTATTCAAACTGAACCAAATTCTTCTTTATTTGTCTCCAACAAAGAGCAACTTCAGTTTCACCAGCGGACGTTTTGCACAGGTGGCATCTTATCGCAGCTTCACGCTGGAGCTCCTGAGAGCGACACAAATGTTTGTAGAAGCCGTCAGCAGGCCGAGGTGCTTCATTTGAAACACCTGAGTGATTTGGACAGGTGAGGGACGCTTTTGGCAGAGCAGTTTGTTTTACACAAAAATAACAAATGTTACACTGAGTTAGAAGTTTCCACCAAAGGTTTCATCGCATGTTCGGTTGCTCATGGTCATAACCTCATACGGGGGTAGCTCACATCGGCCATGTAGTCCGTCTATAACGAGTAATTGTAGTTACAGCGAGAGACAGGAAGTCTCGATCTGCTTCTCTAATTCTGTCTAAACCTGCAGCCTGACTCCAGCAGGCTCCACATCAGGCCTGGCGTATTTAAACACATTTACGGCCGGACGTGACCCTCAGCAGCCCTCCGATGAACGTCACTGATGCGGGTTTGCTGCGAACTGCAGCCGTGATTTTCTGGGCTGCAGATCTGAGTCTGATGCTGCTTCTTTGAAAAGCTTAATGAGAGTCAGACTCAGAGTGTGATCCATCTACTGGCTGTTTATGTGATTAGCGAGCCCAGGCCTTTGTGCAGCCCTGTCTGCTGATGCTGTTTCTGTGCAGGCTTGTTTTTTTACTGCTTTACCTTGTTACGCACTGATCTTCATTCACATGAATGAAATAATGCACATCAAATACAAATGTAACTTCCAGCATGAATCCGAATGCAAAGCCGACTCTAAAAATATCCCAAAATTACTCTAAAGATGCTAAAGCCCGGTAACGCTGCAGACAGCGCCCGAGGAATAAAATAATCAGAGTGTAATTCAAGCGGAAAACTGAACTGTGGAGGCCTGAGAAGTGTTTTAGGACTGAGCCTGTATCAGTGCAGAGACCTCACAGTCTGACACGAGTCCATAATCACACTGGCTGTGTGAAGGTTTTGCATTCAGCTGCAAACGTTTGGACCATGACGTGTCTCGGACTGTTTGTCACTTTCATTTGGAAAGTCTGTCATTACTCCACATAACATGTTCCACCATAGACATTACTGCAGTTTAACTGAGGCTCAAATAGAGACAGAGCGTCACACAGAAGGAAGTCTCTCAGTCTGAAAAATGAGCCGATTATTTAGTGTCTTCATTAAATCAACCTACAAACTGGGACCTTTTACTGAAGTCAAAGAAACACTTGAGCAATGGATAATATGCCCACATCACCGATCAATGTTAAAATGTTTAAAACAAACAAAAACCCCACCAGGTGGTATGAAGCCCACCACCATATTGGGGATACCCCCCGTATCTCTTGGTTTTCTCCAGTATGGACAGATACAGTTTGGACGTCAGCAGGAAGATTGGGGGGGGGGGGGGGCTTTAAAATATGTTTTGAGAGGAGGTGAGGAGGAGAGGTCTGTATCTAAATGGCAGCTTTCTAATATTTAATCAACGTTGTCAAACTTATAACACTAAAAAGATATTTTTAAAAAATGACAGTTAAGACACTTGATTTTATCTAAACATATTCAACACCACTATCCAATCTCACACTCCGTAAGAAAAACCCCATCGATCAGTTGGAGGCATGGAGACGGGATATCCTGGAAAACAAGAAACGACGGCTCATTTAAAATGTCACAAACAGTCCAGAGAATCCGAGATATTCCAGACTCATGTTGGAGACTTTCAGGAGAAAAAGGCTTCTTCACTCTGGATGGGACGGTCAACACTGAAGAAACACTGCAAGACGTTAACGTATAGTTAGTGCTGCATCAGGTGACCCCGAATCCTCCTTTAGGTGGAGGCTGCTGGGGGATTCCCATGATGCACTGGGTGTTTCTTCCTCACTCATTATGTGTTAACAGACCTCTCTGTATTGAATCATATCTGTTATTAACCTCTGTCTCTCGTCCACAGCATGTCTTTATCCTGTCTTCCTTCTCTCACCCCAACCAATCACAGCAGATGGCCCCGCCCCTCCTTGAGCCCGGTTCTGCCGGAGGTTTCTTCCTGTTAAAAGGGAGTTTTTCCTTCCCACTGTCGCCAAAGTGCTGCTCATAGGGGGTCATATGATTGTTGAGTTTTTCTCTGTATGTATTATTGTAGGGTCGACCTTACAGTATGAAGCAGCTTGAGGCGACTGTTGTGATTCGTCTCTGTCATCCAGACTAAATCTAATATTGTTGGTATGCAGGTACCTCATGAAAACTGTGTAATAAGTGTTTAACCTAACAGCATTTTTACTGTTTGAAGTCCTAATCCATCTATTGCACGGCTGGTTTCATATAAATCAATAAATTCATGTAAAAATGTGTAAATTCATGTTGTGTTTAAGAAAAACTAACAAAAATGTTTAAAAGCTTTATTTTCACATTATTGAGAAACTCTACACATCATTCACTATTCGTCTGTTATGTGAAGTTTTTAGTGTAGAATTTAAGAAAGAAAACATTTTCATGGTAAGAAAGAAAATCAGATTCATGTACAAATCTGAGGAAATGCTGTGAAGTTTTAGCTTTATTTCTAAAAACACTTTTGAAGGTTTGAAAACATTTTATTATTTTTATTTAAAGTGAAGCGAGGTACCAGGAGGCTTTTTGAATAAAAACAGCAGATTTCAGGTTATTAGTTTGTAAAATATGTTTATTTGTAAAAACACATTTGGATGTTAAAATGACATCACAGTGACATCAGCAGCCGTTTCTTCTGCTTCGATGGCGTGCGATCCTTCAGCGAGGCACACGTGACCGAGCGCGAGCGTCCGTCAGGAGAGACGACGGATTTTAAAGATGTGAAGTTCAGGAAACGCGACGAGCCTGAGCCGCCACACGGAGCTTCAACGGGTCGCAAAACTTCGTCTACAGATTAGCTTCAGGACAGAAACTGACGTCCAGCTACGGCGGCGAGAGCTGGAAACCACAGCGTGAGGTCAGACCTTAAAGTTTCCTCGCTCTGAGCCCGTGGCATTGAACAGTAACGAGGAAGAACGCTGAGAGCTTCCTGCTGGGCCGACCAACGCTCAGACATCGTTTCATCGCCTCCTGAAAGCTCAAAGTCACGCGTGCCAAACCTCAAACCAGCCGGAGAGCCAGGCTCCGCCTCAGCTCAACAAGCTGCTTCCTGCTGCGTACAGGATGTTCCTCCAACATCTCAACGTCAGCAGAGACAAAGCTGAGCCTCAGTAATCAGAGTACCTGGCTCGCTGCGTGCTGACAGCAGGGGGCTCGCTGCGGGGTCAGCAGCTGATGAAGGCACAGGTGTAAAAGAGGCGGAGTTCACCTTGAAGGCACTACAGGTGAGGCGCCTGACGGTCTCCTTTAAAACGACGGAGACTTTTTCGTTAACCGGGAGCCGAAACGTGACGGCGCCGTGTGAGGCGTAAACACCGGAAACAGCGTTTTTTTCTATCACATCGACGTCTGTGAGGCTGAAGGCCACGCGTGGACGCTCGCTCTCGTCACGTGTGCCGTCGCAGATCAGGATGAGGACACGTCACACAAACGCAGGAGGTTCAACAAACAGCGACAGAAATGTGACGAGTGCAGCGGCGCTTTAAGGCAAACGTAGTGTGTGAGGCAGTGATTGAGTCTTTATGTTCTCAGTGACAAACGTCACAGACTCGACCGTTGGAGGTAAGAACGAGGTCAAAGGTCACCTTTAACTCATAATGACTTTTGGGCCGCGTCCCCTTCAGACCTACAAAGTCGTCTCCTTGTTCACCTCTGCAGATTCCTTGATCGCTCCCTGGAAGTCCCGCTCCAAACGGGAAGCTTGGACCCGTGGCTGGAGGAGCAGCATTCCCGTTTGGTGTCTGAAATCGAGCCGACCGGTTCAGAGGTGCACAAGAAGAACAGACGCGCTCCCACGACCTCGTGACCTCCGGCACAATAAGAAGATCCTAGCTAGTGTCTACGAGCACTTTTTGTCTTTGCTGAATCATCGTCTAAAATTTATGTGCAAGAGCAGAACCGCCCCGAGCCAGTCGTTGTTACACCAAAGACAGAAAAGCTGCGCTTCTCCTCCCGAGGTAAACGACCTCTGATCCAGCGGTTCTGGTTTGAAGGCGTGCGATTGGTGGATTGTTCTGGCGGCAGAGTCGGGACCTGCAGCGCGGCGCTCACAGTGACGATTAAAGCGTGTGATTAGTGAGGCTGTGTGCAAAAATACATTTGGATTCATTCAGATGTGAAGCAAGAAAAATAAAAAAGACTTTACACTGTACAGGAGCTGAGGCGTGAGAGGCGGCGAGGCTAAAACTGCTCTGACAGCAGCTCGCAGAGTCTCTGAGACACCGAGTCCCTGCTGGTCCGGAGCGTGAGGCGGTACATCTGCACAGGAAGCAGTCAGAGTCACACACAGGTGAGGGCTGCACACAGAGTGTGTGTGTGTGTGTGTGCGCGTTTACCTGAGCCTGCATGTTGGGCTCCAGTCGGAGCAGGCAGCCCACCTGAGTCGTCTTCGTGTGAACGACTCCCGCTCCGACAAAGTTCGCAGGATTGGGATCGACGCCGTCCAGCAGAGCGACGCCGAAACCTAAAATCTGGAGGAAAACACATTTTCATATTCACACAGCGGGAATAAACGTGGCGTCTCTGCACGCCCGCGAGTCTCGCCGTCGCCACGCCGCTGTGCCGACCTCGAGTGACCTCAGCTTTGATGTTTGTGCAGCTGATCACGTTTGTCTGATCGCCACAGGCTGAAGAGCGTACGCTGTAATCTGATTACTGCTATAATTAGGGCTGTTCGATATAACGATATATATCTGATGATGATATAAAAACGTCTGTCGTTTGTTTCGTGGTGTCGCAAAATAAACTGTTTACAGCAATATTTGTTCATGTTCTGATGTCACTGTAGTTATTATTAATTTCTTAAAGTTCTCTTTATTATTTAATATAACCACACTACGGACGGACAAGCGCCTGTTTTTATGCGTTGTCGTTAGCAACAGCGACGGTAAAACCATCACGTGTCTGCTTGTTTATGTTCCACATAAACCTTTCACAATAAAGCTCAAGATCCTGTTGAGACTTAAATAAATTAAAGTCTTAAATAAATTAAATAAACTGAATCACGTGAAAGAGCAGATTATTTACGGATGAGAAGTAAAAAAGACGCCAGGTGCTAAAAAATAAACTTTAGACTCAAACGTTAGAACAGGCTTTTCCCCGCAGCACGCCGTGTAATAAACACTCACAAAGAAAACAGCGGCCGTTACAACTTATGTCAAAAAATGTTCATGCATCGGTTAAAACACTCGACTCCAGCTACACGACGCGCAGCAGGAAACACTTCACACAAGTCGAGCTGATTCACAGAATTTACAGAAAATGTTACATTTTTGTGATTTATATCGTTATCGGATGATAGATGTTTTATATCAGGAGATGAGGTTTTGGTCATATCGCACAGCCCTAATCTGATTACTGCTATAATGCAGCTATATTACTGTGTACTCTGTGACTCACACCTGAACCGAGGGTCAGAGGAGTTTATCCTCATCAAACCTCCAGCGTGCAATATCTGACCACTAGGTGTCAGTAGACTTCAGACACCTGAGCACAAACAGCTGACGACACGGAGCAGCCTGAGGGGGCGGCTGCTGTGATTCTAGCTGCGGAAATAAAACTGAACAAAAACCTTTTTACAGCCAAAGTGATTTGTGTTTTTTTACCTTGGCCTTGGCGACCTCGGTGTCCATCGGGTGTTTGGCTTTGAAGATTTTCTGGACCTCCTGCTGAGGACTGCGGACAAACAGAAGAAAGCTTCAGGAAACGAGTCCTCGATTACTACGTGACCCGTTTGAACCCCGACCCGTGATCCAATCCTGAAACACACTCGAGCTCTCTCAGATCAGACGTAAAACAGAACAAATGTTTGGTGTCAGCGCTCGAATTCAGAGGCTGAAGTGTTTTCAGTCACAGCAGCGATCGATCATCGATCGGCGTATTGATCAGTGAAAGCTGCGCTTACGCTCCGAGCTGCTTCCAGCGCTGGAAGAAGTCCTGTGACATCATCTCTGTGGGCTGGAAGAACTTGTTGAGCATCACGGGGAGCTTCACAGCGATGTTCTGCAGGGCCCCACCATACCTGAACGCGAGCACACACGCACACAAACACACACGTGTGCATTTATATCCTTGTGGGGACATCTCATTGACATAATGCTTTCCCTAGCCCCCACCCTACCCATCAAAAATGAATGCCTGACCCTGACCCTAACTGTGACCCTGACACTAAAACCACATTTTGAGTCTCAAAAATGCTTCAAACTCCTGGGATTTTGGTCCCCACGAGGGCTGTTTGTCCCCACAAGTATAGTAAACTACCAATTTTTGGTCCCCATGAAGATGTTAATACCTGTGCACACACACACACACACACCTGAACTGGATGTTGAGCACCGGCGCGTCGCTGAAGTCTGACACACACTCGATGTTCAGGATCTGCTGCATCTGAGCTCCGCCCTCTATCACCGGGTCGACCGTCTTCGAGTGGACGTTCAGCTGTGGACGCGACCGTTAAGGACTCTACTGAAGGTCACAGAGGTCAACATCATCAGAGACACAAACTCCTCTGAGTGAGCCTTCCTGATACTCACGGGGTTATTCTCAGACTACTGAGTGCACTATAGGGCTGCCACGATTAGTCGACTAGTCACGATTACGTCGACTATCAAAATCGTCGACGACTGATTTAATAGTCGACGCGTCGTTTGAAGCTTTGTAAGATCCCAAAAGACGCAGGAATAAGTAGTAGGATTTAAGAGTGTAATAACGGACTGAAACAGAAGATGGCAGCACTGCATGTACAAGGATGCCAGCTGCCGTTAAACCCCGAAGAAGAAGAAGCTGTGTCCCAGAATTCATAGCGCAGCCCAGCTCAGTTTCCAACAATGGCGGCAGCTAGTTAGTTTTAATATTACTCTTATTATTCTTTCTGGGTCACAAAATAAACGTTTAACATATTTTCATGCGAGAATGTAGCTGTTGTAAACCTCAAATATCTGCTCAGTTTATCAAGACACCACATATTTTCAAAAGCGCTCCGACGTTTTCGGAGACGTCTGTTAGCCACTAGCTCGATAGCTAGCCGGGGGCTAGGCTAACTAGAGCCGTGAGAACACCGGACTCCCGGCAAATCATTTTTAAACCCACCGCCGTCTTTCATTACTCAGGTTAAACATGATATATAAGTCACTTAGATAACTTAAAAATGTTATTGTTTGGCTTTTTTTAGTATTTTATTTGTTCCTGAGTAAATCGGTTTGGCTGAGATTAAAGTTATAGTTTTTACACAGCTGAATAAACGTCAAGCAGACAGCTGATTATCAGAAGTGTGAGATGCTCGAGAATTTACTCAGGTGTCCTGTTATATTTTAGATAGCAAGGAGTTTATTAAACTTCACCGAAACAATCTGCAAATTTCATTAAAATGTAATAAACTATCATCTTGTCTTTATTTTTAGTTAGCACAGACCTTAAACACTTAAAGCTGTAAGCTAATGATAGTTATATAAGAGCAGATGCTGCTGGTGCAATAAGCTGTATGTTTTACGTCCAATGGATGATGATCTGATTAGTCGACTAATCGCAAAAATAATCGGTGACTAGTTGACTATCAAAATAATTGTTTGTGGCAGCCCTAGTGTACTACTGAGTGCACACGTCTGTGATCAAACTCAAACTTTCAGCTGGATTTTATTCTTTTTAAAGGCAGGACGTTAACGTTAACGACACAAACACTAACACCAAGGATTTAACGTGCGAGCCCGTGACGTCCAACTCGTCTGCTCTGGTGTTTCAGTCTGCTCCACTCAGAGGTCACTTCACGCTTTTATTAACCTGCTCCCTGTTGCTCTCGGCCGTGATGATGTGAGTGCACAGACACAGTACAAACAGAGGACTGGTAGTAAACATGCATCAGCTTCCACAGCTCTGATGAAACAGGAAGTTCAGCGGGTATCTCACAGTCAGTTTCACCCACCGGGACGTCTTTGATCGCTCTGGAGATATTCTGATGTCACAGCATTAAAATCTGCTCTGATTGGATTTTCCTGCACTTTGGTAGCAGACGTTTGTTTCAGGGGGGCGTGGTCGTCACAGGACACCACGCCCACAGACATAGATGCTAAAGAATCGAATTTCTGTAGAAAACAGAATATAAATATTTAAAGAGGGTCTCGTCGCCTCTGCTCGGCTGTACTCGCCACCGGGGTCATGATGTTAAAGCCCAGCCCTCTCCAGCGCCGCCTCGAGTGGTTTTCTGAGTCGTGCAGAGCTGAAGCGGGAGCTCCTCGTGCTGCGGTTCGCTGTGCTGACGCAGAATTACGAGGTTTGTCATGAAAGGATATGAGACTTGAGCGCGTCGCTGCTGCTCACGGAGGAGGAGAAGCTGAGGAACTGGGTGGACGTCTTGTTCCCGTAGAACACGTACACGCGACCTGCGAGGGCGAGCGTCAACGTCAGGCAGCAATGATAACAAAGCTTCACAGAACAAACAAAAATAACTCAAACGAGATTTTAGAGTCTGGCAGGAGGAGGTCGTGCTTTTAAACCTCGATTTAACGAGCGGCTGCTCACCGAGGTTCTGCCGGTACTCAGACTTCAGGCCGATCTGTAACAGCTGGTTCTCGTAGATCACGCCGTTGTTCTTACAAACGAACCTGGAAGAAGAAAAACGTGACGACAGTTACACAAAGGAAATGTCATCGCGAGGCCGAGCACGGCGGTAAAGCGGCCTCTGGAATGACTCGCATCGCTAACGAGGAACGACGGCGTGCAGAGGTAAACACGGCATTCAGTGATGTCAGAGGCTAACCTCCTGTCAGGTCTCTCTGCAGCAGCAGGATGCACGGCACTGCAAAGAAACCTGCGGCAGTTTGTTGAGAGTTTCACACCGTCTGGTTCACGGTGTGCAAACAGCAGGCGTGACGCAGCGTCACACACACGGCCGAGGTCACATGCACGCTGCCTGCTTCACACAACACTCACAACACGACACTTATGTCACGTTACACGGGCATCCTCGTGGACGACTGCAGCGCTGTGAGAGCGGCGTGAGCACCTCCATCGACACACAACAGCTCGGTCTCTACAGGCCTCAGTTAGCATGAGAAAGGTCAAAGTTCATGGCTGTTTGCAAAGCTGCTGCAAACCTGAATGAGCCGCAGCGGCGCTGAGACCAACGCTGCCCACAGAGACAGAAACATGAGAGCAGGTCGCTGCAGCTGAACCTCACCTGAGGAAGTTCTCCTCCGATACCTCTGTGGCTGCAGGGGGGGCGGAGCTCTCGGAAAACACGTCGATGAGCAGATTGGCTCCTGATGAGGGGGCGGAGTTTAGATTCAGGACATCCGTAAAAGAGTGGGCGGAGCTCTGGAAGACAGATACCAGCAAACAAAGTGAGAACAGGTGGAGGTGTGAACTACACCCTCCTGCCAGGACTGATCGATTCACAGCTGATCGAGCAGCGCGCTCGTCAGTGCAGCTACTGGTTACCAAGTCAGGCTGACAGCACCACGGTCCTATCAGAGGAGGAGGGGCGGGGCCTGTCAGTAGGGAGAAGGTCATCCAACAGTGAAGAAGAAGATGGACAGAGTTTGAAGATGAAGGCAGCTGGAACAGCGACCTGCTGCAGGCTTTCAAACAGGTATTCGCAGATTTCACAGCAGCCAATCACAGCTCTGCATCTGTGGTTACCTTGTTCGTGGTGTCGCTGTTCTCGCTGTGCTCCGTGCTGCCGTTCACGCTGCGGCGACTGTCGTCCATGTCCGGCAGTTTTCCGGGTCCTTTCTTCTTCTTCAGCTTGGCCAGAATGGAGGACTCCCTCTCCGGGAACGGCGGCATTTCCTCCAGGACGGTGGCCTGTGCAGAGAAACAGGAAGTCAGTTAGCATCAGTGCTAGTTCGGCAGATGTCGCCACGGCGGCGGGTCTTAACGCACCAGGATGTCGGTGCTGGCGATGCAGCTGAGCCTCAGGTACTCGACGGCTCTCTGCTGAAGCTCCACGTCTGCGTTGCGAAGCTGGCTGTCGGAGCGCAGCACGTCCTGGATGGTGGCTTTCACTTCTGGAAACAAGTTGATGAACTTGATGTACGCCGACAGCAGCAGCGCCCGAGTCGGCACAGAGCACAGGTGGAACTTGGAGTGGAGGAGATTGAACTGGACCAGAGGGCTGAGGAAGAGGAGACAGAGTGGCGGTGAAACCTGCGAGCGGTGCCGTCAGCTTCAGCGGCGACGCGTCAGCTGAGAAATGACACGTTTCCTGTCTGCAGGCACATTTTTCCTATTCTGTCACAAAATCGTCCAATGAGAAGAGCTCAAAAACATTTATTATTCTTTAGAATAAAAATCTCAAACAACGAGACCAGACAAACATCCCCTGGACTGACGATCAGCTGTGGGTGTGGTTTGTACCTGGAGCGCGAGTCACCAGCAATCAGGTTACCGAACTCCCCCAGGATGTACCCGCCCACCTTCACCAGGTTCTCGTGGCAGGCGGGGGCTTGCAGCGCCTGCAGGTCAGAGAGGAAGTGACTTCATGAGACGGTAGAAGAACAAACGAACCACTCGCACGAGCCGGAAACACGTTCAGGATCACAGCTGCGTTTACGAAGGATTCCTTCATCCAACCGACCAATCACAGAGCTTTAAGCCCACTCGTTTCCTCACTCAGTGTTCAATGATCGAGCCAGTTTGGAGCCTTTAAAGAAACCCAAAATAAAACCTGGTCACATGATCAGACTGAAGCCACTCTGAACGCGTCTGCTGGGAAAAGAAGCGCGAGTTAAATCTGCGCCGTATCCTGACACGCTGCTCCCTGCAAATATAACTACACGTCACAGCAGTGCAGCTACTGTGATTGGCCCGGTCGGTCCCCGTGCGACCACATGCCAAATACACCGCGCGTGAGCATGAAGCTGGCAGCGGCGCCAGCTCGACAAAGATTCACCGCAGAAGTCTTAAAACAGCGGCGAGCCTCACCTCAAACACGGTCTTGGCGGCGTAACCTTGGACGTCGTCTCGGTTTATGACGATCTGGATGACGCGGTACCACACCTCCTCGCTGACGTAGTCCCCAGCGATGCGGATCAGGTTCAGGATGGTGTCCACGTACCAGGTGTAGTCCACGGCGTACTTCTCCGCCAGGATGGCCACTTTGAGCACCTGAGGAAGAGAAGCCAGAGGCTGAAGACGAGCGCTCACGCCGCTTAAAGTGAACGGCGAAACGTGCTGACATCACGACCCACTATCTCCTCTCTGATGGAGTAGTCGGCGGTCTCCAGGTAGCTCAGCATCTCTGCCACGATCTGCTTGGCGTTGCTGCGGTCGCACATGGCGTAGAGCAGATCCACGGCGCGCTGGCGAACGCTCACATCTCTCTCCGTCTGCACGGGACACACCAGGAAGCAAGTGTGAATTTCAAAGTAAAGGTCAGACTTATTTGAACCAAACGTTTGAGTTTTGTCAGGAGGGACGGCGTCCAGCTGAGACTCACCTTCAGAGCGTTGATCACAGTCTCCATGTGCGTCTTCACGGCCTCGTGGGAAAACTCGGAGCTGGCCAGCGTGCACATGCTCTCCAACGCCAGGTAGCGGAGGTTGGTTTCTCTGTGCTGGAGGAACTGGCCCAGCTGGTTACAGGCTCGCACCAACAGGGTGGGCTCGCTGGGAGACAACGGGGGACAAGCGTGAGGCTCAGACGCCCGAACACGCCGAGCGTGACGTCCGAGGACGACCGGAGATACGCGTGTCAGGAATGTGGGCCGGCCCAGGAACCCCTTCTACACTGCAGCACATCTGTACAACATCTGCTCGCTCAGCCCTCTGACATCATCTCATATTTGTGCCGTTTGTTTATGTTTAATCTGATTTGATCACGTTGAGCTTTTTGCACATTTTTACTTTGAACATTTAAATTTGAACTATTTTAAAATGTTAAATATTTCAATGTAACTTTCTGAGCTCATTAGATTCTGTTTTTAACATTTAACTTAAATTAATACTTTTAATTTATTACTTTGACTTTGTATTTGAGTTACATTTGTACTTACTGAGCTCTTTGTTCTGGTTTCCATGGCAACGCCTTATTTACGTTTTACACACAAACCTGTTTCATCTCCATCACAGGTGATAGGTCACTGTCACCCAATGACAGCTGAGCTAGGCACTGGCCCCGCCCACATGTGAAAGCAAACTGACGGATGTTTTGCCCGCCTCATGTATGACCTGCCTGTCATGGTGGATGATGAGGGCGATGGCTTCAAACAGAACGGCGTTCTTGGCGTTGGAGTGTTGGACCTTCTTGGACTTCGGAGGTTCCTGGGCTTTATTGAGGATGGTCTCCAAACACTCGGTGAGACGACTTCTCAGCGCGGCGTCCTCTGCAAAGAAAACCAGACGCTTCAAGCCCCGTCGCCACGGTTACGCCTCTCAAACCTTTACTCGTGGTGGACTAGCGCGTGCGCAGCAAACAGGAGCGGGCGTGTGTGGCGTACCTGGAGGAGGGTAGCACTGCAGCAGGCGCAGCAGTTTGACGGACAGCCACGGGGCCGCCACAAAGTAGTACGTGTAGTCCTGCAGGTCGATGGACGCCGACGTCACGATCTAAACAAACAGGAAGGAGATTAACGTCCCCGCCGGTTTATGATTGAGCCGAGCGACGCGTCACGCGGACACCCACCCTGCTGAGCCGGGCCACCGCCAGCGACACGGAGGTCTTAAAGTCATCCGGGTTCTTCTGGGCCAGAGTGGTGATGAGGCTGGTGGCTGCCGTCACCACGCCCTGGAATAAAGAAAGGCAGAGTCAGCGTTTCAGGGCGGGGCTTAAACTACGGCATCACATCGATCAGCTCGTTCTCACGATAAATATAAGTATTTAGCTCGCCACGAGGAGGCGGAGTCTCACCAGGTGCTGATCGTTCAGCAGATGGACGACCCGCGCGGTCCATTCGCCCATGGGCACGAGGTCGGGCGACGTCCTGTTGAGCCGTAACAGACACAGAGCTGCGCTCTGCTTCACGCTGTCCATCGTGTCCCTGAGAAGCAACGGCGACACGAGTTCACCAAACAGGAAGAAGACCAGCAGCCGAGGACACGCCCACATGCTCCTCCCATTGGTAATCAGACTACATCAGATTACACAGGCTTAAACCTACAGTCTGCTCACACTGTTCACACCAGCTCTTCTGTGTTATTTCAGTAACGCTGATGCGCCACGATCGCCGTTTTCTTATCGTTCACTCGTGAGCTCGTTCCCAGTAAACATCAGTCTGGCCCAGAAGGACGAGGTTTGCAGTCTTTTTGCTGTTCTTTGATTTTTAACTGATTTCTGCTGCATCACACTTCCCTGTCAGTGTATCCCTCCTCCAATAACTAGTTCCCTGATTAAGTGTCGCCTGTGGGCTGAGGCCCAAACAGAACACCAACATGTGTTTCAGTCTGAACATGAATCATCATCTATCTATCTATCCATCTATATCTCTCTCTCTCTATCTACCTATCTATATCTATCTCTATCTATCTCTCTATCCATCTCTAGCTCTATCTACCTATATCCATCTACCTACCTATATCTATCTATCTATCTATCTCTATCCATCTATATCTCTCTATATATCTATCTATATCTCTCTCTCTCTATCTACCTATCTATATCTATCTATCTATCTCTATCCATCTATATCTCTCTATATATCTATCTATATCTCTCTCTCTCTATCTACCTACCTATATCTATCTATCTATCTCTATCCATCTATATCTCTCTATATATCTATCTATATCTCTCTCTCTCTATCTACCTATCTATATCTATCTACCTACCTATCTCTATCTATCTCTATCCATCTCTATCTACCTATATCTATCTATCTATCTATCTATATCTATCTCTATCTATCTCTCTATCCATCTCTAGCTCTATCTACCTATATCCATCTACCTACCTATATCTATCTATCTATCTATCTCTATCCATCTATATCTCTCTATATATCTATCTATATCTCTCTCTCTCTATCTACCTACCTATATCTATCTATCTATCTCTATCCATCTATATCTCTCTATATATCTATCTATATCTCTCTCTCTCTATCTACCTATCTATATCTATCTACCTACCTATCTCTATCTATCTCTATCCATCTCTATCTACCTATATCTATCTATCTATCTATCTATATCTATCTCTATCTATCTCTCTATCCATCTCTAGCTCTATCTACCTATATCCATCTACCTACCTATATCTATCTATCTATCTCTATCCATCTATATCTCTCTATATATCTATCTATATCTCTCTCTCTCTATCTACCTATCTATATCTATCTACCTATCTCTATCTATCTCTATCTACCTATATCTATCTATCTATCTATATCTATCTCTATCTATCTCTCTATCCATCTCTAGCTCTATCTACCTATATCCATCTACCTACCTATATCTATCTATCTATCTCTATCCATCTATATCTCTCTATATATCTATCTATATATCTCTCTCTCTATCTACCCATCTCTATCTATCTCTATCTACCTATCTATCTACCCATCTCTATCTATCTCTATCTACCTATCTACCTACCCATCTCTATCTATCTCTATCTACCTATATCTATCTATCTACCTACCTATCTCTATATCTATCCATCTCTATATCTATCTATATCTATCTCTATCTACCTATATCCATCTATCTCTCTCTATCCATCTCTATATCTATCTATCTATCTATCTATCTATCTATCTATCTCTCTCTATCCATCTCTATCTTTATCTATCTCTATATCTATCTCTCTCTATCTATCTATCTATCTATCTATCTATCTCGCTTTTAAGGGTTGTTTCTGGAAACGTTTACCAAAGTGCCGACGGCCCGTAACAGCCGCTCGTTTTACTGGACGGAGGTGGAGTGCTGACTCCAGCTGTGAGTGAGGAGCTGTCTGTAACGACTGGAAGGATGGAGATGTGCGTGGTTATTCATCTCATCTGTTTCATGGCCTGTTACCCACACACTGCCTGCAGTCCGTGGATCGTCACTGTGTGATGAGCTCGGCTTTATTAAAGTGTAATGAGTGACGGCGCTGCAGGCCACAGCAGAGCAACCTCAGATAACGTCCGGTTGGATTTGGTGCCTCACAAACTGCTGCTGCAACAATCTACATAATTGACGTCGTATTTCTCGTGACCGGCTGGCGCCCACAGCTGACCCTGAACAGATTCATGACCAACACAAACAAACATTAAAGGAGCCGCTCGAGGCTAAAACGTGTTTGAGAACAAACCCGGCCACTAAGACTCTGGGAATCTCCGAGGCGAACGCCTCCGCCATCTCTCTGCTGCCCACGTTGGCGATGCAGTGCAGGGCCAGGTTCATGAAGGTGGGGTTGCGGCTGGCGAGGTCGTTCTTGATGGCGTTGTTGATGAGGCGGATCAGGTCGCTGTTGGAGTTGACCAGCACTGAGATGAAGAGGTAACCCTGAAAGGAGGAGACACGGCAAAGGTCACGTGACGGGATATTCTTCCTCTCTCCGACTCTGGAAATCCACAAACACACACAGCAGAGCCGGAGCGCCGCCACCACCCACACAGAGCAGCTGGAGGCGTGGCCTGTTACCAAAACATCAGCTGATCCCAGCGACTCTCAAATCAGCTGCCCTGACGATCATCATCATTTATTTACTCTCATGCTTAAAGTATTTTTACTGGATTACTCGTGTAACTGAACAGTCGTTGAGGCTTTGGAGGACTCCACGCCGTGCTGATCAGCCTCCACGCGCTCACTCGTTTCCTTTAAGGAAACAAAAACTGATCAATAAAATAAAACTGATCAGAAGCTGATTAACGACAGCTGCCCCACGTCAGGGTTGCAGAGATAAAAATTTACGTTTGCAGTAAATTTACATTCGTGTAGTTTCTTCTGTCACACACTTTACATGGAGTCTGGTGAGTTTAGAGCCTATGGCGCCTGCAGCTCCGCCTGCAGCGACTCAGCAGGAAGGATGCCCGCCAACAGCTCTGAAGCTCAGCACAGACCCTCAGAGACGCTCGGAGAGCTCAAGTCAAAGGCAGCTAGCTCTGTCTGACCCAGAGATACGACCACAGCGAGTTTGGGCTTTGAGAGACGGGACAGGGCGCGCTGCACTCGAGACTAAACTAAACGAGAAATTAAAGCAGAGCAATAATCATTTATCTTCTCTCATCGCCGGAAGCCTAAAAGTCACAGCTGGAAATAAAATCTAGTCTCTTGGAGCTGAAATGATTTGAGCCGATTCACTTCGCTCTCATCCAGAACACTGTTGGTAAAGTTGTTATTACACAGTTATTACTGCCTGCTTCATTAGAGGTTAAAACAAAAACACCAGGACGCCGCGAAAGGGAAACGAGCGTCACTGCAAGAAAAACATTTGGAACAAACATAAAATGTGTTTATCAACCCAGAGCGGCGTGAGGGGACAGTCCTGACGCTCTCGCACGTGATAACCCTGAAACATGGCGGCCGAGCGGCTCCGACACTCACGATCTGCTTCTCCGTGTACTTGTTGGAGCTCAGGAGGTTGACGGCCTCCATGTGCCCGAAGTCGATGTCGTGGCCCAGAAGGAAGATGAAGAGCAGCTTGCAGACATACTTCTTTTTACTGTAGCCGTCCAACGCCTTGTCTCCTGCACGCACGCACGCACACACACACACACACACACACACACTTTAATGTCTGTGTGATAAAAAGCAGCATTTTATTCCAAACAGCTGAGGCTCAGAGGGAAAAGCAGGTGGACTTCTAGTCAAATAATCCAAAGCCAGTGAGAGTGGGAGGTTCAGCATCTGCAGCAGTGCAACATCAAACACACATAATCTTTATTTTTGCATGACTGGGCTTTAATTCAGTGTTTGGAAACGTCATCATCCAATAAAACTGAAGAAAGATTGTTTTACGCCAGCCTCAGTACTTCATGGATGAGGAGCACAGTTGCAGAGACATGTGGACACAGTGGAAAGGCCGGGTGGAGAGGGTGGAGAGGGCGGAGAGGAGGCGCTATGTGGACACTCCCTGCCTGCATATCGCCTCCTCTCTGCAGACTAATTATAGGCAGCGAGGAACAGGTGGCAACAGGAGAAACAGCAGCAACCAGAGAGTCAGTGAGGTTTCACAGGGCAACACAAAGCAGTCGGGACAGGAAGCAGGAAGCACGTCAGGTGACTCGGCGAGCTCGTGTCTCCATCACCTACCTTTAAATTTGGAGCGGATGTTTGCCAGCTCCTTGTTTATCCTCTTTATCTCGGCCTCTTTACTTTTACCTGCAGACAGATCAGCGTTACTCAGCATGCACAGAGCTGCCATCACTCACGAATACAACATCCTGCCTTTTTTAAAGGACCCGCCCCCGCTGAGGAACGTGGCGTGCCGGTTTAATCGCACACTACAACATAAGAGCTTCCTGATAAAGCAGTGACATATCTTTACTTTATTATCTCCAGAAGCAGGAACCTCAGGCTGCCTGTTTTTGCAGCGTAGACCTGATGACGCTGCAGGATCACACAGAGCTAATCCTCCCTGCTTCCTGCTCCTTTCTCGCTCTGTTGTCACCAAAACCTCCAAATCGAACACGCTTTGTTCAGTAAGCCCCGAAACCAGCGGCTGAGACCATAAACCATCATTACAGTGTTTACTGAGCCCAGATCAGCTGAGCTGGAGCCTCGTTTTCTCACAGACTTCCATCCAATCAGACGTCTCTCTGCAACCGCAGGAGTCGCCCCCTGCTGGATGGTTTAAGACACTTCTGTGTCAGATTTACATTCAGCTAAATCCATCTTTATGTGCCGTCTCTGATTGTGACAGTAGGAACATTTTTCACGTGCTTTGTTGTGAAGAACGTGATTTATAACCTGATGAGCGTTCGCCAACATCTCACACTGACCGGATAATAAGAGGTGAAGGGAGCAGAGTGGATGTGGGAGCGCTCACACTGAGGGCCTGAATCAGCTGCACTATCAAACACAGAAGGCTTATTTTGAACTGTGAATCACAGTAAGCTGCTGTGGTGGATTCAGAATAAGTCACCCTGAAACGCCAGCATGAACAAAACCAGCAGAGCAGCAGCAGCCGGACGCTGCAGAATAAAATCAGGACGGTTTGTGTCGGGGCAGCAACAGGAAGCTCTAAGGCCGCGTTCCTGTTTTCTCACCCAGAACACTAACGTGCAGTTCTGCAACACCGTCGCCTACAACAGTGGTTTATTTATGCAGCACCACCTCACAACAACAGCCATCTCTGGGTTTATACTGGAAACGGATTTCATGCTGTAGGTCAGGACCCAACAACAATACAAACACAATATAAAAGATACTTCCTATCAAAATCTCACAGGGGCCCAGAGGAAAAGGCTGTAAGGCAACATACGGACCACGTGGGTGAAAGTCACCTGACTTTAGTGTTTCAGGGTCAAGGTCAGGGGTCAGAGTTGTCACAGAGACGGCAGCGCAGACTCACGTCACAGAGTGTAAGGATGCTGAAAGAGGCCAAAAACCACTGGACTGGTCATCATGCAGGTACCGCAGAGCCGTCCCGTCACACAGCAGCTGGTTCCGTTACTGTAGCTGTAACTCACCTGCCTCCGTCTCACCTTTCCCGTGTACCTGCCCACTAACACGGACACACTCTCATTTCAAACTTTTATTCAACCCGCTGCTGGTTTTCTCCAAACCCCCTGGAGAGCAGCACCGCCTCCTCTCGCTCTTTCGCGAGTACTCAGATTACCGTTTTGCGTTACTTTTTGCTTTTAACGTTAATTCCAGCTAACGCCAACTGAGGCGGTGGACCGGAGATTTTACACACCGACTTTTACGACCTGCTAAGGCGGCACTGAGCCGCTCATGTCGGCCTGATAAAGCAGCTCACGCAGTTAAAAGTGACGGTTTGTTTATCTCCCCACGGCGGCCCACGCCCTTTGACACGGTGACGTTAGCAGCTCCGAGCTAGCAGCTAGCGATGATTAGCCGGGGAGGCTTGAGCGCTGGGCGGGAATTTATCCCACTTTAACGGGCTAAATGTGTCCAGAACGAGGGCGGCAGGGGCGGGAAACTGACCCCGGGCTCGAAGTCCCCCACCCGGGCGTGTTCCCTGAGGTCCCCGCGGTACAGAGGCTAGCCGTGCCTAGCTGCGGGGTGAAGGAGACAAACTCACAGTTCCTGATGTCGGAGATGAACACGGCCAGTCCGCGCATCCCGTCCCCTTTAGACACCGCCGGCATCCTCTCCGCTGCTGGGGGGCTTCAGCTGACCCGGACAACCCACTGCTCGAACTCTGAACTCTGTCTGTGGAACCGCGAACCGCCGCTGCGAGCACCAGGAGCCCCGACATGTGACCGAGAACCAGACGGGCCGCGTCCCCTTCAGCGCGGAAACGCCCTGTTCCAGCCTCCTAAGGCGGGCCGCGTCCCAAACATGTTCGCTTTACCCACTCCACTGAGTGAACGCACCCGGCCCAGAACATCTGGAGCATGAGCACCGAGGACGGGAGAGCTCCCAGATGTTTGGGAGACTGCTGTCTTCACACTCAGAATCTTTTTTATTAAAACTTTTATTCATTTTTTCAGTTTACACATTTGATATGT
Source organism: Neolamprologus multifasciatus (assembly GCF_963576455.1). Classification (NCBI taxonomy): domain Eukaryota; kingdom Metazoa; phylum Chordata; class Actinopteri; order Cichliformes; family Cichlidae; genus Neolamprologus; species Neolamprologus multifasciatus. The sequence continues at coordinate 39,363,309 of NC_140439.1, forward strand.
TGTGACTTGCATTCTGTTTTTATGTACTTTTATAAACGCACCAACTTTTTTGTAATTGACGTTATGACATCAAGACAAACAGCTGGGTTATAAGGCAGAGATTCATCTTTTGATGAATTTCTGAAGGCCCTGTGACAGACTGGCGACCTGTCCTGGATGTACCAGGCCTCCCGCCCTGTGGTAGCTGGGATAGGCTCCAGCGTCCACACAACCCTGAATCGGATAAGTGGAAGAGAAATGATGGATGAATTTCTGAAATTTGATAAGCATATCGATGAATTAACATCTGTGGTTGGATAATTAAGTCCTATGTTGTACTGATAAAAAGGGTTTTTATAACTGGATTTAATCTTTCACCTTCATTCATAAATAAACAAATATGTAAGACTGCTTTCTTCCATTTGTGCAACATCTCTAAAGTTAGAAATATCCTGTCTCAGAGTGACGCTGAAAAACTAGTTCATGCATTTATTACTTCCAGGCTGGACTACTGCAATTCATTATTATCAGGATGTCCTAAAAACTCCCTGAAAAGCCTTCAGCTAATCCAAAATGCTGCAGCAAGAGTCCTGACAGGGACTAGAAAGAGAGAGCAGATTTCTCCTGCTTTGGCTTCCTGTTAAATCCAGAATTCAAAATCCTGCTCCTCACATACAAGGTCTTAAATAATCAGGCCCATCTTATCTTAATGACCTTGTAGTACCATATCACCCTATTAGAGCACTTCGCTCTCGCTCTGCAGACCTACTTGTTGTTCCTAGAGTATTTAAAAGTAGAATGGGAGGCAGAGCCTTCAGTTTTCAGGCCCCTCTTCTGTGGAACCAGCTTCCAGTTTGGATTCAGGAGACAGACACTATCTCTACTTTCAAGATTAGGCTTCAAACTTTCCTTTTTGCTAAAGCATATAGTTAGGGCTGGACCAGGTGACCCTGAATCCTCCCTTAGTGATGCTGCAATAGACGTAGGCTGCCGGGGATTCCCATGATGCATTGAGTTTTTCCTTTCCAGTCACCTTTCTCACTCACTATGTGTTAACAGACCTCTCTGTATTGAATCATATCTGTTATTAACCTCTGTCTCTCTTCCACAGCATGTCTTTATCCTGTCTTCCTTCTCTCACCCCAACCAATCACAGCAAATGGCCCCGCCCCTCCCTGAGCCTGGTTCTGCTGGAGGTTTCTTCCTGTTAAAAGGGAGTTTTTCCTTCCCACTGTCACCAAAGTGCTTTCATGGGCTCATATGATTGTTGGGGGTTTTCAGTATAAAGCACCTTGAGGAGACTGCTGCTGTGATTTGGTGCTGTATGAATAAAATTGAATTGAACTGAATTAAAACTTCCTAGGTTGTCTAACCCCCTTTTTGCATCATCAGTCATTGTGTGAAATTGCAAATGCCCATTCCCAGCCTTTTCTCCTCGATTGTAATAAGATGTTTTGAGCCAGAGCGAGCTTTTTCTCTGCTTTGTCTGTTGATTTGAGTAGTTGTAGTCTTTATTTTTAATAAGCTCAAGTTCCAAGAGTTTAATCTGTTTTCCTGAAATTTCCATTTCATTTTTCCTCTTTAAATGTTGGAGCTTGTAAAGCTGATTCATTCTCCTCCCAGCTTATGTTGGTACTAGTTTGGCCAGTATCTGATCCAAAATAGATGCTGTTCTGAATTTAACGTATGTAACAAATTCAGTTTTGTTCCGTCTATATAAATGGTCTGATTCTTATATAGCGCTTTTCTGCTCTCCTGGAGCACTCAAAGCGCTCTATACAACAGGCCTCATTCATCCATTCACAAGTGCAAACTCATCTACATTCACAGTCCGATGAGCACCTTGGGGTCAGTATCTTGCCCAAGGATATTTGACATGCAGACTGGGGAAGCCAAGGATCGAACCACCAACCTTCTAATCAGTAGATGATCTGCTCTTCCACCTGAGCCACAGCCACCCACCCATAAATGCTAACAGACAGGACCATGGTCACTTATAACAGCTGTACCAGCAGTTTTTCACTTGTGATAACAGCTCTCTTGACACAGGGAAGTTATCTATGGGGGGGGGGGGGGGGGGGGGGCAAGTTTTAAATGTACTATAGTGACACGAGTATTCCACTTTTCCAGGATTCGGTTCATGCCACACCTCGACCAGGTTTAGATCTGCAGTGAATTGTTTTAGTATTCTTCGAGTTTGAGGCTTACGTCTATGTCTCCCTGTGGAACAAACAGTTATTGGGTCTAATTAAAATCCCCTCTAATAATGTACAAGGCTTGCAAGACAGATGCTCTTGGAAACCAACTCAGAAACTTTGGGCTCCTCATTCAGGCCATAAAGAGCAGTTAGATTGAATCTAGGAGAAAGGATATTATATTTAGTCCCCTGACATTCCAGTGTGTGAATTTTATATTACAAGTTGTCTGGATAGTTGTTTGTTGTGGTAAATGATGCTGAGACATGATACAAGATAAACAAACAACAACACATTTATACGCACATCGCTTAGACTTGAGTTACCCGCCCTTAACCAGAACTATAACCGAGTCGTATCCTGATCCACTCTATGGAGATGGAATCCCCAGAAAGTTCCCTTTCCAGTAAACGTCTTCTTGTTCGCATTAAACTCACAGCGTTGTCATATTGTCTCAGCTGAGGAGTCATGGGTAAAGAAGAGCCTGCTTCCTTCCAATGTGATATTCTGCTGTTTGTGTGGAAACTCCAGAAACTGGATAAGACCAGCTCTGTTCTGATTGGGTTTTGGTGGGCCAAGGGTTTGATGAGGTCGCTCTAAGTTGAAGGATCTGTTGGTGTCCATCTCTTGTACGAGTTCCAGCATCAGCTCAACAGCTCCAGCACCTTCCCGGGGCCCAAACAGTTGTTGATTATTTCAAAATAATTTCTTTGACTCCGGTTTTCCAAATCTTTCATTTTTGACTCCTGGTAGCCAGTTTGCTCCATTGCTTTGGCTCCAGACGTTCTTCGGGTTCTTCTGTCTGCAGGCGGCGGCGCTCTACTTTCTGCTCAATCTCTGTCAAACTGGTGTGTTGTGACACAATTGGTCATCCCACCCATTTTACCAACGCTGTCAATGCTGGACTTAAACTGCAAGCCAAGCGTCCTCAACTCTCTTAACGCTACCTTCGGTTCCACCATCCTGTTAGTAGCACCTTCATGTTGTTGTTCCTCTGAAGGAACTTTGGGTTTGTGAGCTTTGACATGGCTCGGCTTACTTTGGTGTGGTTAGTTGAAAGTTTCAAGGTCATGCTGAGCCTCCAAGCTGTGTGTCGTTCCACGCTAAGTATCCCTGACAGGATTTGTTTCCCATGCGTTGCGAGCACGCACTGGGCTTTCCAAATCACGGACAAACTGTATCCCTCATTCTTGATTTTCAGTTAACAAACACTTCTTATAGTGACTAACTGCTCCTGAAGTTTTGGAGCTCTTTAGAGCCGCAGTCCCGACCCCCAGGCCATGGACCGGTACCGGTCTGTGAGTCGTTTGGTACCGGGCCACGAAAGTTGAACTTGGTTGGCTATGGTTTTTAAGGTTGTTATCGTTTTTATCATTAACTTGGTTCCCTGGGTCTTTTCCTGTGTGTTATGAATAAATCTTCTTTTTTTTTTTGGTACCGGTACTAGTTTTATTTTGTTGTATTTATCCGCGACACCTTAAAGGCCGGTCCGTGAAAATACTGTCGGATATAAACCGGTCCGTAACACAAAAAAGGTTGGAGACCGCTGGTTTAGACAGTTTCAGTGGGATCCAAATAATTATCAGCCAAACTGTCCTGTTTTTGTTTTTTTAATTTATCCCGTCCGATAACAGGTGAGAACAATAAATGTATAATTTTCTGTTGTAACCCACAGACTGAACGCCAGTGTAGCGACACTCGTCTTTCACCTTTTCACTAAAGTCAAACGTCACTTCCACGTCTAGTTGGTTGTAATGGAGGCGGAGTCAGCTGGGTCCACTCTCCCTGCCCAGCGCGCGCTAGATCCTGACGGGGATAGCCACCGTGGTACGACACCCCCGCATGTAGAGAAACTTTTAACATGAAATTTTGAGTCTCAAAGAAAGAAAACATGTTATTTCCATGTAACTGTCATGCTGCGTTAAACAAATGTGACACGTTTTATCACGATGACAAAAATATGAAATAAATAAATTTGCAGATGGTTCTCTATAACTCCCAAAGTAATTTTGTTCAGTATGTGCGTGACTTTGATTTCAACCTACTCTACCTACAGTTTCAAGTAGATCTTAAACTGAACCCGCAGCTTGTATCACTTCATCGGGTCTTCCAGCATCATCGTCGGCCCCAAATTGTCCATAATGTAGACGTGCAGCGCTGCACCTTCAATCATTATAATGCGAACATTTGTGGAAACACAAAGAGGCTCATCAGTTTGTTTTATTTGAAAAAGATGAAGAAAGATTTTCTCTCCTCTGTGTGTTTCAGGGTTCAACATGAAACCTCTTTATTCAAAGTGACCTGACTGTCGTGAAAAGTCTGCAGGCAGCCAGAACTCACGGCACACCTGTTCTCAGCTTAAAGTTTTCACGCTGCGCTTTAACTCATCAGTGATTGCTTTCTTGAGAGGAATGTTTTTCATCACATGATCAATGAGCCCCTCTACAGTTTCCCATTTCAGATGAACTAAAATAGCCATGACTGATTCAAGGAGCTCGTCCAGCTGAGCAGGAGGCATCTCCCGCAGGATCTGAGGCAGAGGCTTGAAATCGTCACTGGTCTTCCAGCTGTAGATGCCTCCGATGGCTGCACCTGGAAGACAAGAGGGTGGATGGAGAGTCACATATGTTGCTTCAGCTGTTTCTCTTCATTCATCACCATGGAAATGGCCGCTGTGGTGAAATATTTCTGCCTGTCTTGAAGAGGAGACTGAGAGTAAATTATATCTGATGGGACTGAGGTTCAAGTTCATCGCATGACTGTTAAAATGCTTCGGTCCCCTTAACTCCACAAAGCTTCAAAGAATTTTCACTTCATTGCAACTTATGTGTTGGTTTGGTTCAACAGTTTCCCAGCAGAGAGCAGACGGAGACTCAAAGTTTACCGCTCACAGTTTGCTGATCTGCACTTAAATGGACAAAAAGTTCACGTGCAACAGTTTATATTTTTGAAGTTGAGAAGTTAAAGCTCTGTGTGAGGGATCGTTTTCTCCCAGTTCCACATACGTATAGATTTTTTTAACATGGCAGTCTCTCAGTCCAATAACCCAATTAAAAAAATAAAAAAATCTGATTGATTTTGTCCTGCACTGAAGATCTCACTGTGTGCTCGATTCTTTCGTTTCATTTGGCCCGTTCATCAGCTGCTTCACAAATGGATAATTGATGTACTCACCCACAGCAAACCCCGGAGGACCACCAACCAGCCCACCAACAACCGCACATCCTCCGCTCTTAATTCCTCCTTTCACCAAGTTCTTCATGGTGACCTTGAGATCTGGCTCAGACCATAATTTGTCGAGCAGTTGTTGGAGATCTTTTTTTATTTTGTCGTCCATCTCACTGATGAAGGATTTGGGTAAAATTCTCTGTCAGTTTCTGCCTGGATGTAACTGTGATGTGATTTTACTGTCAGAACAAATTCAGTTTTATTCATAAAGCAGCAAATCACATGAGGCCTGTCAGGTCCAAGCAGCAGACGTTCAGTCTAATATTTAATCAGAATAAAAATATTCAGATTTATAATATTTTTGACTGTTAAGTTGATTCATGTCGCGAACTTTTAAAAAACACTCCTGACTCGTCCACAGGAGTGAAAGTTAAAATAAGCTAATATAGATGACATGGATCAGCTGGTGCGATCAATGACTGATCAAGTTTAAGTGACAAGTAGCAGAAAGAAAGAAAAGCTGTAATGATCTATGTTTCTTACCTTTGCTGTCCTGAAGGAATGAAATCTGCCGCACGAGCACAAACACACACCTTTATAACAGGTGTGTGTTTGTGTTTCAGTTTCATTATTTCCAGCTCATCATGCAAATATAAATACTGCAATACTTTCATCAGTGACTGCAAAATGTCTGAAATGACCCCCCCACTGTCTCCAGATGCTGCTCATGAGCATCGTCTCAGAGCAGGGGTGGGCAATCTCAGTCCACGAGGGCCGGTGTCCTGCAGGTTTTAGATCTCACCTTGGGTCAACACACCTGAATCACATAATTAGTTCGTTACCAGGCCTCTGGAGAACTTCAGGACATGTTGAGGAGCTAATTTATCCATTTAAATCAGCTGTGTTAGTTCGAGGACACATCTAAAACCTGCAGGGACAGACCTGGGCTAGAGGCACAGAGAGCCAGTGCTGATGAACACAAATGATGTAGCTCAGCGGGGGAGATGGATTCAACAGCATCTGATGGTAACTCTTACAGCCCGGCTTCTTTCACTACAAATGTTGGATGAACACGATCAGAGCTGAAAAGACTCTGATCGGCTCTTCTGGAACAAACAGAAAGAATCTGATAAACCTGCTTTCTGCAGCAGCGCCTGGCATTTACCGGAAACCTGAAGCTCACTCACCTTCATATTAAACAAGCAAACAAAAACTTTAAGCTCTGACTTGGTGACCAGAATTTTGTTTGATTCATTCATTCACTGACTAACAGATGAGTTGGTGTTATAATCGTTTTTGAGACAATAAGAAGTGAAAGTACCCTGATCGAGTCATATCTGTGGAGGACCACACAGGCCTGATAACTCTCGCTGTCCTGACAGCGAAACACTCACCTGAGCATCCCACTTCCACTTTATAACAAGATGTCTGTGGGGCGGGTGGGGGTGGAACCGGCTGTTCTTTCAGCTCTTCCTGTTGCCGGGCTTGTCTCTGCAAACATCCGGTACAAAATGCTGAAAATATACAAATACTGCACTACGTGAGATGGAGACGCCTGGATGTGTTTTTAGGTTTTCAAAGATTTCTTCAGTTCTGAAAGCTCGTTGGGGATCAGAGGCCGAAGCAGCCGCCGTGTCCTCGCCGTGTGCTTCTGAACTGTAGGTGTTTACAGCGTCTCGGTGCTTCCAACAGACGCTCCTCTCCAAACATCCAAACCTGTATGATCATGTTGCCCACTCTGTGAGGTTTAAGGACCCTGCCAGTGTTCATTAGTGTTTTAATATAAACCCATTGACCATATTAGCACATCGGTTTCATTTCTTCAGAACGATACTGGACTGGTTTATCTCGTTTTACTCGTACAAACCAAACCGGACCCTTAACACAGGAACAACTGTCACATGTTAGGAATTTTCACTTTCAATGTGAAACGATATTTCACGTCAGCCGAGACCTTTGGTTGGATACTTCTTTAGCTTCATACGCACAGGACTGTTTTTTTTTTCTTTCTTTCTTTTTTTGTAAGCCCCACAAGATGGAAAAAGCCTCGGATCAGTTTGTGTATTTTCTGTCAAAATTGGTGCACAGTGTGCACATGTTGAGAGATTTGTAACTGGCATTATACCTCTACCAAGCATAGCCCAGATCAATTGCTTCAAACCTGAAAGCATATGTTCAATACATCATTTTGGGATAAACTGTGAAGTATGATGCGTCTCTAAGGCATTTTTCTCTAAAGCTGATAAACAAGAAGCCCTGATGCGTTTCTCATGATTTCTTTTTTTTTTTTTTTTCCTGTCCCATTTGGTTCTTTAGCCGTCAGAATTGTTGTCTGAAGACCAACAAGGATACCCAATGGATTTATTTTGCCAAATGGATCATCATGGCATTGCCGTATTGGTCCATTTGATCGACCTTTGTTGTTATTATTTCTTTTATTTTATTTTCAGTTGTTACAGACGGGACAGACATGAGTGAGGGATAGGAAAGGGAGAAAGAAAGAGGAAGGAAAAGAAAAACAGAAGGGGAGAGGGACAGTGAGAAAGGGGGGAAAAAAAATATCTCCGGGATCACCTGTTGAGAGAAAAAGAGAAAACAAGCAAAAAAAACCAAAGCAACATACTATACACAACACCATCGCATTAATCTAGCTAAGTGTAAACAGCAGTAAATACTAAATATTGAATGTTGTTGTGCAGCACGCAGGACAGACAGCGCACAATGTGCTTTGAAGTAGCACCAAATAAAGGTGTAGTTTAAGTCTACAAACAGTGAACACCCATGTGCACACCTGTGTGGATCGGCGCGCTTGTATTCAAATGGTTTCCCCATGTAATGGTCTGCTAGAGGATGTAGAGAGCCATAGCCCCGTCCCCCAGGGCATGAAGCAGGCATGGAGGAGATCAAGACTCCAGACATCCAGAGGCCCCAGAGTGCGAGAGCCCAAGGAGGACCACCGGAGGGGCATCCGTGCCACCTTCATGGGAAGAGCTGAGGATCCCCAGACGAGGGGTCACCCAGTAGCCACGGAGCAGAAGCCAGAGCGGGCTGTACTGGCGTGTCTGCCGGCTCTGCCGGCAGCCAGCTGTGCCAGAGTGAACCGAGCCCCAGGCCCAGAGGCCGGAGGCCTGAGGGCCCCCTTTGCCCCGGAAGGGGCCTGACTGAGCAACAGGCACCAGGCCCCGCCAAGTAGCCACCGGGAGTGAGCTGGTACATACCTGAGCGCCCAGCCCCGGACACCAAGAACCACCAACGCACCGACCCCTGAAGGCATCAATCACCGGCAGGGAGTGTGGTGAGGGGAGACAGGCCTCCACACTTTGGAGGGCCTGGGCCTGGTTTTAATGATGTCACAGTGTAGATTCCAGGTGCAACACCTGAGATCCTGAACCCTGAAGTGCAGGACCAGAAACGCTCCCGTAGTCTCTGTCATTTTAATGTTGGCTCAGCTACACCTTTAAAAGACTTCCTGTTAATGTTTGTATCCTGATAACTTGTGTGACATGACCAGAAGTTCTAATATCGAGCTCCATGTACAAACAGTGTTTCCGGCTCTCAACACTTTTTTGTTAACTCTTTGTTCTGGATGCTGTCACAAGTGCAGTCTCTGATTTAAACAACATATTTGTTTTTCATTTCAACACAGGAGCTGGAATGTTGTAATGTTTTAAGGATGCTTGTTTCCAGTCCAGGCATTACTGCTGAATGACTGTCATGGATCGAGGTGATCCAAATGTAGGTGCAGACAAAGTCTTTAACTTCCCTTCAGTACAGTGGCAGTGGATGTGGGTTGGAGATGCAATGAGCTTGAACCTGCAGGCCACCATCTTCACTGACCACACCATCTGTGACGGAGGACTCATCTCTCCTGGTGTCCTGCAAGCAAACAATCATATTTTTTGGAACATGAACTTAATTGCTTTCTTAAAACATTTTTTTTCTGCATTTGGTATAAAACAGACTCCAATTTACACAATCTCAGGCTCCCTCCCCACCAGAGAGGTGACATTTAATGTCCCACTGTCAGTCTGGATAGCCCTGACCCCCACCCAACACACAATAATGTCATGAAAGCATCATTTTAAAAAGTGCTATGCAAACATGGCCAATAACTTTCATTCTAATGATCTGCAAAATGATTTGGGCACAAAACAGATTTTGCTGTTAGAAAACTTGCAGACTTCATTATATACAGTGTAGACCCTCTAAACTAAGTTTGGGGGATGTGATCTTTCAAGAAATGCAGACAAACTGTTGTTGTTTGTTTACTTACAGCATGTCTTGTAGAATTAACTGGAGTCACCAGCAACAGCATAGTGCAGTCATATCTCAAGTCTAATAACAGAAGACAGGAAAAGATCAGAAACAACTTCCCCAAACCAAAGCACAAATAAAGCAATAAGTAAAACAGGCTGATCTAAAGTATGATTAAAGTTCAGCCTGATTAATATAAATGTCACTGACAGTTGCTGATATATTGGAAAAGCAAAATACTTACTGATGTCTTTCTGTCCAACAACAGGAGTGCTGGTCCCGAGCCTCAAAGACAGTAAGAAGCAAGCAGAGGGAGAAAAAGCAGAACAGTTTTATAAGCTGATTTTATCCTTAATGGCTGTGCAATCATTGTAACATAGAGTTTGCTTATGTTGTTAAATAAAGCCTAGATTTGACATTAATAGATGCCACAGATGTTCAAAAGCTGCCACAAAGCATGAAAAAAAAATGGACATCTCTGAAAACGTCTGAGCATTTTTGCAAATATATGATGTCTTGATAAATCGAGCAGATATTTGAACTTTACACAGCTACATTCTCGCCTGAATATCTTAAACGTTTATTTTGTGACCCAGAAAAAGTAATACGTTTTTTAGCCGCGCTCCTCCACCATTGCCGCGCTTACAAGTACACAGGCTCCGACAACCTGCGACAAATGCGATCCTCCTTTTCCCCAGACTACCCTTTCTGGGTCACAAAATAACCTTTTAAGATATTTTCAGGCGAGAATGTAGCTGTGTAATGCTCAAATATCTACTTAATTTATCAAAATATCACATATTTGCAAAAGTGCTTCCACGTTTTCGGAGACGTCTGTTATCCACCAGCGCAATAGCTGACCGGGAGGTCAAGGCTTGACCGCGAGCACAGCTAACTCCTGGCTTATGGTTTTCAACCCCCCTGCGGTCTTTTGCTACTCAGGTTAAACATGATATATATATAATTAGTTAGTTAGTTAGTTAGTTAGTTGTGGCTATGGATTGAAAATACCCCCACACCCTACCCCTAACGGCTGCACCTCCCAAAGAATTTTGTCTGGGCTCTTATTTCACTTTTTTATTTCAAACAATCAACAGAAAATTTCACAGACATAGTTTTATGTAAGGTTTTTAAGGCTGTGGTGTTAATTTTTAAGTAACATGAGCCCAGCGGCAGCAGCAACGCTAGGCTAACACTAACTAGCTAGCAAGATTATAATCCTGGTGCTAAACTAAGAGAAGCCACAAAATCAGTTTGAATAAGAGTAAACATTTACTCACCAAGTCAGTGTATCAGGTAAAGATCCACAGCAATGACAATAATATCTTGAGCTGACGCTTCTCCAGGTTTGCTCAACATATTCCATAACCAGTGTTGGGTAAGTTACTTTAAAATAGTAACTTAGTTACATTACTAGTTACTTCTATCAAAAGTAACTCAGTTACTTCAAGTTACTCGTTACTTTCAAAGTAACTAGTTACTAGGGAAAGTAACTTTGGTTTTACTCAGAATTCTCTTGTTAATGTGTTGCTTCCATAACTTTGCCAGTCTTCTAGCTTGCTTACTTGCCACAAGTGCACTGTGCCACCTACCAATAGAAAGGAAAAGATAATGTGCATATTTCCACGAGAGAAATCCCACGCCTGGACCGTCATTGACCGTTGCCATGATACTAGCCTACGTCACAGCGTCATGTGCGCCTTTTACATCCAACACAAAAACTGCAGTCGTGGTGCTTTGATTGTACTCAGAACTCGGAAATTCTGCCTTCTGAATAGGAAGATGTAGGTAACACCAGACTGCAGATGAGCTGCATACAGGGCTGGACTGGGACAAAAAATCGGCCCGGGCATTTTGACTAGAGACCGGCCCACCATTATAGGAAAAATCATAAAGCCTTTGAATGAAAACAAACACTGTTGTGACAGTGATGTACACTGTTCTGATGGTATATATGCATCAATCTATCAATCGTTTGTTGTAAGATTCAGATAATTATTTTTTAAAAGCTAGACATTTTAAATGAGAATAAGAAAGAAAAGTATTTCTTTGTGCCCCCCTCTCCCTGTTAATGCTCTACCTGGCCCCCCTGGCAAAACTTTGCTAGACCCGCCCCTGCACAGTTACCAGCTGTCAGCTACCTAAAAAGGATCCTGGTGTTATTTGTCTCTCAGAAACAGTTCATAACTTCCCTTCAACTCATTTATATCACCTAAAAGGTAAACCTGTTTCTCCATCACCTGTTCAGCTCTGATGATTCAGTAAGGACATCTCCTGGTTTCATCTTCATGTTTCCCTCTCACCAGATAACCAAACCGACATCATGACCAGCAGCTTTTTTGCAGCTGTGGCTCCAGCAAACATCAGCTGATACTAGAAATTAATATTAAATCAATTCTAATAACAGCTGATCAAGCTTAAACGTGCTGCTGTTGTTTAACGCAACATCGGCTGGTTTCCTCTTTCTGGCGCAAAGTGGGCGATAAACAAACAAGAGAGCCGATCAGCTGATCATTGATCAGTTTCATGATTGAAGTAGAAACGGGAGAGGGAGGGGGGAGAATGAAAGAAGAAGAGGCAGCTGTGCAGCAAAGACACAGAATAACTCCAGCTTTGTGCCTTTTTCATTGTAGCTGAATTACGGGACAAACTGTTCCTTTTCATCTCAATAAGAAACGCGTAATATTTTCTCTGAATACCAGACGGGACGGTTGGCAACTCTAATAACTTATGAACAAAATAAAGTTCAACATTAACTTCATAGCACCCACCCAGCTGTATAGAAACTCCGTCATGCTAGCTAGTACGCAGTACGGAAAAAGTCAGAATAACGAAAATAAACTCCACCTAAACTTGGTTTATATCTGACCCAGATAGACTGCAGGTCATAACTTCTTACCTGAAGTTCAGTTCACACTTGGACCGACGGCCGCCTCGGGTCTCTTTTCCTTCTGCGTCCCCTTTCCTTCATCCACCTGCTGCCTCCAACACTTGCTAATGTTACAGAATCTGTGGAAGCTCCGCGATGCCACCACACAAAGTAACGAGTAACGACCGTATCTAAATCCCAGTAACGACTAACGCGTTCCTGATTTTGGCATAATAACTAGTTACCGTGCTCGTTACCACAATAATAACGTAGTTACTGTAACGCGTTACTTAATAACGCGTTAGTCCCAACACTGTCCATAACAAATGCACCATGAACAATATTACATTTTACAGTGCAGGATGTTGTTAGAAACAGTTGTGATCAGGAAGTCACGCATACAGAGACACACACACACATTTTTGCACACGTGCTTACACGTGCACACACATATTCTCACATGCATACACACACACACACACACACACACATACATACAGTGCCTTGTCTTTGTAACCAAGGGGGGTTTACGAGGGGAGGTACTTGAGTAAACCATTGTAAACTATTGTTTATTGTGACAGTTTTTCAATAAAAGGCAGCGAGAGGAGTCGTCGGGGTCATTTTGTGGTAGGATTCGAAGTGCGTTCCTGAGATACCGACGAGGCCTCCCTTGCAAGTAAATCGATCGACCGCTGTTGCCTTGCTTTTTTGTCCTTCACGGGAATAAGTCCCGGGGTCAGCGGGGTCTAAGTTTAGACCCAACACCCACCCACGCTACTTTAGAGTTCTTGTCACAATTGACCAGTTAGTCTTAACAGCTCTTAAATTAACATAAGAAACTTTTTTTTACCACCAAATTCAGTTCAGTGGGCCATTCACGGGGTTGGAGGCCAAATGGGGTGGAGGTTGGATTCCCATTCATTTTCTATGGTGGAACATTACAGATGTAACAAAGTTGATTAAAACGTTCAAAATTCAACTAAAGAGGTGCTTATCACTTTCATATAGTGCATACTGTGGAGGATGTCATAAGACCTCGAGGCAATCGGAAGTAAAACACAATATTTATGAGTTTTATCATTTGTAAATTGGTCAGATTGGACCCAAACACGACAGGAAGGTAGGGGGAGGAGCTAAAAGCGCTTCTTTCAGATGCAATGAGCTGAGTGGTTGCACTGAGGCCCAGGATCAGATACAGACTGTGAATCGGAGCTTAAATGAGCAGAATGGATTACCTTTAAATGTTCCATTTAATGTAAAAACCTGAAGAACAAGTTCAGATACTTGTATTCTCAGTCAGTGCGCAGTGTAATGGTACAGAGAGATTGCAGACCTCAGAATGGACATCCTGTCTTCTCTCTGGTTTCACACTGAAGTGTTTGCAGGATTTCTGCCGGACTGGTCTGATTACATCTCACACTCTCAGCGTCTCACTGAAACACACTGAAACACAAGCTCTTCTGCTTCATCTTGTTCACACACTTCAGCCCAAACATTCAGCTGAGATCTCGTGTATCACCTCGAAGTTCTTAAGATTTCAGGGGAAACCTGAAGCTCTTTATCACCTTTGCTTTTAACTGCACCCTTTGGTTACACCTGGTCTGACCTTTCAGCTTCATTCAAACAACTTTAACATCTGAGTTTGTTGAATGTGGGTAAGCTGGTCATGTGCTGCGTGTGGATTTTACACTCGTTTTTTTCCATAAACGTGCTGTTGATGTTCCTCAGCTGCACCTTCTGACGTTTCTTTGTCTTCCAAACCCAAAAAGGCGAGCAGGGAGCTAAAGACGAACATGCCGGAGGAAACTGATGTCTGACCTTTAGGAGCTGTTGGTCTGAGAAAACCGGCTGCCAACTTCAACTATAATTCTCCATATTTTACATTTGCACAGTATGTGGAGTACTTTATTCAGGAGAATGAAATCATTTGTAAGGACACAAAATATTCAGCAGATTTTTTCTTTTATTTGAATCAGAGTGAGGAAATACATTGACTTTGTACTCCGGCACAGATTATCTCTAATTTATGTTTCTAACTGAGAAATATGTCTGGTTAAAATTCACTGACTGTGTTTGTCCATCACGAAGGCCAACACACACACAGAGTCATAAATGTTAAGACGCCTGTTCTCACATGAACATTCTGATTAACAAATTGATAATTCTCCTCTTGAGATCATCATTTCCCATCACTGCAGCAATGAGCTGGGCTGCAGTTTCCCACGTCACCTTAGGTAAAACAGCCCTGATCGCGTTGAAGAGCTCTCTCCTCTGGGCAGGAGTCATCTCCTTCAGGATGTCAGGCACAGACTTGAACTTTTTACTGGTCAGCCAGCTGCAGAGGCCACCAATGGCTCCACCTAGGAGACACAGAGGAGAGGGTGAATGGAAAGTCAGAAACAGGTTTGGTATCCAGTCCTGTTTCCACAAAAAGGTCAAGTGTTTAAATTATCCCAAATAAAAACATCAGAAAACACAGCTGAGGATTTTTATCTGTTTAATAATAGATTTATATTTACTGTGAACAAGTTTCATGAAAACCAAAGAAAAATGATCTGATTTATGGTTTTGTCCCCATATGTGTTTCTCCTCCATGTTATCTGAACAGTTTAATATCACCATGGAAACAATGACTTTATTTTGTTTTTATTTTCTTAGTATTACCCACTGTAGGAACAGTTCCCTCTTATCTGGATCATTCATTCACTCACCAACAGCAAACCCCACAGGTCCAAAGAAAGCCGCGCATACTAATGTGCATCCTCCCGTCACAACTGTTCCTTTGAGGAGGCACTTCCAGGTGTTTCTCAGCTCTCTCTCTACATCAGGTGATAATGCATGAATCAGTTGTTTGAGATATTCATCATTTGCTTCCATCTTCTTGGTGAATCTCCTGTAAGAGAAAAAATATGATAACTGATCACAGAGAAGTCGAACTAAAACAGAATACACATCCATATTAATGCAGCTGGAGGCAGCATGAATAAGAATAAATGTCTTACCGTGCTGTCCTGAGTGTGTGAGCTGATAATCTGCTGTGCACAGAAACACTAACCTGAGCATCCCGCTTCCACTTTATATCACGATGTCTGTGGGGCGGGTGGAGGTGTAAGTGGCTTTCAGTTCTTCTAAAGTTTCATTATTACCTGGATTGTCTCTGCAAACATCCAGTACATAATGCTGAAAATATCCTGGTTTATCTCGTTTTACTCGTACAAACCAAACCGGACCCTTAACACCGGAACAACTGTCACATGTTAGGAATTTTCACTTTCAATGTGAAACGATATTTCACGTCAGCCGAGACCTTCAGTTGGATACTTCATTAGCTTCATGCGCACACGTCTTTCAGGACTGGTTTTTCTGCAGTGCAGAGGAACACCTGAGATCCTGAAGCTCACCTACACATCAATATGAACTTTGGACTTTTACAGTGCAAAGCCAGAAACGCTCCCGTACTATTACTTTGTCATTTTAATGTGTCATAACAGCAAAGCTGACCAACAACTTTCCAGTGTCAGGTACATCACTCCAGTTTAAATGAGCCGCACTGACAGAGGCAGGGATTGGTGCTTTGTGGCCTGTGAGGCGGGGTCAGGACAGGTGTGCCCACCTGCTGGTGCCATACTCTACACCCTTCTGCTGCTGATCAGTGTGCTGTGACCCTTCTGCTGTGATAACCTTTGCATTAAGATATGTGGTCCAGTATTAAAGATGAACAGTCCATAAATATCTTGTTGGGTCCACGTGACACGAATTCTCTGCAACAGCTACACGAACATCTTCTGTGCAAACTGATGTGGGTCCAGTTGACCTTTCACCTCACTAAGAACACGATCTTTAAAGCTATTCATTGCAATGGATGTGTTTCTGGTACAGGACCTTATGAGGACGCCCAGCCTACGAGACCAGTGTGGACCATTAGAGATTTGGGACTGGTGTCTGGTGCCAGTTAATCCATCAGGCTGCCTGCTTCTGTAATACTGACCTTTCTAGAGGTTCGTCCTGCTCAGACACAAGCTGCTCCATAATGTAGCTCTGTTAGTACTGAAGTCAATGTTCCAGCTGCACGAGTCAGCTGAAAACATCTGGAGCATCAGCAGCAGGACTGCTGCCCTCCTCAGCTCACAGACCATCACAGGCTGATGTTGAAGAGGAAACATGGAGCTGTCCCACGTTACAGATGTGTCGCTGCCATCAGAGTTTCTTATTTTAAACATTTGATGTTTTCTCTGTTCTGCTCAGAATAAAATCTGAGTTTATGAGATTTGGTAGATACCAAAAACAGCTCAAGCTGATTTATGATTTGGTGAAAATCGGGTCAAAGTCAACCAAATATGAAGATCAGTAAAAACTTTATATTGCCCACAATTTTTTATAGATTCATCAAATTTCACAACAATAGCTAGGTCTTCCTCGAGAGACACGAGTACCAAGGTTGGCTAAGCCCAAGGTCAATGTTGACCTTTCAATTCAATTTTATTTACACAGATCACAACAATCATATGACCCCCTATGAGCAGCACTTTGGCGACAGTGGGAAGGAAAAACTCCCTTTTATGCTGTGGAAGAGAGACAGAGATTAAATAAGTAGTATGAGAAATACGTTGTGTGAAAGGCGACGCAGAGAGCTGCACAACACAGTTTTTATTTGTCCAATGAAACGTCCTGCAGTGTCACAATGATGTCATAACACGCTGCAGTAAAAACATGATAAAAAACATCAGAGGTGTAGTACCAGCCCTCGGCCTTTGGGGGGCGTTTAATCATTTTACAGCGTACCAGCTGAGGTGGTCACTGAGCTGTCAGTCAAAGAAGCTGCTGAACAAATATTGAATGAAAAGCTTGAAATCTGAGAGCAGCAGCACTCTAAAAAGACGCTGATGCAGAGCGTGGGAATCCAGATTAAATTACACGCTGCTCCCATTCAGGGATTAAAAAAGTAACAAAGACATCAGTGCTGCACAAACATTACTGAGAACTTCGTCTGTGTGAGCTGCGAGACGTCCGTGATTCAGTTCAAAGGTCAGGTCCACGTGGAACCATCCCTCAGTCCTTGTAGCGCACCTCCGCTCTCAGCTCCTTGGTGACGTAGCTAATTAAGGCGGCGGCGACCTGCTGCTGGAGGGTGGAGTTCCCCATCACGAGCGAGACGAGCTGGGCCCCGTCGGTCCAGTCCAGGTTCCCCAAGACGGCCGTGATGGACTCGTAGAGCTGCCTCTGCTGCGGGGGAGGCAGCTCCATCAGGATCTGAGGCAGCGGTCTGAACTGCCCGCTGGTCAGCCAGCTGCCCAGGAGACCGCCGACGGCGCCGCCTGAGAGACGCAGAAGAAGAACAGAAGGGTCAGAGGCGCACACACAGGCGTAAACAAGCTTGAGTAAAAGCTGTGGCCGAGGTCAGCGACAGCGACGTCCAACTTTAAACGTCTAAAGCTTTGAGAGGCCTTCAATCACATTTACTGATCAGTCTACACAGACTGTTTATATCAATACATTTATTGATTTATTATTATTATTATTATTATTATATTATATTGTATCTATTATGGGAAAGTTCAGATCAGAGCGTTAAGGCGTGCGCTTTCAGGGAAGTCCATGCACGTGAGCACCTGTGAGGACATGAAGCCTCCTGGTGGACAAACTTGTGACTCCCTCGTTGAATTATGAGATTCGCCAGAGTTTCAGAAAACTTGACCTCTGACCTCTTATCAAATGAGATGTTAGTACACGCACTGTGCTGTGAATTTTAAACTCTGCGTCTGTGTTTCCATCAGTGTAAATGATTAAATTCAGCGTGTGGTTAAAAACAATTGTCACACAGTGAATCAGGTAAACTCGCTCATGTGAAAGCGGCTCCGCCTTTACTCAGCTCGTTCACACAGGTGTGCTTTAACTCTGTGTCGGCCACACGAAGCGATTTACATAACGCCAGAGGCCTTTCAAGATGGCTGCTGTGGGAGGACTTTGCTGGTCCAGGTTACTGAGGCTGCCCGGTGACGATCACTGCAGCAACAAACGCCTCCAAACTTCTTCTTACCTGCAGTTACTGCAGGACTCGAACCTGCTCGTGTTTACTGCCTTCTACCACAGAAAGCACAAATCCTCAGAGCGTGTTGTTACTCTGACAGCTGTGGCGAACACGCCGCCTCGTCCACAGTCAGAGGTTTAAACCCAGCGTCCTCCTCAGGCCTTTTTCCTTTTATGTCTTTTTATCTCCTTCTGCTGAATCTGCAGATTTAATTCCTCCTTCTTCTTCTTCTACTTACCGACAGCGATCCCCGGAGGTCCGCCGAGCAGCCCGCCCACAAACGCAGATCCTCCCGCCACCATCGCCCCTTTGGTGGAGTTCTTCACGGCGACCTTGATCTCCTCGTGAGCCGATACTTCACAGCACAAACGCATGACGTCGTCCATCCGGGCGGGCATCTCTGCGGACTCCACGTGGGGTCTTTCCTGAAAGGTTCAAAAATGAAGCTGAGTGTAAGTAGTGATCCCTCACACAGCGACGCACACCTGGGACAGGTGAGCTGCCAGCGTCACAGTTTCACAGGTAAATCTGCTGTTAGCGTGTCGCAGCTGTCACACAGCTTTAATCGCATTTCTGTGGTTGATGCAACAGTGTGTGAGCTCCGTGAGAGAGGCACACACGGTGTGTCACAGTAACACACGCGTGTGCGACACGAGGTCACGTGTGTACTGACTCCGTGTCTGTCTGCGACCACACAGACCACCCAACCCGAGCCTGCGCTGCTCAGCTCCTTCTCTTCCTTCCGCCTCCACCTTTCCCAGCATCCACCTGTGCCAAATGTGCAGCTGTATGATGACGCATGAATAGAAATAGCATACAGTAGAAATGCAGCACAGACACAAAAGTGGAAGCAGCGCGTCTGACCTCAAATCAGGTCTGACCCCAAAATAAAAACCAGGTTCAGTTTTTATCAGCTGCTGACTGTGACGTGTAAAAAAGAAAAGTGAGATTCAAAGAGCAGAGTCTCGTCCACCTTCAGCCTGTTTGCATAAAACTGTCCCACACACACGCGAGGCACGGAAAGGACCACAGCTTGGTTTCACTTTTACTTTCCAACACAGCCTGAAACCAACAGACGGCCTATAGTCATTATAATTACTTATTAATATAATAATTACTCGAATAAACCACATCCACGGCCCTGCTGCGTTATCTTTCGTGTTTCTTAGGGGGACTGTCAGAGCTCCGGATTTAGGACAGGGCTCCGTGTAAACGCGTCGGGCACAATCACAGCAGTTAGACTTAAATTAGACGGTTTCTGAGCGGAGTTTGGTGGGGCGGGCTCGGCAGGGACAGGTGTAGCACACCGGCAAACAAGAAGTAAATACAGAGTCAGGACGTGAACGTCACATCTGCTCTGTCTGATTCACAGACTCGGAGAATCTGCGAACTCGGGACTTTTTTTTTTACCGACCACTCGGACTCGTTCCCCTCTGTGTGAGGCTGCAGAGGTTAAAGGTCACGCAGCTGATCGGGACACATTCTGCTTACCTTCAGTCCGTCACTGTCCGCAAACTGTAGAAACTCTGCTCATCGACTCTGACAACTTCCGGCAGATCAATGAAGGAGGAAACTAACGAGCCTGTTCGATTCTTCTTCGCTGAACACAAACCGGAGAAACGGAGAGAAGATGGTCCGGTGCGTCGGTCCGCTCAGGAACTCACGTTAAAACACTCGCGCTCTAATCTCACTCTACTTTTATTTAACGAACGCATGCGCACAAAGTTTGATACGCTCAAAGAGCACATGCGCACTAAACAAGCTGGAGACCGGAGAAACTTCAAACAAAGTTTCTACACGGAGAGTTCTGATTGGTCGCTGACGTCACCCAAGCCTCCACATTGGTCGCTTTAATTAAAAAGAAAAAAGAACTAAAGTCACGTCGGTTCATTTCCAACATCCTGCAGCTGTGTTCATTCCTGTAATCCTGTGTTTTTGCATATAAGGATTTAGATTGTTTTGATATTGTGGTTTAAGTATATTGTTCATTGTGTTGCTCGTATATTGTGTGTTTTAAATTGTTGTGCACTTCACACTCTGTCCTTCACATTTTACTTTATTAAATATTATGACATGATATTTAATTATCTGCTTGTTCTTCTTATTGTATTCATTCTGTTTAGCTTTTACCTCCTTCGGCTGTTTGTTTGGTCGGATGTTACCGAACTTCAGACCAGAGGACGTGTCTGTGTTTTATGTTCGACTTATTTTTTCTTCTTCTGCTGAATCGAAGAAAAATGAAGTAAATCGGACCTCGCTGTCCTCACCTGCAGTACCTGCGGCTGCCACCAGGAGACGCCGCCCCCTTTGTTTGAATAAATATGTGAAGCGTTTGTTTCTTTGAAGCTGCGTCCCACACACGCCCCGAGTGGGGTGAATGTTTGTAGCTGTAATAAACATTCAAATCTGATCCTGCGTCTGAATCCTGTTTGTATTGTTTCCCGTCTGAGAGCAGAGGGACTATTTAACCTCCTCGCGTCCTTCTAATATCACAGTTTCATAAAGAGAAACAGAGCCGGTGTTGTGCCAAAAACTGATTTCCAGTGTTTCTGTGTATTTTTTCTGTGTAATATCTTTACGTATGTTCGTAAATACACTTCGGTGAACAGGGGATACAAAGGGGTTACATAAAGAATTAAAAAATTATCTGTTTTTTAAGTATCTTTACAACTTGTAGCCTACTTACATTATAACCAATCCGGTCCTTTATCCCCACTTAAAATATTTTTACAGAACTCTTGTAATATTTGCTGCCATTTCTGCTGTCCTGTTGGGCAGCTTACTCTTACAAAATACATTTTTAATGTTAATTAGATTTTTTTTTACTGCATAAATAAAGGTTATATAAAAGTCGCTGCCAAAAACTGATTGCGGCTTCTATCTTGTTACACGAATGTTGTTTGTGGCTCAGTGTGACTTTATGTCATCCATAAGGGATGCATTTGACATATGTTTAACATATTATAGCCCAACAAGTTACTTATAGCACTTTAAATATGAGCAATCGCTTTTTGGCAAATACCGGAAATCCGTTTTTGGCAGACAATCACTTTTTGGCACAACACAGCGAGCTGGAGCCTCCTCCCCGTCAATCACTGACATGTTTACATTTATTCTATTTTCACGCTTTCTTCCTATT
Organism: Neolamprologus multifasciatus; assembly: GCF_963576455.1. Taxonomy (NCBI): domain Eukaryota; kingdom Metazoa; phylum Chordata; class Actinopteri; order Cichliformes; family Cichlidae; genus Neolamprologus; species Neolamprologus multifasciatus. The sequence goes on from NC_140439.1 coordinate 39,384,941, forward strand.
TTTACTTCCTGTTGCGTAACGCTGCCACAAATACGTTGTTCCTGTTTAAAATCAGGCGCTCCGCGGACGTTACATCCGTGTTTGTGATTGCTGAGCTCCAGCGAGCTGAGCGCGCGGGTTAAACCAGCGAGCTGATAACCTGCTTCCGGTGACCTCTGACCCTGACCGCTACGCTGAGGAGTGACCTCAGGCCTGCCGGGGTCTGCCCGGCTGAACTCGGCTCAGTGCGAGGATCGGGGCAGGGGGCGGGGCTTTGTTTGTTTACGCGTGATGCAGTGAGATACGCTCCGCCTGATTGGGTGTATTTTGGTGACGTTTGAGGCGGCGGGGGAGGAGCCTGTGTGAGATAAACAACCTGTGGATGAAAACAAGCACAGAGAGAACCGGAAGCTTCAGAGCAGCGAAAACATCGACTTATCGGAGCAGGTGGGTCTTAATCTTTAGTTACACCCACGCGTGACCTTTGACCTGCACGCGGTTAGTGTTAGAGTCTCTGTTCCGCCGTACCTGAGCACGCGCAGGGGTGCTTGTTCCAGCTGGAGGTACACGGAGTCCTGCCGAGGTCTGTTTCTCTCACACACACACAGAGGCGCGTGTCTGTTAGTGAGTGCGTGCACGTCTGTTTCTGTAAACATGATGAAGCTGAGGGTCACGTGATGAAGAGCTGCTGTAAATCAGCGGAGCTGCAGTCAACATGTGGACAAACACACACAGGATCAACGGTTCTCAGTTTAGTAGAAAATAAAGTTTTATTATTTTACAAACTGCTGTTGAGCAGTAATGTGGAAACAGGAGGTGAAAGGTCACGACCCGACTTCCTGTCTTTGTGGAACATCATCTGGGTTCAAGCTGCTCAGGTTTCTGAGGCCTCGGCGTCACGAGGGAAGCTTTTTACCTGTGATGATCTCACCTGTGTGCTGCTCTTTATCCACAGGTGTGTCAGAAACGTCGGGATGATCGGGAAGATTCTTGCTCAGCTTATCGGGAACGCCAGCGAGGACCTGGCGTCAGCAGGAGAAGAACACGAGAAGCTGCTGGAGTTGGAGGACGAGGGCTGGGTCATCGTTAACCTGCCAGGTGAGAAAGTCAACCTGCTTCAGGTGCACACGCTGTAGCGCCGATGCTTCTAAACATCTCTGATCCTCCTGCAGAGGACGGGCTTCTGTCGGCTCCAGACGGCGACCTCCTCGAGAACCTGCTGATCGAACACCCGAGCATGTCCGTGTACCAGATGAGGCGTGGGGTGGGTGGAGCCGAGGAGGAGGAGGAGGAGCCAGGCTCTGATGAAGAGGAAACCTCAAGGTTATGATGCTGACGATGCTTCATTCAGATAATCTGAAACCAGTTTTACAAACACAGAAGAAGACAGCAGGGCAGGTGGGCGGGGTTTATAATGTGGCTTCCTGTGTGTCCCTCCAGGCCTGTGGCGGTAAGGCGGCATGTATCCTGGCGTCTTGCCGCCTGGGGGCTTCCTCTGCCGTACAACATCCAGCTGCCGGCGGCGCAGCGTGCCAGGAGCCACGCTGAAGGCAGGAAGCTGAGCCGCGGCGCCCTTCACAGGCAGAACCTCACCAAGACGCGCTTCTGCCCTGCTGAGCGGCGCTACGGACACTTCAAGCAGCCCTGCCAGCGTCTCTACAACTACTGACTCCGATATCGGCGCCGCTCAGGCTTCACCTTGCCGTCACATCACGTGACATTCACCACTTCCTGTGCAGTAAAGCCATCAAACAGCTGAAAGAACCACACGTTTTTCATTCTTCTGTAAACTTTATTATCAGCAGGGCGCCGCGCGGCCGAACAGTCGCTGCTCAGATCAATGTTGATGATGTCAGAGCTTCTCGGTCGCTTCGCTCTTCTTCTTCTGCGTGTTAAAGTGTGTGATGAGTTGACCTCTTGACCTTTGCAGCGTTCCTGCTGCTTTTCTACTTTTTATTTGACACAAATGTGAGATTTTAATTTGTTTTTATTTGTGTGTATTTATAAAATGTTTTAAAAAAAGCAAAATAAAGTTTTTGAGATTTTCTAAAGCTGCGGTCTGCGTGTCTTTATGGTGGGGGCTCGCTCACTGCCGGAGCTTCCGGATTTTCCCCATGAACCTCTTCACCTGCTGCGGGTCCACCTCGTTGGCCCAGTGCCCGCCCAGCTTAAAGTGGGAGCCCACTATCATCGCGTTTGCATCCAGGTAGCTCTCGACATTGTCATAGGTCACTCCTGAGCCAATCAGCACGGGGATTCCCACAGACTGGGAAACGTCTGGAAAAACAGAAAAAATCACTTTAATGAATTTCTATTTAAGAACACGTCAGCAGTCGAAAGCTTCTTTTCCCACCGTCCAGCAGCACACGAACGCATCTCAACCCTGCAGACTTACAAACCCTGACGTCCACCTGAGGCTGTGAGGAACGAGGTTTAGAATAAATCTTTTATATTTCATTTAAACTCTGAATATCACAAAGGAATCTAGTAGATCGCTACTACACGCACTGCAGGCTGGACTCACAGCAGAGAGGCGTCGGTGTGAGGGCTGCTGTGGCGCTACTTCCTGCCTCTCGGTCTATATGTGACCTGATTAGTCTCACCTGTTCCCACTCTGATGACCCTTCTGTTCCCTGACACAGTCCTGGTGTTTTCCTGGCTCCGTGTTGGGACTTTGGGGTCTTTACGTCCTGTCTCTGACACGTTTGCCTCGTTTACTGTCAGCTGTTTGGACCTTGGGTTGAAGCATTGCTAACTAAAACGCAGCTGTTGCTAGCATGCGTGGTTTGTTTATCTCGCCTGGAGCAGCCTCTGCTATATAAACATCATCACTGAGCGCTGACTCCTTGGAGCTCAAAGGTATCTGGCTGCATGCTGTGCAGGACCTTTGGGTCGGAGCAGGACGGTGTGTGTGCAAACAGGCTCACTGCATATTCTCTGGCTTCATGATGACTTTGCTCACCTGAGGCGTGCCCTCTCTGACCTGCCAGAGTCTCCTGTCTGTGCGCAGAGGGGTGTGACAGAATATAAAATAGGCTTCAGACGCCGTCACCACCTGCAGAGCTGCACTCAGTGAACTTCTGCTCACACGTGTGACCTGGTGAATGTGTCTGAACATGACCAGCACCCGTGTGTGTGTGTGTGTGCAGCAGTGGCATGTACAGCACTCAGACTGTTTACAGGGTTGAGTGTCGGCTGCTATAAATATCCTGGATCCCGGCGCTGCTGAGAGGACGCGGTGCAGAGTTCAGACTCAGTAACCTGAGCTGATGCAAACCTTACAGACTGATCACTGCAGGGTTTATGGTCCTGTGCATGAAGCTGCATGAAGCTGCAGAGCAGCACCTGAACGCTGATTGGTTCAATGTTTTAAACAGGAAATGGAACTACAGATGAGGAAGCACAAAAACGTGGCACTCATCAGTAACACCTGAGGGCAGGTGTAGCTCTGGGTTTGTCTCAGTGAATGTCGGTGGAGCCATGACTTTCATTTCTAAGCTTTCAATAGGAAATTAACTGGTTCTTTTCTACTCTGATCACTTAAAGACACAGAGGGAAAAACGAGTGGATTTATCTCCCACAAACAGCTCAGCTGTGAGTGTGACATTTAACATTCAGACTGTTTGGGCGCCGGTTTAGCTCAGTGGTTCGACCCGCGGCCCTCTCTCCCTCGGGTTTCCTGTCAGTCTTCACTGTAACGATTTAATAAAGCCAGAGAAAGATTCAGCTCTGAGCTGCTGAACAAACACTTTGCAGTCCTGCTGCTGAGAGAGGAGAGGGGGCCCTCTACTGGACAAACGGGGTAAAAGCAGGAGGACCTGAGGTGAGGGGCTTAAAAAATGTCTGATATGTTGTGAAATCCTGTTGTGAGAATAAAGTGAAGTGTGCATCCACCCACGCAGCACAGCTGATGAAGTCACACCTGAACCCTGCAGAGCCAATCAGCTGTTTCTGTGCTGCATGCAGGTGAATCCTTCCTGCAGCTCTATCAGGAGTCACCTGACCTGAGATGTTAACTTTAGATTTGAATTTCAAAATAAAACTCCTTGTAATGTCTCCTCCTTTTTATATTCTGCAGCGTTAATCTCAGCAGTGACGAGAAGCTGCTGATTGTAGATGATAAAGTCAGAAAATGCAGTGAGTGACAGTGTGTGTGTGTGTGTGTGTGTGTGTGTGCGCGCGGCAGGGGCGGGACCTCGGAGCTCCTCGGGGTCGGCCTGCAGTCCTGTGGCTGCTCCTGTGATGATGACGCCGTCTGAGAGGAAGAACTCAGCAGCACGCGCCGTCTCTGCGACGCTCACGTCTGACGTCAGGGCGTGAGAGCTGGAAACACACACACGCGCACACACACACACACACAGGCATGTGTGGATGTTACACACTGGAGATGATAAGTGTTTGCACTGTAATAAAAATCAAACCTTGTGTGAAAGTTTCCTGATTTGCTGCTGTGGGGGGGATGCTCCTCCCACAGCAGCAGGTGAGCTGCAGTAGACACCAGAAGGACACCACAGGGGACCATCAACAGGAAAGCCGCAGGTCCAGGCAACATCCAGGACGGGCTAAGAGCTCGCCAAGGTGCTGACACACATTTTAACTCCTCCCTTTCCCAGGCCGGCCCCGTTAACGTCCCAGTGCCTAAAAGCTCAGCTGTGACGGGCCTGAGAGACTATTGGCCGGGCCGCTCATGCTGATTATCTGCAGCTGTACTCAGACACAGGAAGTGTTTTCACGTCTTCTTGCATCACTGAGCACTTCATTCTTTACTATAGCTGCACAGCAGGTGACCTCACCTGTGCTTCTTCTTGATGTCGGTGAAGATCTGCACGTGCTCAGCTCCGATCTGTTTGCGGTACCGCAGTAACTCCCCGGCGCCGGCGTTCAGGAGGCCTTCGTCTGCCACGTGAGCAAAGACGAAGCCCTCAGCCCTGATGAAGTCCAGGCCTGGAAGCACACAGCGCGTCACCGATCACACGTCCTGCATCTTTCCAAACACATCGACATGAACTGAACGAACAACTGAACCTGAAGCCAGAGCCACAGCCAGAGCCTGCTGATTGGCTGCAGTCAGGATCTGCGCTCCTATCGGCAGGGACGGACAGGCGGCCCTAACGCTGCAGCAGACGGCGGTCATGCAGGCGCTCACCTCGGCGCCCACGCTCAGAGAGTACGGCACATCGTGCATGTTTTCAACGATCAGTCCATCCTGAAAGACGGAGGTTGGGTTAGCGCCTCGCCGGTGCAGACTGCAGAGCTGTGAGGAACGCAAACAATGTGCAAACGTACAACCCCCGCGTCTCTGTAGATCGCTGCCTCCCGGCACGCCGCCTCGCTGATTTCAGACATTTTCAAAGAGCCCAGTGGGCTACCTGAGGAAGAGGAGGAGCCTGTTAGATAAGGTCTGAAAGAGTAGCATCAACATTTAAGGATGGGGGCACCGATGTGCACATCAGGCATGTACAAGAACACGAAACTGTGATGTTTTTCTCTGCAGCTCCTCCCACTCAAAGTCACACCTGGTGACACATCAGGACACAACCACGATCACCTGGACGAACAACAAAACACGCATATTTACAGCGTGTGAGAAACGATCAGCTGCTGCTAATCAATGCAGGTGATTGACTGATCAGCAGCAGTGTGAGCGCCTCACACAGAGCTTTGCTCTGTTTGCAGGTCGACCGTGTTCAGGTGTGTTAACACAATCCCACAATGTTCCTACGAGTGGACGTCAGCAAGTTTAGTCCGAGGTCAGAGCGTGCAGAAAGTGTGTTAGTGTGTGAAAGGTCAAAGGTCATGACAGCAGAAAAAGTGAGAACAGGCCTTGTTTGGACAGGAGAACGGGGCCGAGGTTCAGGGTTCAGCGGCGTTGCAGTTAGGGCGGGTCATCGTGTACGTCGATGGACTTATTGTTGCCGTGTATCTTCGTACGAAGGTCGATTGTGCTGCTGCGCGTCTCAGATGTTTGATCTCGACTCACATGATCCTGGTTAAATAAAGTTTAACCGCCCCGTCACAGCCGACCACACCGCTGTGTGAGGCTGAAATGTTACACGTCTGAGCGCAGCGCACGCAGGAAAATGTCACATATCAGCGAAATCTGAGCCAATCAGAATGTGCGATGTTGTCTTAACCTGATGACGCGCAGGCCCACGCTGGACGCCAGCTCCCCCTGAAACCACATTTTGCAAACCTCTGTGCTCTCACTGACCGCCCCCCCCCCCCCCCCCCCCCCGCCACGACCAAACACTTCACCTGAACCTGGAGGACGCCGACAGGTGGACTCTGTTACCTGGCAACGCTTTCACGTGGATCATTCCGATAACGACGGATTTTAGACGCCCGAACAGCTCCAAAAACTTCATCCTTCCCTCTCTGTGCAGACGCCACAGAATGAAGCCTGTTTGTGTCGTTCTCAGGAGGTCATGTGACTGAGCAAAGGTCGACTTTGTTCACCAAACAAAAAGAGTTTTTCAGCTTCACCGAAGACAAGAACACGATCGTCTCTGGAACAAGTTTGTTTCTGAATAAAGTTTCCTGGCTGTAAATCAGGACCAGCAGGACGTGTTTTACGCTCTCTGAGGAAGCTGAAGTTGAACCATTAATGTTTGTCTGCACTCACCTGGCTCTGGGTTTCCTCTCACACTCACCTTCCTCCACTTATTAAAACTTCTATTCTTCATGTAGCAGCAAACCTCGACGCTCTGTGCCGACTGCAGGAAACTCTGCACCTGGCAGCTCCATCACCCTCCCTCCTCTGCACATGCTCAAACCATCTCATCCTCTCTGACTCTCAGCTGCTCCTCCTCCTCCTCACTCCCAGTGAATGTCTGAACATCTTCAGCTCCTCCTCGGCCATCTCCAAACCTCAGAGCTCACTGCCGTCTTTGAACCTTTGTCTCGTGCTGCTACCCTTCCGTCACGAATCACCCCTGACATTCATCTCCACCCGCTCCGCCCTGCCTTCTTCACCTCTCTAGTGCACCGTTCATTGCTTTGGGTCCACACCAAGCCTCCTTGTCCTCCTTCCTTTGTCCAGAGGACACTCCCTGCAGTTTCCCTCAGCTTTACTTTCCCAGCATCCTTCCTTCACTCACTTGCTCTTCTTGATGTCCAAAGTCACCCTGCAGTCAACCATCCGATACTGCCCAGCTGCATCCTCCCTGACCTCACAGTCTCCTATCTCGCTCAGATCACACCTTCTGTACCTTCCTCCACCCCTCCGACCTCCACCCTGTGGGGCGTACACACTGACACCTGTTACTCCTCACCTCCACTCCTCCTTCAGGATTACTCCTGCTCCATTTCTCCTCCTGTGATCAGAGCTGTCTGTAAATCACGAGGAAGCCTCCCACAGCTCACAGGGATCACCGTGGAAGTCTCCACTGTCCTGACCCGTGCTGCTGTGTTTGTACATGCAGATGCTGAGTTCTGTTACGGGTCATGTCTCAGCAGCAGGAGGACGGATGTGACGTAATTACATTTCCTGTATGAGCTGGTTATTAAACCACGGCCTGATGAATGATCATATTCAGCCTGCAGCAACAACCGTGAGGACGCTGTCATGTGATCACGTGACCAGCAGCCACAGATTTGCTGACATCAAAGGTCGGTTCGCCTCCTTCCGCCACTTTATCAGATTTAATGGTGAAGTTGGGAACCGGGGAGGAGTCCGGAGCGGCTGAGCGGGTCACTCCGTCGCGGGCGGAGGCGGGGCGAGTACGGCAGCCCGCAGTGGACACGTGGGAGACGATACGCTTCATTTTCCCGCTGAATCACAGCCTGGTCCCGGTGACAGACACGGAAGGTAACGTGCACGGAACCCGCTCGCTCACTCGCTACGTCATTCTGCCCGCTTTGCGTCGTTTTCCGCGTCTTTCGGCGCCGCTTCTGCCTTTGTTTACATCTGACACACAGCCACGCGGTGCCCGAGCGCTTCCGGTCTGCGAAGATCCGCCCCTCGCAGCTGTCAGCGCGGCACTCACGCCCCCATTTTTACCGGCAAAACTAAAAACTCACCATTTCCTTCACGCTCGCGACCATCCGCGTAGAGTTCAGCCAGCATACCTGTCGCGTGCCCTGCACAGGTGAGCGGCTGAGGTGACGCAGCTCAATGCGGCTGTAAAGCGGCGCAGAGGGTGGAGATTTAGCGCCAACTGAAATCTACGCCTCCTGACGTGGAGCTCATCTGCGCTCTGCGAGGCGCCAGCTCGGAGCAGTTAGCCCGGCCTTAGCTCAGAATCCCGGGCACCGCGAGCAGGAGAGCACCGGAGGAGAGAGCACACACCTGGAGAACACACCTGGAGAACCTGAGGGGACTTGAGGGGAACCCACTGCGGGGTTAAACCTTCTGTTGGAGCTCTCGGCGGAGCAGGGTGAACTTCAAGGGAGGGACTTGAGGTGAGTTTCTGCAGCTGCTAAAAGTTTGCGTGAGTGGAATTGGGGCTTGATTGCCTGCAGCTAATGTGACCCAGGCTCCCACGTTAAACCCCCACGGTCTCCGGTGCAGACGTGGACAGCCCCCGGGGGTTCGGCTCTTTGTTGGCCGCTCCGTGTCCGCATCAGGCGGCCATGATGTGCAGCCGGACTCGGTAAAATATCGCTGTTTTCGGTTAACCGAGCCCCGTGGCCGCCTCAGGCCAACCTTGCTCGGTGTGGCGTGGATGTCGGGGCAGTTTCCCGGGTCTCCGAGGTCCGGTGGGGGGGCTTTGGGGGCACTCGAAAGCGGCCTGCTGCCCCGCTCTCCGCGCCAGGCTGAACCGGGCTTTGTCGGGAGGAAGGCGGCTCGGAGTGGGGGTTGGGGCCGCTGTACGTCGCACTTTTACGGCTGTTTAAGTCTAAATTTCACGTCGTTTGTCGTCCCCAGGTTTGCTCCCACGGACGCTTCCACGGCGCCGACTATAATGAGAGGAACACGGTGAGTTTGGCCCACGCAGGAAGAGCCACCAGGAGCTTTAGCCTCACGGGCTAACTAGCCTGTTGTTTCTGGACCGTGTGAGCGTTTACCCGTGCTAACCCGGGTTTGTTCGGCTGATTGTGGACATGGCAGCGCTCGCTAACAGCTGCTGTTTGCTTTG
>NC_140439.1:39398996-39518996 GCF_963576455.1 Neolamprologus multifasciatus
AACAATAAATATAAACACTGAAACGTAACAACACTTATTTTTCACAAATCTAAAACGTCACTACTTCACGTCTAGCTGTCTGTAAGGGAGGCGGAGTAAACTGGATCCCCACTCTGTGCCCGGTGGGTGCTCGCGGCGCGGGGGAGGGGTTTGTTGGTGGTGCCCACTTCAGCACAACACCTGGTTTGGCAGCATGTAGCGAGGCTCCAGATGCTCTGTGTGAACTCCAGACCACCGACGGTCCCGCACACAGCAGCCGCTCTATCATGTGACGCGTGCTGCTCCGACCTGCTGAGGTCACTTCCTGCGTCACGTTGCATGTTTTGTGATTTTTAAAGGCAGTCAGGATCAGACCGATGCTGCACATCGGGTCGGTCCATCTGTGTCCACGACGCTACACGCTGACTGCACGACGCTACACGCTGACTGCACGACGCTACACGCTGACTGCACGACGCTACACGCTGACTGCACGACGCTACACGCTGACTGCACGACGCTACACGCTGACTGCACGACGCTACACGCTGACTGCACGACGCTACACGCTGACTTTAGACTGCAAACACGCTCGACGTCACACATCTCAAAACTCTCTCCCCCCCTTACTAAACAGCCAAATGCCAGGATGCTATATCATTGTTTGATTGGTCGACATGGTACACTTTTTCCACCAATAGGAAAGGGGAGTGTGCTTGCTAGCGGGAAACACACTCCCCTTTCTTCCTGCTGTAAACGCCACATCTCTGGATCTACGTGGCCGCTCGACATAAGATAAGATAAGATACTTTCATTAGTCCCACAAGAGGAAGTTTAAAAACTTGTCTATAGATCACTGCATCTCCATGTCGTCTTACAGTGGTCATGTGATTAGGACACGCCCACGTGTGCGTTGACCCCCAAAGCGTTAATATCAGAGCAGAAATTCAGGCAGAATAATTTCGTAAAAATGATGAACGACGGCAGAAAAACGTGAAACGCTGCCACCTCTGGTTGAACGAGCTCGAAGCAGAAGAACTCCGTCGCCGCGGCGATGATGGATCAGCGCTTTAATGGTTGAAAAAAAATGAGATTAAAGTTTTTGTGTGAACATTTGAAGACAGGATCCAGAAAACTGCTGATTCTGGATCGTTTCCGTTTCCTCCTGAGAACCGAGGAAGACTTAAGTCTTAAGTTCAGGTGGTAGAGGGCGGAGTTATGTAGACTCCTGGGCGTGTCCCGCAGGTCGATGGGGACAGTAAATGTGAAAAAGGTCCAGACGTGTGCTTTTTCACACGCGTGTTCCTGCTGTGTTACAGGAGAAGGCGTACTCCTACCAGGAGGTGGAGCTGCAGTGTCACGGCGGCTGCCCCGTCCCCTCGGGCGTCCTGACTCCGCCCCTGAGCAGCGAGAAGACCGAAGAGCCGGATCGAGGCGAGGCCACCGTGGTTAAGATCAGAGCCAGCATGGAGTCTCCGCCCCCCCAGTAGCAGAGCGCTGCTGACGCCGGCGGGACGGGAAAGCTCGGCGTGTTGGATTTGAGTTTCAGCGGAGATTAAGTTTTTAATTCCAGGGAGGGAAACGGTATTTTGTCCTCTGTGGGCGCAGCGAGGAGACGCGTCACCGCCATGGGAACGTGCTTAAGCTCCGGTCTGAGCGCGAGCAGAGGAGACTTTGTTTTCATGCTTTTTATTAGTGGTGCTGCTGAACGCTCGCATCACGTCCAACCACGCCTTCATTTTCTATGCAGAGGCCAAACTGAGGAGACCTTTAGTGCGAGCGTGCGAGCGTGCGTGCGTGCGTGCGTGCGTGCGAGCGTGTTTAAATCTGTTAGTGGCCTCATTTGCCCCCAAACTATTTCTAGGGTCGTGTTTGGCTCTACGTGCTGCTATAAAGTGGGCGGAGCATGATGGGAACTCTGTGTGTGTGTGTGTGTGTGTGTGTGTGTGTTTGTTTAACGGGCACAGTGTGGCCCTGTTCTGCTTGGGGACCAGTAGCTTGGCTACCTTGATGGACAGGTGAACCAGCCGGGCTTCAGAAGCTAAATGTTGATTGTCTTGAACTTTGACCTTTTTATCCCAAAAATGTCTCTACATGATTTGTTTTTAATGAAATGCTGCTACATGTTTTCCAATAAAGGTTTTTAAGCTCTTTGACGTGATGAGTGTGAGATGGACGAGCTCCACTAGGTGGCACTGTGACACCGTCAGACGCTTTAAGCTGATAGGAAGGAAACGGGAACTCTAAGAGCATCTCTGGCACTCAAACATGAGTTCACTGCATTCAAACAGCAGATGAGGTGTTTGGATAACACAACAGTGGTGATGCTGACAAAAAGAGCTTGAACTGAAGATGTTCTGATATTGACGGGCAGTGAGACGGGATCAGAAATGAGTCCATCAGAGGGACGGCTGAGGGGGGAGGGTGGGAGAGGAAGAGCTCAGAGGAGGTTCATGGATGTAGTGACGGAGGACATGCAGAGGGTTGGTGTGACAGGAGGAGGTGGGTGTTACACAGCAGAAGACTGAGAGGTTAAAACGTGTCTGTATCTCACTTCTGCAGGTTTCCTCTGATCTGAAATGTTTTTGCATGTAGGAAACACGCGGACCATGAAGCTCTGAACCTTTTACATCCTTCAGGAGTCACGGTGGCCCACACTAAACCTTTAACTGTAATTCATTATTATCAGGAAGTCCTAAAAACTCCCTGAAAAGCCTTCAGCTAATCCAAAATGCTGCAGCAAGAGTCCTGACAGGGACTAGAAAGAGAGCAGATTTCTCCTGTTTTGGCTTCCTGTTAAATCCAGAATTCAAAATCCTGCTCCCCACATACAAGGTCTTAAATAATCAGGCCCCATCTTATCTTAATGACCTTGTAGTACCATATCACCCTATTAGAGCACTTGGCTCTCGCTCTGCAGGCCTACTTGTTGTTCCTAGAGTATTTAAAAGTAGCATCGGAGGCAGAGCCTTCAGTTTTCAGGCCCCTCTTCTGTGGAACCAGCTTCCAGTTTGGATTCAGGAGACAGACACTATCTCTGACCTGTTTCTCTCACATTGCTGACAGTTTGATGTGAGTTGTGCTGATTTTTAGATTTAATTTGAAGCTCAGACCCTCCAGAACAAACACGTGACTCTGATCTTCATGGGTGACTCCCAGCATGCACCTGCGGGCACAGGTCACCTGAACCTGACTCGGCTGGGTGGAGAAACTCGTGTTCTGTTCTTTGAAACCAGCAGATTAAAGCAGAGCTGGTCCGGTCTGTGAGCCTCGGTGAGGACGGTAGCTCAGCTTTATCACCGAGGGTTCACGTTGTCAGGCTCTGAGCTCACGAGCTCCTCAGATGGAGAGCAATGTGGACGTCTCAAAGATGATGGATGTGCTCGACGAGTTCTTCTAAAAGCAATCAGAAGCTTTAACAAGTCTAAATTTCTGTTTTATTTTAAAAGGTTTTTGATGTTTTCTGTGCTCAGAGTGCTGGAGGCTAACCGCTACAGCCAATCACCTTAAATCTGAGCCGCCAGCTTGGACCGTTAATCAAAAACGCTTCACTGCGGTGTGACGTCACCGATCAGCTGCTGCTGCACCAACACCACCTCCGACTTCCAGGAGCGTCTGTGAATTTTCCCACTCAGGAATTCATTGAATCCTGACCCCACAGGAAGGCACGCTCACTCCTTCCGTCTTTTAGTGCAGAGTGGGTTTGTTCCAGCCTCTCGAGGATAAAACGGCCTGACCGCTGGTCGGACTCATTATGTGACGAAGGAGCTGTGGATCTGCTCGTCCGGTTTCATGTCTTCACAGGTGACCTCAGATCGGTTTGTAGTTGAAACTGCTCTGATAGACAGGTGCATGAAAATAGCTCAGTGCTCTGTCGCTGTTTTAATCAAACTTTTTATCAGGTTCCCTTTGGAGTCCGTGAGCCGCTCCGAATCAGCCGATGTTTTTGTGTTTATCGGTTTGTGGAGCCAGTTCGGCTGGACTGGAGTTTTGCTTTCTTCACGGTTTCTAAAGTTTCGCGTGGAGATCTGCTGGAGAAAAGAAGAAGCAGCTCCAGCTGCAGATCGGGGGGATCAGGATCCACGTCGGGCTCCTGGTGAAGCAGCGTGGTGGATGCCTCCGGGCTCCTGGTGGGGGTGGAGGGGTGGTGTTTCCTGCCTGTGTGAAGTGATGTTTGCTCGAGCTGAGCGGCGTCAGAACCAGGCCAGACCTCCCTCAGGGCCGTGCCACCGCCCCGTGTAAACAACTTGCTCCAGTGTATGTTAGCAGACACTTTGATGTTAGCAGCTCGCTCACTTTCTCTTCTCTTCTCTTAAATATTTCATCCATCGTATTCATGTCGCCTGGAACGGCTGCAGTCGCTCTCAGCACCGCTTTGGGTAACGCACACTTTGAGCTCACAGACTCAGTGAGTCCACTGAAGTTTGTCGGGTCTGCAGAAGCTTTGAGGGCTCGAGGAGGCGCTGGACAGGCTCAGCGGCTCCTGATGGTTTAGCTGGGGTTGTACCTCCCTCTGCTGGACACTCACGATAACTACAGTTTACCTGTGCAGGACTTAAATCCTGATGTTGTTATTGTTACTGAAGCAGGGTTTCCTTGGTGAGCTCAGTGTCCATCACCTGTGTGTGTATATTAAAGGTGACCTGTTCTGCCCGCCCTCCTTATCTGGTCCTCAGTGCAGCAACTCATCCTCTCTTTGAAACAAGCCGTTTTAACGCCAGTTCTCTCCTCATTGGCTGCCCCTCAGCAGTTCTCTTTAAGACAGAGACTCCAGCATGATTGTAAATGGGCGGGACCACTAAGAGCCGTCGCCCAATAACCTTGCGATAAAATCACCTCCTTCTTTTAGTGTGAAGAAGCTTAAATATGTTAAAATGTTCACATTTACTAAACCGTGCGTTTATAAAACCGATGAGAAAAACAAGTCTCAGTTTCTCCGTGTGAATGCTGAGTAAATCGGCTGCTTGGACTGAACTGCCTAACTTGTGTATAAGCACAGAGCGTGTGATGCCTGTCAGTCCGACAGTTAAACTGACTCAGACCTGTGGTTCAGCTGATACAGAAGATAATGATGCAGAATAGAGTGAAAAGTGCCACATCCCTCCTGCTTTGAATGCTTACACATTAGAGCCACCCACTGGGCCTGGTTGGACCCTTTGGTGACCCTGTTCTGGGCCCCAGGCTTTATTTTTAACATCTCTGGATTTAGACAGCTTCACAGACTGTACATAAAAGACGGACGTAGCTACCATGACGTAACGCAGTGTTTTCGTTACAGACACCAAACCGTTTTTGTTTATTTCTGCTGTAAAATGATAAGAAAATAATTTGTTCTTAAACTAATGTGAAGTGAAAACATTTTAAAATTGGGGGAAAAACAACACAAAACAGAATTTTCTGTATTCTTATTAACACACACATTTTTGTTATTTCCATACACACGTTCAAAAAAACAACAACAAAAAAACGGCTGCGTGTTTTATGTTTGTGTAGTTAAAGTTAGATCTTATATGTTGTTCGTTATCTCTTAAAACTTAGTGGAAAAATGAAGATGTGAACTGAAAACATTTACATTTAATTTTATACACATTTTAAAACGTGATGCATAAAATTTAAAAGTTTTAATTCTAATAAATGACAAACTATAAGCCATTTTATTTCCATAAACAAATTTTGCTGCAAACTGAAATGTAAAATAAAACATGTTTATTATTTGTTAAAACATTCATAGAAAAACTCAAAATATTTTATCTCCATAAATGTATCTTCCTTTTTTCTTTAAAAAAAAAACAAAAAACTGAAAACATTTAAATAAAAAAGAACAAATCACAGAAAGTTTTATTTAAGAAATTTTTATGTTTTCAAAAAAAATGGCAATACAAAAAAAATCATCAAAATCAAAATAGAAGATCACTGCTCCATCATCCGACCCGCAACCGACGACGCCACGAAACGACGCAGACTCGATCCTCTCGGCTGTTTCAGCAAATGTTATTAAAATATATCCGACCCTTTATTGGCCAAGGAAACACATGTGTTGATGTGTGTGATTATCCCGTCTCTAAGTCTGATGTCATTTGCCTTTTCGAGTCCAAATTCCGCTTCAGGCATACTTGCCAACCTTGAGACCTCAGAATTAGGGAGACAGTCAAAAGGGCTGCTGGGGGAGTGGTATACATGTACATATACATATATATACAAAAAACTTGAATTTTACAGTGTTTATAAAAGAAGTTAAATGTCACCGTTATTGTTGTCGGGCCGGAAACAGCGGGAGTGCCAAAATTCAGAGGCTGCATCCAATTGAGGACCCGGCCTTCGTGGTCTAAGTGTGGCGGGTCCTCCGAAAGCCGGATAGGCCGGAAGTGAGTGACTGTGACGGTCATAGTGACGGGATTTACGGCTCTTTTTAGAGAGCCGGCTCTTTCGGCTCCGAACCGGCTCTTCAGGTTGTTTTGTTGCTTTAATTAATTTATTATTTACAATAATATAAAATTATGCACAAAAGGAATTACTAATGTAAAAAAAGTGTTTTTATTTATATATGCTTATATATAAATATTTACGGTGGCCCCTGGAGACAAAACACGTACAAACTCCACAACACATTTCTAGAGTTAACTGAACTTCAAAACAGAGCAGATCACTTAAATTACACAATTGAAAGCATGTGTGTATTGTTTGTGTATTTATACACAAGCACTCATATATATTCAAATAATTAAAAAAAAGTTCATTTACCTGTTACTACCAAAAAAGTGTGAGAGTGAGGGTGAGAGAAAAAAAATTGGGAGCCGGCTCTAAGAGCCATTTCGTTCGCGACCGACACATCACTAACGGTCTAGCCTTCAGAATTACGTCACGAGCTCTCTCGGTGGAGTGAAAACCAGCCGTAAATTCTCGACCATCTCACACTTCTGTTTAATCCGTTTTTTGTTTGGCGTTTATTCAGCTGTGTGAAAACCCCGGAGGAACCCTCCCGAGGGATTAAGTTAAATTTAATCTAATCTAATAACTTTAATCTCAGCCAAACCGATTTACTCAGGAACAAATAAAACACTTAAAAAAGCCAAACAATAACATTTTTAAGTTATCTGAGTGACTTATATCACCTGAGTAGCGAAAGACGGCGGGGGTTTGAAAACGATGTGCAGGGAGCTTTCTGTTCTCCCCGGCTCAGGTATTTGAAGTTTACACAGCTACATTCTTGCCTGAAAATATGTTAAAAGTTTATTTTGCAACCCAGAAAGTAATGAGAGTAATGTTAAAACTAAGTAGCTGCCACCATTGTTGGAAACTGGAATTGGCTGGGCCGCGCTATGCATTCTGGGATATTGTTTTTCAATTTTGTTGTCTGGGTGGAAAATCGGGAGAAATTCAGGAGAATGGTGGGTCTGAGAAATTTCAGGTGGGGCACTGAAATTCGGGATTCTCCCAGAAAAATCGGTAGGGTCAGTGTTGCCAACTTAGCGACTTTGTCGCTATATTTAGCGAGTTTTCAGACCCCCTAGCGACTTTTTTTCAAAAAAAGTCGCTAAAAAAAAGATGTGAAAGCACATATCGCTTTTACTCTCAACAAGCAGCGGGTGCTGTAACGCAGTCAGTTCTTTTACTCTTATGCTGTTTTGTGGATCACAAGGTTTAAAACTACTTATAAACACACAAAGTAACTCCACCAGAGCGCCTATTTCGGGTCACTTTTGCCGGTCCAAGCCTGGGTAAAGGAGCAGGGTTGGAATTGTGACATTAAAAAAACAATAATTGCTCAAATAAATTTAATTTGTAGTTCTAAATAAACTCTAAATGCATTTAGGACGTTTTTTACTCACTTTATGTCTCTTCCACGATGTTATTTCTCTCTTCAACAACATAGGTTACAATTACATTAGCATGACCAATTATGCAAATTAGGCGATGACATCATTTAGCGACTTCTAGCGACTTTTAGGACAGCCAATAGCGATTTTCCTTACTCAGGAGTTGGCAACACTGGGTAGGGTTAACATGTATGGCTTCAGGTCCCAAAGTCAAACGAACACTGCAGCATCACTGAGAGTTACAAACTGTAAATTATTTCATCTGTAATAAAATCATCAGTGTTGCTGCTTTACCAGGTGTAACAATGAAGTTTAACATCCAGGCATCCATGAAAACAGGATTTATTAAGTATAACAGAGTTAAAAGTTAGCAGGAAGTTAGCTCGCTAGCTTCCAGCTAAACATGATATAGCATGTTCTGACTGAGAGATTTCTGAACAAATTAAAACGTACAGCTCTGCTGTCACTTCCAACATAAATGAAGACAGAAAACTAAACAGCAGTGACGTTTGTAGGGTTACTGAAGTTGGGCTAGCTGCTATATAATGATGTGCTACGTGATCGCTAGCTACACAGCTACGTTAGCATAAACAGTGAAGCTGGAGGATGAACTTTTTTCCACTCGATAAAAGTTAACGGGAGGGTTCCCAATGGTTAAACAAATGCAATCGCATGGCAGGATGCTGTAAACGGACCAAACTTCAGTCAGGAGAACAACTGAGATTATTCATCCACAATACGAGGTTAGTCATTAACATACTGCTGCATGGGCTGTAGTTACATCGGAAGGGTGTAGCTCAGCTACACTGAGCTTTAAATGTAACAGTCGTAATAAAAACAGAAAGAGGCCGACAGTCATCACTGACTGTTTTTAAGGGCTTGTTGAGATTAAATAGAACAAGATACAAAACATGAAAACATGTTGAAAACACAACAGCCTTAATAAATGCAGAGTAGTTTGGACCCGGAAGCAGGATTCATCAGGTCATCACATAAAGAGCAGATAGAAGCTTCTCTCAGTCAACCTGTGCACCATAAAGCTCATCAGCTCTTCTAAACGCGAGACAGAATTTAAACAAATTAGTGAAATTTGTGGCATAAAAACGTGGGCACTATGTCTGAACATCAGAGGTGGAAAGTAACGAAGTCGAATTTTCAGGCATCTGTACTTGAATATTTATTTTTCTGATAACTTTGGACTTTTGCTTCGTACATTTTTAAACAAATATCTGAACTTTCTACTCATTACATTTCCGAACCCCGTTACTCTAGGTTCATTTATAGCGTTTCTACTCTGGCCAGAGGACTGCAGTGTCCGTAAGGTGTGTTTGTGTTGTGTAAGTTGTCTACTTTAGCATCGAGCTGGGCTACAGAAGAGGAGCAAGCACAAAGTAACGTCTTTTTTTGAGTGTCGTAATTTGAAATACAGCGTTTCTATGAGATCAACAAACATCAGCAAACACAAAATGTTTGTGTGCAGTTTGTCTCACAGTGTGTTGCAGCTAAAGGTCCAGCTGCTTATTTCACAGGGAGAGAAAAGAAAGAGCGCTAACTTAACTCAAAGATGGCGAAAACTAAGAAAGAAAGACAGGAGAGGAAGAGCAGAGCGTAGAGTTTTAAAGAGTTTTTAAAGCTTACATGTCATATTTTTCATCACATATTGGTATATGATGTGTTTTGATAAATCACATGTTTTTATTTAGCTATACAAACCTGCGTCATTCAAATGTTGCATGAAAACACTGGGTAATTTTATCCAGGGTAATCAGATTACTGTGCATTAATGCGGTGAATTCACAGCTCTGTGTTAGAGTGCTGCACAGCAGCTGTGGTGCTCATGGTCAGATGCTGGTACATCAACTGTAGCAGAGATGAATAGTATAAAGACACGCCCACAAAGAGCAGCAGGTCAGCTGATCTCCACTCGGAGCCACCTGCTGTGACCCCTGACCCACGTTACTGTTCAGGTATGTCTCCTACATAAGAGATTCAAACGACGTACATTCATTATTTGTATTCTCATGTGCTGATATTATTTTATTCTTATGTTGATTCAGCACAAGGTTCAGTTTCCTTTGTACAAACGCAGTGAGTAGAATCGTCCTTCAGCTGTTTACTTTCGTACTTTGAGTACATTTCAGAGCCTGTACTTTATTACTTTTGCTTGAGTAAAAAAGTTGCTTCAGTACTTTTACTGGAGTATTTCTTAACACAGGTATCTGTACTTCTGCTTCAGTAAAGGAGGTCTGCATGTTTGCTGTTGATCGTGCATCCTGTTCCTGTAAAGGTCATTTGTAGACCTCTGACCTGTGATACTTTTAATAAATATACGCTCTTATAAACATGAAGCAGAGATAAATAGTTTATACAAGCGTCAGACTTTGGAGGTCACTACACACTGACACGTTTAACCTTTTTATACCCGTTTAGGATCCAATTTATTTATTACTGCTGAGTTTAGTTTAGTAACTCAGTCTCTGTAGTTCTGATTGATGTACATGCTGTGTTTTAACTTGGTGTTACATATTTAACATTTCTGTGTTAATATGTTGTGTTTTCTGTAGATTTATGATTCTCTGTAACTGATTTTAATTTTATTTCTGGCTGTTCTTTTGCGGTGCTCTGGAGCCAGCACATAGACGAGCTGCATTAGTGTGCGTGCACGTGCTCTGTCAGGGGATTTAAATGAATTGAAGAGAAATATAAATGTTAAGTCACGTGATCTTATGGCACATTATTACCTTGTTTGTCTGTGGCTGCACTTTGATATGTTTGTGTTATATTTGGTGTGAATCAAGAAAACTGTTCATACAAATGTTCCTTTGATGCGCTTTTCCTGCAGTTTACAGCGTTTGACCTGCAGTGACGTTGCTGAGTCGAGACTTTGACCTGAGCCCTCATTAACGCCCTAATACGAGCTGGAGACGGTTTCATTGGTAATAATTAAAGTTTGGTTCATTTCAGGCGGAGTTGCCGGGGCTTTGGCCCCAGTGGGCCCCCGTAGAGTTCGGAGACTTCCCGGCCTGGTTGAAGGTTAAATCAAAGCGCTATTGTCGCCCTCTCACCCCCGACAAACCGGCGAGATCTCGTCCTGCTTTGGCTCCGTTGTCCCGGCTTAAGCAAACAAATACCTCGCTTAATTGCGCGTTGGGATTTGTGATTTGTCGGGGACGCGGTGGTCTTTGTTCGTCGGTGGGTGTCACGCTCGCAGACGCCGCCGTAGTATCTGTATCCTGGCGTATGATGCGCGCTGAGGGCGACACATTTGTAAATCTTAAAGCTGTTTGGTACAATGGAGCATGTGTGGATTAGGCCTATTTAATAATGCAAGCACAAAGGCTCTCTGTTATTTTAAGTCTTTATGGGATTTCATCTTGTGTGTGTGTGCGCAGCAGTATCGACAGGAAAGGGTGTCTCACACACACACACTCCCAGTTCCTTTCCCATTGTAATTCCTTTAATTAAAGTGATTTTATTCATAGGCACACAGCTGGCACCGGCTACTTTCCATTAGCCATCTGAGTGGCCGCTCGGTTCGGTGGGAGGACGCGCGCTGGGGCCGCTTCCTATGGAGCGCACAATACTATTTTCATCTCCCAGCTGAGTTTGTTGTGTGTTTTGAATTTATTAATCATTGATTTTAATGTGCCGCCTCTTGACAGTGGCAGCTACCCACGCATTAATTAATTCCCGCTTCCCAGCCTTACAAAATGGCATTTAAAAAACAATGAGAGGTCGGCCGGTGTTTCCTCTGACCTATAAATGGAAGGCGTCAAAAAGCAAAATGTCAAAATTTGCTTTTATTTGTTCTTCTCTTGGCACATTTTTATTGCCTGCCTTTTATTTGATAGAGCGAGATAGAAACGAGGTTATTTTAGGTGTGTGTAAATACAGTTGTGTCACCTTTAATATTCTGCTCGTCTTTTTGGGAGGTTGCGAAATGCAATAATGTCTCTTTTGTTAGGCACGTTTTCCCCGCGTGCACCTGCTTTGCATACGGCATCTGCCAGCAGCGCTCTCAAAGGAGCCCGGGGTCTTAAGTTGAGGATAAAGGTGCGTTGCCATCGACAATAGGTAGTGTGTGTTTATCCTTTGAGGTCTTAAACAAGTACGTGTACAAAGATTTCCCTTCGCTGAATTGGCGGAAATAGAAAAAGGGAGATTAGATCTTAAATGAAGCATATGGTTGGTGGAATTTGAATAGAGTTGGGATTTGAATGTATTTACTGAACTATATTCTTTTTTTATTTATTGAGCAGACCTGAATTGTTCATCCATTTAAATGAGTGACTGGTCTGCGTGTTTGAAGAGATAAAAGCTCGCTCTCATAATCCTTATTGACACTGCGGGAGGCGTAAAGACAGCTATTGGTAAGTCCCCGCAGCGCCCTGCCCCACAGAAAGAGCCTCATCCGCGGTTAAAGCTAAAGATTTCCTGACAGATTGCTCTCCGCAGATTGATTAGCACACGTTGGGAGAGAGCAACTTCCCAAACTGCGTGTCTCCGCGAGGGAGGGGGCGCTGGATGCGCAGGGCTTAACGCGCACTTTGAAAAGCGTTCCCGCTCTCGGTTAAAGGGAGAAAAGGCTGTAACCCGACGGCGCCCCCGCCGAGCTGCGGCACGAAACCGCGAACGCTGCTGCCAGCTGCACGAGATAATTCGCCTCTGTCGTGCAAACAGCTGGAGCGCTGGGAGAAAGAAGCCCGGCGAGGCCTTGAGCCGGGTCTACCGGCAGCCATGTTGGTTTTAGACGGACTTCTGAGCAGCAAAGCGAGCATAATCGTTCCCGTGCAAACGCTCTGTTTGACTCGTTCAATTAGAAAACAATCGGCGCTTTGAAGAGAGACCGTCCCCGCTGTTCGTGCACCTACGGAGCCCCGAAGCCGCCGGCCTTCCTCCCCCTCCTCCCCTTCCTGCTCCTGGCCTCTGAAGGGGGAGAGAGAGAGCCATCGATCAGCGAGCGCCCGCCCCGCCTCCTGTCTCCTGCCTCCTGCCTCGCATTGTTTTTATCTCATCTCGCAACCCTGTTGCCATGGCACTGAAGATGGCACTTCAACCCTTGTGCTTAATGATCTCTTGGATGATAGCCTACTCGTCAGACATTCATGCCCTGCTCTGTTGAAACGCTCGACAGAGAGGAATGAGCTGCGCCGGCGGAGGGAGGGCTGCTTATTTGAACATTTTATTCCGAGCCTAACTGGTAGCAAACACGGTGTTATGGGTTATTTACCAAATGAGCTGTCTTAAACAGCTCTTTGTGCGCCCTTCCTGGCCGGCTCAGATGGACGCAGACAGACAGAGAGCTGCGTTGCTTTTGTTTCCCGGCGTTACTTTGAAAGCTGTCCCTCTTCTCTGGCAGTTGGGAGCTGGCTGGGAGATTAGCGCTCGTATAAATAGCTGTCACTGATTTGACTAAGAGAACACTTTGTGTCATTATGAAGGCAGAAAATCCTAATTGGGGAAATTGGAACACAAAAAAGAGCCGAGCGTTCAATTCATATCCGTAATCCGCCACGTCGCATGAAATCGAGGGTGTCACGTTACAATGCTCGATTTTAGTCATCGCTGCGATTGAGACAAAGGTGGCGCCTGGAGCCATCACGCGGCGCTGCTAAGTGTGGGAATGTGCCATTTTCCGATGGCGCGTTTGGCATCCCGTCTGCGCTGCTGTGTGAGGAAGGCCTGCAGAGGGAGGCGCAGGAAGCCGCTCAAGGAAACGCTCGCCGCCCCTCCCCCCGTTATTTAAATATGGATTCGTGCGTCGCGCTCAGTCAGACGCATTAGCGACTGCTTATTGATTGAGATTCCTGGAAAAGAGAAGATCTGCTGCTCGGCTCTTTGAGCACAGTCGACCTGTTACTCTGTCCATCTGAGTAACAGGTCCGTGGCGAGGTGGTGAGGTGGCGAGGTGGCCCCCTGCGTGCTTCACCTGCTTATGCTCCCATCTTTACAGGTGTATTTTGACCCAAACCTACCCAGGTAGGCTTTAGTAGCTGAGGAGAAGCAGTGAGAGCAGAGCACATCCTACCAGCCACCGGTGGGGATGTTTAGGCACTAAACGGGCAGCCGGCCCGTCCACGTGAGTCTGGAGATCAGTTAAGAACACGAGATGATCTCAGTCCTCTGCTGCTTTTATTTTGACAGCGACTCAAACCAAAGATTGATTAAAGATTAAATGATTTAAAGACATGTTGATGGATGAGTTAAACTCTGATGGAAGAGTGCGGTGACTTCTCTAAAGTTCGGCGAGAGCAGAAGTCAAAAATTGCGGCGTTTAGTTAAACATGTTTAGTCTCCTGAACGCAGACAGGCGTTGATATGAAGCGACTTAATCCTCTCCTCCCTCACGATGAAAAACACTCCTCTTTTTATCTGCTTTTATCTCCTTTTGTGCCAGAGAGCTTTAACGAATCATCTTTATCTCTCCCCTCCTCCCATAATGCAATAGGGCGAGCGCTTCCTGCGTGTCATAAATATGGTATTGAAAGGTCCAATTGAATTAAACTAAAAGATCTGGGAAGAAACTGGGAAGTACTCTCACTTTTCCCCTTCTCATTTTTGACGGCGGGAATTTCTGTAAATTGACACTGAAATGGTCTGTCTCGCCTTCCTCGCCCCCTCCTCCTCCTCTCGCAGCTCCTCCCGCCCCCTCGGCGCTGTCGGATAACGCGTATATTAAGAGGCTCTGGGCGAAGCGTGCCGAAATGGGCCGAAATGGGAATACAGTAAATGAGATGCCCATTGTCTGGCAGATAACATTTCTCCTCATCATAGTGCCTGGCTGATTTTTCTCCACACCTGACGCCTGATTGGTGGATAGACACCTCAGATTACCTGACCTTGGCGTTCCCGTGTCACACACACACACACACGTGCGCGCGCAGTGCATAAAATCTGAATTTCAACCAAGTGTTGGCAAGCGCTCCCCCCTAACGTGGAGAGGAATGCATGGATGGATGAAGGCCTCAGACTTGATAACGGTCATCCTCGCTGCTTCGCGCCCTGGTTCCAGCTGGAGGTCATCGCTCACTGAAGCCAACAGAATCACGTCATCTGCAAAAAGCAGAGTGGAGAGCCTGAAACCGCTGAACAGGAGAGCTCCGCCGCTTGGTGCGTAGAAATTCTGACCATATTGAACAGCAGTGGTGAGAAAGGGCGGGCCTGACGGAGCCTAACTTACGTCCTTCAGCACCGCCGGGTCAGCAGTGATGACTCGTCTGTTATCTAACTACAGTCCTCCCAGAAAGTCGATTGCGTTCACCTGGACGTGGCGTTTCCAGTGAGGCTCAGACTCAAACGCTACGTCCAGATGCACGGGATCGACTTTTTGGGATTTACTTACCTGGATGATTGAGCATCGTCGAGACATTGTAGCTACACTCCTGTTTGCATTTATTAACCCTTTAAAGCCGGTCAGAGCAGCACGCTCTGTTTTGCGTAACTATTTTTAAATCCTGGTAGCTCTGCAACCACGTGAGCTAGCACAATAATTTTTTTTGCATATGAAACCGGAGGAGTTGTACTTACATCTTATGCCATCAGCTTGTCCTCGGTCACAGTTTCCTTTCACATATAGTTTTGCAAAAACTGCATAAAAAGCACTTGCAGCAACAAAAACATAATATTCCAGAAACACGCTTTGCCGATCCGATCAGCTGTTCATAACACTTCCTACGTCCATCAGCGCAAACTATCGCATGTCCGCCATGACCTCCCCGAAACTGGAAGTGACGTCATTTTGCGGAAATGTAGTTTTTTTTTTTACCATCAGGGCCTCATGAGCCTATACTGGTGTTTTTAAAAGTTATCTTTGACTTTATGACTTTCTGTGTGGTTTCTGGGATGCTTAGGACTCATATTGCACTGCTGGAAATAGTTTATTTTCATGCATATGCTGCTTTTTTGCAAATTTGCATTATAATATTTATTTTCGTTTTTCCTGCAGTGTATAAAAATTGGTGTATTTCAAAAATAAAACTATGAAGACACTTAAAATAAATTTCCTGTGGTGGGAAACTATTTTGTGCAACTTTTTTGTATTTACAGTTTTGAGGGATAAGCCTCTTAAATTTCTCTAACTAGAAATATATGTTAAAAAAACAAAAACGATTTTCAATTTTTTTGTAGTTTATTGCACTTTTTTGCAATTTATGTAATTACTATGCACTTAATGCAGACATATTATTAAAATATGGGCTGTAATGGTTGTATTGATGTATATCAACTTGAAATGCTCCCAAAAATGGCTCCACAGCATGTAAACATATAATATAAGCTCTGGCGGACTTGGTTCTATGGTAGGTCTTAAAGGGTTAATAATTTGGTTATAACAGCCTTCACTTCAAAATGTATGAAACGTGACGCACTGGTGGTTTTACCTCATTTCTTTGGGGTCAAAATGACTCAAGGTAAAAGTGGTCAAAAGTCAATTTTAGGAAACATCATTAACCATGAGACGACGCGGGTTTTTACACAATTTAGAAATGTTTCTGTTTCAGTGCCGTCCAAGCTGGTGCTGCGGTCGTACCCCATCCTCCCTGACAGGATCCCCTGAGGAGTGTGCTCAAACACCCTCTCCACGATCTCTTATCCTTGAGAGGATAAAGATCCGATCCAGTCCGAGGTTCGACTACGGGACTCTCCGCTCTGCTGGCGATCTTATTAAAATCCCAAATCCGTATCTGTTTTCTCACAATCTCGTAGAGGCAGGTCAACATCCCCACAGCCACCCGAGCACCCTCCCACTGCCTCGGTGAACACACCCATCCAGTCTGAAACAAGGTGAGAATATAAAACTACAATAAGTGTGAGTGGAACAGAAGGAGCTGTCTGCACAGACGAGCTGAGGTAAACTGTTCAGCACTCCGAACGGAAACTCGGAAATGAATTCAAACATGTTTAAAAAAATCATTTTCATACTAATTTCTCACACATGTGGCCGTTTGCTGCTTTCCAGCACGCTCTGTAAATGTGGCGAGCGCGTGGGATGGCAGCCGAGGAGGAAACACGACTTTCCGGCTGGTACCTGTGAAATGTAGGTTAGATGTTTCAGGGAACTTGCATCAGTGTTCGGTGATTGTCATTTCTGCGGCAGCGCGGCATTATGGGGATTCTCTTCCTTCGAGTGGCAACTGTCAGGGAATATTTTGGTGTGTGTGAAAAAGGGAGATGCCTTGAATACACATGCTATTAATAATTAACTCTGTGCTTTATTCCCCTTTGAAAGTTATTATGCAGAATTAATATTTCATACGGGTACAGGCCCTACATGACAACTGTGCTAAGACAAAGGATAGTAAAGGCGCAAAGTTTGACAAGTCTGTCTGGGCTTGCTCTAAAATTATTGGCCTTCATCTTATATTTAGCATTCAAGAGATGCCATGAGATGAATCTCTATTTTTGTTCCCTCTCCTATTCACCGATTCTTCTTTCCCACCCCTATGTGCTCCATTTTGAACGAACACTCGCAGCGGCAGGCCTCCTCTTTGGAGATGGGGACTGTCATTAGCCCTTCGGGCTCTTGTGATCCACATCGGTCCTTAACACTTGGACCCTGCAGCCACTTGGAGATCTCCGGAGAGGTGGCAGCGCTCCACCTTTCCTCCGTGATGCTTCGGGGACGAGTCATCGAAGTGTGTCTGATGGCATCTCTCGCACTGATGCCTTTTTCGGTCTTTACAGCTTTTTGTCATCTTTGCATTTAAGTGCGAGGCAGAGGGAGGATGTATGCCGTCAGTCGCTTCCTGAATCGTCAGGGCTTCGAGTTGATGTCGAGCTCACGGCACGCAGCGAATCTCGTCTCGTTTAAGCAGTGAATTAGACATAAAAGTGTGCCGTGTTGGTAGCGTTTGACCCATAGTGTCGTAACTAGGGATGGGTATCGTTTAGGTTTTATCTGATACCGGTGCCAAACCGGTACTTTTGAAACGGTGCCGGTGCTTAAAGAATGGAGAACACAAACTTTGTCCAAAAACCTCTCATGTTCAGCTGTTTTTTTGTAAAAAGATAACAATGTTAGCCTTTTCTGCAGCTATGGGGCATATATGGTATCACTCTTGGCTGGAAGCAGCTTAAACAATGGAAAAAAACACAAACTTTGTCCAAAAACCTCTCATGTTTAACTGTTTTCCACTTTTTCTTTGGTCATTTTAGCCTTTTTGTCCAGGGTGAAGGGAGTATCTGCCATCAAACAAGAAGACAGCCGCATGTAGCTATGATGGTGTTTGCTAGTTCACCTTACATGCATTAATGTAATAACGTGGTTAGCCTACTCAACGTAAATTACACACGAACAACATTAAGCTACTCACGCAGAGAAGAACGGCTGCTGCTGCATCATCATCCTCATCATTTCTGCTACACTGGCAGGGCTAGGGGCCAGGACTCTCCTCTTCGGGTTTTTGGGGGATGTTGCTAACTCCGGGTCGATAACAGGCACCACACCCGCAGTAGATGTGCTCGGTGTGAGGTCTCGCAGCAAGCTATCAAATCGGTGCATTTCTCAGCTTTTAAAAAAACGCTATGCGTCGCCAGGTGTTTCATCAGATTTGAGGTGTTACCTCCTTTGACAGCATCACAGTATCAGCTTAAAGCACTTGTTGCAGCTGCTGAGTTTGCATCTTTTGCTGTGAAGTACAGCCAGACTTTTGACCGCTTCGCCTTGGGCATTTTAATCTGTAGCTCTGCTCTAAAAGAACGTACGTACCTGGACCCGCCTACTATCCTCGGAAACATAAAATGATTGGCTAGAATCCAAAGTGTATCACAGCTCAGGGAAATAAAGCACCGAAATGTGCGCTGCTTTTCAGTCTGGTT
Source organism: Neolamprologus multifasciatus (assembly GCF_963576455.1). NCBI lineage: Eukaryota > Metazoa > Chordata > Actinopteri > Cichliformes > Cichlidae > Neolamprologus > Neolamprologus multifasciatus. Next base: position 39,417,608 of record NC_140439.1, read on the forward strand.
ACTACCGTTTATGTCAGAACCGGTGCCATCATGGCACTGGATACCGGTACCCATCCCTAGTCGTAACCCTGTAAGAGTCACGTGACTATTGTTGTCAAATCTTTTAACCAGGAAGATAACAAAGCTTCAAAGTCCAGAAATGATCACGTTATCATAATAAGCTCAAAATATCCTAAAATAACAGTGGAAAGTAATCAAACAGCAGCAGCTGTGGTGTTTCAGGCCGACTGAAGCTCACACTAGAACTTCCATATGAAACCAGGTAATACGTTTTAGCCCAAACTGATCCGAGTCACAGAAAAAGGATAGAAGCCCCGCCCATCTGCAGCCATGAGACAGCTGGCCTGCAAGGGGGAGGAGCTAAAACGGCCCAGGATCATGTACAGAAGGATCATTATGATCTTTGAATCATGCAGAGCCGCCCTGTGACAGATCTGATTCGCTGGGAAAAGCTGTGATTTTTCTGGGACGTTGTTAATTATGAGACCCGGCGTCGTGCTTCCTGCTGCAGCGCTCTGACCTGTAGCTCTCACACCGGGCCTCAAACATCTCCCTCTTTAAATTTCAAACATCTCTCTGTCTCTGCACGCCCCCTCCCCCCTCGTCTCCCTCCTCCCCTCTCGTCTGACTCTCTTGTCTCATGATATGCCACAGAGAGACACAATTATCCACTTCATTTGAGTCGTGGTGCTAATGGCGGCCTCTTGGGGAGTTGGGTGATAGGTAGCAGTAATTGTAAATGGTGTAATGAGTGTGGAACGGCCACAATGTAGCGCTCCGCCATTACAGGTGACCCCCTCCTGCCCACCTCGCCGACGTCGCACCGACAACAAGTGAGCCGCCCCCCCCCGCGGCCCTCCCACCTCTCCTTCAGGGTTCAGCAGAGACAGAGGAAACATTAGCCTCACAGACCATTACTCCCAAGTGGTTTGGCTGCTGCTCCTTCTCGCCTCGTTGTGCGGGCGGCCCCCTCACCTCCCCTTTCACTTCTCACATAATCGGACTTTTTTTGGTTTTTGTTCTAACTTTTGAATTTTTGCTGATGGATGAAATTAACCCCGTCCCTCCTGGATTCATTTTGACAGATGTGGATGGAGAGAGCACATCTGGAAGGGAAACCCTTCTGCTCTGTGGATGTTTGAATGAGTCTGGGTGTCCAGGTGTGTCTGTTAATGCGAACCACTTTCAGTCCTTTAAAGAATCACAATCATCTTTGTTTTTGCGAGCAATAAAATAATGTGTTTTTTAAAATAGGCAGAATATAACTTACACACGTCTGTGAGACTCGTTGGCCTAACACGAGCTGTGCTGCTCCTCCCAGACCAAATCAATCAAACCTGAATCCCACCTGACATCCTCAGAATCAGCTCATAAAACATTTTTACAGCATTTTTGATCCACATAAGCGCCGCACATGCTCACGTTACCCAGCTCATATTAGCATGTGCAATAGTTAGCGACTCAGAACAGGTGGAAACAGGTGAAAGGTCTCCTTTCTATCTATATTTGATCCCAGAACCATCTTCAAGCTGTAATTCTGTCCAGATTTAACCACCAGTAACTTCGTCTTTGTTAAACACTCGTTTTAGAAACTAAAGTTCAAAGGAACTGATTCTGAGAGCTCATTCTTCTCAGAATGAAACTTTAACTGTGGTTTGTGCTTTTAAAATAATAAGAACTCATCCTTCACACAAGCGATACCAAACCTCTGACCTTCAGACAAACACACAGACGCTCTGATTCTTCAAAACACCAACATAACACATCAGTGCAGTAATTTGGCGACGGTTTACCGACAGAGAGTTCAGACGCAACGTTTCTGTGCTGCTTTAAATGATGCAGATTTTACCGAGAGATGAAAACAGGTGAATATGTGGCTTTGACCATGCAGGGTTATGATTTCGTGGGAATAATGCCTGGATTTGAGCGCGTACACATGAGATTCACCGATCAGGTTTAACGTTCTGAGCGCTGACAGGTGAACACTGATTATCTCACCTGTAAGTGGGCGGGGTATATCAGGGAACAGTAGTGCACACAGAAGACTTGGTCTGAGTGTAGAGTCCATGCTGACCCTGTCCACCACCAAAAACCAACAATGTGAGCATGAACTGGACCACGGACCATGGAAGGAGGTGGGCTCGTCTCACGTGGATGGCCAGGTGTGTGTGCATCGCTTACCTGGAGAATACCTGACACCAGGAAGAAGGCGAGCTGGCAGTGTGATGGTCTGGGGGATGTTCTGCTGGGAAACCTTGCATGCATCTACATGTGACGCTGACACTGACGTCAGCACTGTTGCAGACCGTGTGCACCCTGTCATGGAAACGGTGCTGAAACTTGGCCTCCAGATTCCCCGGATCTCGGTCCAGTGGAGCATCTGTGGGATGTGCTGGACACAGTCCGATCCACGGAGACCCACCTCACAGCTTACAGGACTGACAGGACCTGCTGCTGACACGTTGGTGCAGATACCACAGCACGCCTGCAGGGGTCGAGCGGAGGCCACGCCTCGAAGGGTCAGGGGGGCCGACACAGTATTAGGCAGTTGGTCAAATGTTATGTCTGGTAAAAGTTTATATCTGTATAAATGTTTTTGGCTGTAATCATGTATTTTGAGACCACAGCCTGATCCTCCCCCCCCTCCATACTGAATCTCAGTTTAACCGTCTGTAACCTGTTGCACTTCCACCACTGACAGACAGGGGGCAGCGCAGGCGATAAACGAGCAAACGCATCTTTAAACGAGCAGCTTTGATGTTGCTTAGAGAAGGAAGAGGAGTGGCTCCTCTCCACTGGGTGATGACATCACAGCACCTGTGAGGAGACAGGTGAGCGAACTCGCCGACGCTCCCCAATTATCACAAGTGACACCGTGTCAGCAAATTAGATCGTTGCTCAACGACGCCTGGAGTGTCGGTGAGCAGCGGGAGGCCCGGCAGACCTCCGGCAGCATCCCCACACACACACACACACACACACACACACACACACCTTACCTGCTATTACTTTTATGTCTCTCACGCACACGAACACACACTCATGGACATTACCTGCCTCTCAGCCCAATTTACCTTCATGTGATTTATGACTTATTGCCGTCATTAATCAGCACACATGTGGCTCTGCTGGCTGTCTGAAATATTACACAACTTGTGCGAAGCCTTTAAATGTCTGATGTGAAGCAGCTCGACTCGTTTGGTGCTGCAGACAATTAAAGAATAAAGAAAACACACCGAGCTCGCTGCATGATGGAAAAGCTCACTGGAGATGCTGAGAGCTCAGGGCTCCTTAAACGAAGTCCAAATGAGTTTTATAGGAATAAAAGCAGCTCTGTGTTTGTGTGCCGCAGCTTTGTCACACTGATGGTGGGTGAAATTATGGAGAAACAGTCTGAAGCAGTGGATCGATCGATTTGATCTCTTAGGTTACTGTGCAGAAGTCTGAACTCTGACCTATGAATCATTCAAGCATAAAAAGGCTCCTCACCTGTGGCACAAACCTGTGTTGTGTCTGCAGATAAGAGACAGCTGAGCTAGTTTTAAATTTCATCTGTTCCCAGCAGCAGTCGCACAAACACATTGTTTGTTCCCGTTTTTTTAGTCGAATCTATGAAAAATAGCAAAGAAAACATAAAAAGTTTGACATAAAAAGAGCTGATAGCATATCTCAGCAGGGTGTGCAGATTATCATCTGAGGACACGGGACAGAAGAAGAAGTGTGAGACCATCTACAGCAGATGAACAGAATCTAAAAGTCTAACAAACAAACCTGACGCAGGACCCGAGAGGTCCGCCCAGGAACATCTGGAAACATCTGGGTGTTTTATGTTTCATGACAGTGGTCCCAAACACGCTGCCACTCATGGATCAGACCTCAGCATCAGTGTGGGATCATCCTGACAGAGACGACGTCCAAAGAAGAGCTTTGAGTGTCCTTCAGGAGGCCTGGAAACTGAAGATCCTCACAGAGCCTACAGAGAGCTGCTCACACTGCATGTTCACCTCTCAGAACATAAACCCTGTTTTTGTGTTTTCATGAATGTTTGCTGCAGTTTCCCCAACCAAACATAGAGAGGTGAGGGCCGGCTCAAGACTTTTGCACAGCATTGTGTCTCCTGAAGGTTCATATTAAAGGCGGCCCAGGTTTCTGATGATCAGGTTAGAGCTCCGAACACTCGGTTAGTTTTTTTTCTCTTGTCTCGCCCAAACGTCTCCACTGCTGCTGTTACTGTGGAGGAGCAGAACAAACTCCTTCATGCTGGACGAAGGAGCTCGGAAAGAAAAGCGTCTGACCCGAGAAGCTTCTTCAGCTCTAAGATCGAGGAGTGGCGGCGAGTCCCAGATTTAAGCAGTGTCCCTGAGGCGACGTCCACACTCGTTTTCATTTAAAAAAACGCATACATTTGAAAACGATGCTTTCGTGTCACAGTGTGGCCAGCGAAAACAGTGTTAGTCATGTGACCAATTAAACAAAGACAGCGGAGGGCGTTACCCAGCAGTTGTTTTGATTCCTCTCAGTTTTGACAGCCCCAAAAAAGATGAATATCTTTGTACGTGCTCCAGCTTTTCTTCGACTGTAAGGCTTTTGTGTCGTTTCAATGTGGACGCTCAACTCTGTGAAAACGACTGAAAACGCCAGTGTGGACGCGGCGCGTTTTCAGACGAACGTTTTCAAATCTGTCCGGGCCGGTGTGGACGTAGCCTGAGAGAGCTCCCTGGAACCTTCCTGTCAGCGCGACCCTCACACTCGGACTCTTGAGTGAGCTTCTGTGGTTCCATCGCTACTGTGACCTGACCATCAAAGTAACTGGCAAACCAGTGAGATCCCTCACGGAGCGTGTGCGAACACATGAAGTGTGTCTGTGTGTCCAGAGTGTAACGCTAATGGAGACTCTCCACCTTCAAAGTAAAAGCTGTGGCTTTGAAGACGAACGGCTCCGTTCATGAGTTTCACGCCACTCGGAGAGCAGCTGGCGAGCGACTGCGAGCAAGTGTGATTTATGTGTTGTTTTTTACAATTTTGTGTTTTTGTGTATTTTTTTTACATTTTTTGTTTTTTATGTTTGTTTTTTTATCTTTAGTTTTTTTGTGTTTTTATGTTTTTTGTGTGTTTTTTAAATCTTTTTTGTTTTTAGTGGGGTTTTTTTTTTAAAAAATTTGTGTTTTTGTGTATTTCTTTTTAATTCTTTTTATTTGTTTTGTGTTCTAATTTTTTTTTTTTATGTTTTTTTTTTATTTTGTGTAAATTTTTTTGTGGGTTTTTAAAATCTTTTCTGTTTTTTGTGTTTTTATGTTTCTTTTGGTTTTTTTAAAAACAATTTTAACATTTATTTTATTATTTTGTTTTGTGTGTTTTTGTGTGTTTTCATTGTGTTTTTGTGTTTTTTGTTTGTTTTGTGTTCTAATTTTTTTTTTTTATGTTTTTTTTTATTTTGTGTAATTTTTTTTGTGGGTTTTTAAAATCTTTTCTGTTTTTTGTCTTTTTATGTTTCTTTTGGTTTTTTTAAAAACAATTTTAACATTTATTTTATTATTTTGTTTTGTGTGTTTTTGTGTGTTTTCATTGTGTTTTTGTGTTTTTGTGTTTTTTGTTTGTTTTGTGTGTTTTGTGTGTTTTGGCGCTGACGTGCGCTGTTTCATGTTTGGTTTTGTAAACAAACTGAACCAAATGATATTTTGGTTATTTAATAAAATGTAACTAATATCTAAACACACCAACATTTAAATCCTCCATCTTCAAACTGATGACATCATTTCCTGTTATTGATGCCGCTGACATGTATTCTGGTGCAGAGATGCATTAAAGTTTTGGTGGAACAGCAGATTTTCCCTGAGTAGAGACGTGTTTGTCTGAGCAGACGTGAGAAATGACGTCAGATTAAAGCAAATATGAAAATATATTTGTTCCATTAACACGTTTGAGAAGACTTGACAGTTTCCACGAGCGACTCTGCAGATGGAGAAGCTGCTGCAGAGCTTCTTTCTCCCCATCAGATAAATGTTTGACTAAAGCTGCACGTTGGATTATTGTCTGATAATAATTTTTTTTATGTGTGTTGTTTTCTTAGAACTGCTGAAAATGTCTGAACGCGTTTCAGTGGCCGGCCCGTCGTTTCCTTCAAACTCCGCTGGGATTTGATTTCAGCCAATCTCTTTTGTTTCGAGCTGTTTTGTGAGTTTTGCGCCGTATCAGGATTTTTACTTATTGAGCTGCTTTGTTTTCTTTGGTCTTATTGAGCTTTGGCTAAGTTTACCTCATCGAGCCTTTTTGTTGTCACATGCTCTGATTTTATTTTGGTATTTCGTTCAGAATCAGAGCGTCTCGCCTTCCTGCAGCAACATTTTTGCACGTTTGAAACATGTCACATCAGTGTTGGGTAACGGCAGCATTACAGCTCTTTTCTTTGTTATGGGGGGGCCACCGACTCCTGTCTTAAACTCCAGTGTAATTTTCTTTATTCTGTCCACCTCCTGTCCTCGTTGTGCGGGACAGGGCGTGAGGTTGTGCTGCGTTTCATCCAGCAGGGGGTGCTATTAGTACTCGTTTGCGAGCCGAGGCCTTCGGGGAAAGACGGCTGAAATGCCAGCACTGCCTACAGAGACAGAAGGATGGGGGACGGGGGGCGGAGGGCGGCGTTGGAGGGATGGCGCCGGTCTGTGGAGCCGTAGCATCAGACATGTAGCGTTAACAGAGTCGGGAGAAGCTGATTGTTATTCAAAGTTCTGTATGTCAGGGTCGTTAAACGAGTCGATGACGGGGATTTGAGCTGCAGCTCGATCCCACGCCGCCGTTCCCGCGCTATTCCCTCAACATATGTGTCTGAATGGGAAATAAATCACGGTTCATCATCGGCGTCTCCAAACACTCCGTCACACTTCCATCTCCTCCATTCTCTTCTATTTTTAGGTTTCATGCAGACATTAAATCAGCCGTCCCTAACATCCCCCCCTCCTCAGAATATTCTGGCTCTGGTCAAGTGGAAGAAAAAAAAACACCCCCCACTGATGTACAGTTAAAGAAACGAGCCCCCCCACCCCACCCCCTCCATCTCCCTTTTTATTTAAAGTGAGCGAGGAACATTATCAGGCTGGGCCCAGCCGAGCAGAAACATTCCCTAACCCCAACCTTCCTGCTGACCCCTCCCTCGCTTTTAACAACTGCCGACATAGTTTGGCTCTGTTATGTGATCATGCTTGGATGAAATCTGTCAAACAGCTCCCTGAGTTATTAGGCTGTCTGCGCCTGACCTTTCCGCAATCAAAGATATATGACTTAAGGGCTCGGATTTGCCATGGCAACGGCTCCAATTTGCCGCCGTGAGAAAAGGTCTAATTGTTGCAGAAATTTAATGATCTAGCCCCGACATCAGGGGCTGTGAGATTTTATGAACTGTTTACGCTATAATTTTCTTTTGTTAATGCATTCCGCCTTAACCCCTTCCCCGCTGGCTGCCTGCAGGGAGGGGAGGAGTGTGTGTGTGTGTGCGAGGGGGGGTCGGGTTAGGGAGGGCGGCGGTGATGAGGAGGAGGCAGAGGAGGAGGAGGGCTGGGAGGGGGGCGTTTTCTGCCCCCAACCTGTTAGCTTATGTGTCTGGCGCCTCTTTAAAAAGGGCAGTTTTGTCTTTAAGAAAAGCAGCTGCCTGCCGCATTATCTGCTCTCAGCGATGTAGACATCAGTAATATATTCTACAAGGTCAAAGACAACTGAGATTAAAATGTCTAATCAGTTAATTTGTTTTATTGAGAAGGACTGCCGTGTGATTGGACACACAGAGAGATAGAGAAGATGTGGAGGAGGGGTGGAGGAATATGGAGAGATGGAAAGATGGAGGGGAAGAGGGTATTTTGACTGAGCTTGATGCTGGAAAATATGGCCGTGCCACTCAGTTAGAGCATGTTGATGAAGCTCTGACACCCTTTGTTTTTCTCCCTCGTCTCCCCCCTCCTCCTCCCGTCTCGCCCTCTCCCCTCTCTCTCCACTCATTTTCAATCTATGGCACATTCATACAAGACTGATTTTATTAGTTGCTGAAATAGACTTATATTTTATATCTCATTAAATATTCAAAATAAATTCAGCATATTTGAGCTGTTCATACATATTCAGTTTCTGTAACCAGGATCAGAATATTTTGATTGAGCCCGTACAGCAGAGACACTTTGAATTTCTTTTTGTGTGCAGATAATTCCATTCAGAGGAATGAGTTGAATCACAATTGATCTCATTGTTTTCTTTCCCCCCCCACTTACAATTAAATGAGCAGGAATATATTTCTGGCTGCAGAAGGTGTGTTTGTGCAGAAACGGCGAAAAATCTCGGCCGCCGTACGAACGCGCGACACCACCGCGATGACCTTTAGTGACTCGTCATGACCTGTGCCGGCCTGCGATGGCGAGCTTTCTGATTCATTTCACCAAACGAGTGACACGCCGAGGCAGGACGGCGAGCGGTCGGGCTGATGGTTTTATTGTTCCAATAAAATCGGTGATTTCGGCCGACCGAAAACGAACCTGCTGAAGTCGTTTCCGTTTCAAGCATTTACACGATTCACGCGAAACGTCTGACCCGAGGACGCCGCGCTGGCTTTGGAGTGTAAAAACCATCAGATTTTATTATTTAAATCAGCAAATGACAGGATAAAAAGCTCCTCTCTCAGCTGCAGGATCTTCACACAGATATAAAAATACTGAATGGATGTTAAAAATCAAATTATTGTTATTTTTATTTATCTGTTACAGTTTTCTGAATCTAGAGGTTTCAAACATGTGGTCCACGGGCCGAAACCGGCCAGTGAGGGAAAGCTGCAGATTAATAACTGCAGTTTATGAACTCAGTTCCAGCTGCGCTGTTTGCAGAGACATGCAGAGCTTTGTGGATGATGATGATGATGATGATGAAGAAATCATCAATAATCACAAGTTTGTGAATAATCAGAGACTAAATGTGCAAAAACATTATCACCATCAATCATCTGTGTTCTACATGGATGCTTCGTTAAGTGTGAACAATGGCTGATCAGACTGAGGCGTCACATGACGATGAGGTCATGTGACGCCTCAGTCTGAGTCTGGAGTTTCCATGCAGTCACATGACGATAAGGTCATGTGACTGCATGGAAACTCCACGGCTCTGAATTGCTGCGTGAGGAAAACTGGGATGTTTCTAACTGAGTGATGCCGGTGAGGCGAGCACACGACAGTCTGATGTCACATATAACATGATGTCATTGCAACTGACCAATCAGGTTTGTGATGTCGGGACTCGTTTAATGATATTTTTCAGTGTAGCGTGCTAACGACAAACGTTTGGTTTACTGCGGGACACAAACGTGTCAGTCCTTCCTGTTTTTATTCCCGGACTCTCCCAGAGCAGCTTTGCATGATTCACAGTTCAAAATGATCCTTCTTTCTATGATGGCGGGACGCAGTGCAGCCCCTCCGCTCATCCTCTGACGCTCTTTTACCTTCTCCCACTTTAAAATAAACTTAAAGTCCACCATAAACAGGTGGGTGGAGTGTCTGTGCCTCTTTGTGACATCATCCAGATCCAGGAATAGAAAAAGCCGTGAGTGTTCTGGCCTCACGCTGACTGGAAACTCTGGTCGTGTTTCATACGTGTGTGGATGCGGCTCAGACACGTTAAAGAGTTTTCCGTGAAGTGGGATCATTAAAACGTCTCCTCCCCTGCTTCATGCTTACACTTTGAGACAAATGTGTTTGCTGCTTCTTCCTCGTGAGTAAATGTGTGTCTGTGAATGTGACCTCCATTAGGAGCAGCTGAGGAGATCCGTCCAGGGGCAGTTTGTTTTCCAGAGAGGAGCAGCAATGGCGGACGGCCCTTGATTTATTAGAACCATGCGCCCGGTGACCATGATGAAGTGCATTTCCATTTTAAAAGACTATACGGCTTCATCTGGAGAGGGGGGGGGGGAGTTAAAGAGCAGAGGACGGCTGATGATGAGAGCTGTAGACGAGCGGGGAAGTCGCCTCCAGATAACTTCTAAAAACATATTTCCCGGGTGTTTTTAGGAGGACGGCGATGTTGGATATTTAATCCTGTGTAAGTTGTTAACAGAGAGTAATGCCGCATTCATAACCATGAAAACATTTCGGGACAGTCGCTGCCAAACCTTTGCAATCATGCAAGGCTTGTGTAATGAAAGGAGGCGTGCACGGCGTGGACTTTTAAAACGAGCGACGCGGTGCACGTGGACACCTTCACAGAGGCTGACAAACTGGCTCTCATCTGCGCAGTGATGGAGTGTTTCTTAAATGAAAATACACCTGTCTTTAGGACAAATATGTGCCACTAATTACCTGTCTAACCTAAATCTCTGGCTGCCAGATGTTGCAAAAACACAGAGAGACAGAGACAAATTGCAGCATGCTGTCGTAGCGCTGCACGTAAATATAGTAGTGGCTTAAATCATCTTTTCCTTGACCCTGTTTGGCTGCTTGTTCAAAGTGATTCTGCAGCGTGCTGAGCCAGTAGGAACCTAATTGTAAAGATAGGCTAAGGTATCACAGGATCACATAATCTCTCTCCTTCTGTCGCAGCGCCTCTCTCTCCTTGGCCTGACCGAGCCATAAGCAGGATTACATTTTGATCTGTATCCTTGTTTCTAATTCAGATTTCTATTTCAGTTATGTTGACTTCTCCTCCTCCTCCTCTGTTGAACACACGAGGAGATGATGATCTGCTGAAGACCTTGAAAAACTTTCCATGCCGGAGATAAAGCGAGGCTCCTGCGGCTTCACGCGAGTTACATTCAGGACTCTTTGAAGCTGCTTAGAAAGACGTTCGAGATTAACTCAACGACCCAAACCGAAGGAAACGCTGTCGCTTGACGGCTCGGGTTGAAGTGAAACCTCTGTGGGTCCCGCTCATGAACAGCTGGAAATATTTTTTTATTCCAGATGTTTTCTGCCCTGATGACTCTGCAGTTTGGTTTGGTGGTCGGCGCTCTGAACGCGTGAAGGACGTCTAGTTTACAGCATAGACTGTACATAAAAGATGTACACCGCCACTATGACATCACCAGCTGGTTTGTGAAGCTCGGCCCTCCAAACGTCAGAGGCTGAGACCATGACCTCATCAGGAAGGTGTTCACAGAGCTCAGAGGGGCGTGGCTACAAATGATCCCTGCGAGCGCCGCCTGGTCCAATCAGAGACGCGATCAGAGGATAAAAATATAAGGAACATAAAAAGAAATCTGATTTAGCACAGAGCGATTAGGAACCTGGAGACCTGGTGCAGGAGAATAACCTCCTCCTAAACATCAGCAAGACTAAGGAGCTGATCGTGGACTTCACCACAAAGCAGGCGAGGAATTACAAACCCCTCATCATCAGTGGCGCCAGTGGAGAGAGTGGACAGTTTCCACATCACTCAGGACCTGTCATGGTCCTGCCACATCAACACCCTGGTTAAGAAAGCCCGTCAGCGTCTCTTCTTCCTCAGAAGACTTAGAGACTTCCATCTGCCACTGAAGGTGCTCATGAACTTCTACTGCTGCACCATCGAGAGCGTCCTGACGGCAAACATCTGCACCTGGTTTGGGAACAGCACCAAGCAGGACAGACGAGATCTGCAAAGAGTGGTGCGCTCAGCCGAACGCATCATTCAATCAGAGCTCCCTGACCTGCTGTTCATCTACACCAAGTGGTGCAAGTCCAAAGCTAGGAAGGTTATGATGGACCTCTCCCATCCCAACAATGGACTCTTCTCACTGTTGAGGTCTGGGAAGCGCTTCCGCTCCCTTAAGGCCAAAACAGAGAGAATGAGGAGGAGGAGCTTCTTCCCCCAGGCTATTCGAGCCCTGAACCAGGTGTAGGACTGGATCTCCCACACATCACATCACCACACATTTCCTATAATCCTATAATCCTATAATTTATAATCTCTTTCTGCTATTTGCACATTTTTTACTGTAAATTTCTAAGTTAATTTGTAAATTTTGTAACCTGTAAATTGTAAATACTGTAAAACATTTTTCTATCATTTAACGGTCGGGCTGCACAGCTACAAGCATTTCACCCCCATGTCATACTGTGTATGGTTGTGTGTGTGTGACAAATAAAGTTTGAATTTGAATTTGAAAGAGCGGTAAAATTATTATAATAATTATTATTATAAATTATTATTTTATTTCATTGTATGTTACAAAGAAGTCAGCGCTGCCCATCTTTTATATACAGGCTGTAGCTATGCTCCTGGTTCTATCTCTGTGTTAGAGTCTGACCCCTGACCTCTGACATCACCAAAACTCTTGTGTGATTAACATTACCAACAGGAACGCAGTCATTTCCTGCTTTTAGGAAACCTCCCCTCGTCCCCGCCTCAGTGAAGTAGTAATAACAGCATGTTCAGCTTTTACTTAAAGGACAGGATAATGAGGCGGAGGATCTATTTGCTCGGCGTAATGTGTGTGTCTCCAGACGCCGTTAATACGCGTGGACCTCTCTGTCAGCCCGGAGAGAGGCGGGAGGGCTCGTCTTTATGTCCTCTTCACTGAAATGCCTTCTGAGCGCTGCAGGAATTTGGGAGCGCGTTCAGCTGGATGTTTCGGGGTTAAGAGGCGCCCACTTATTGGTGCACCAACCTGCCAATCTTAATCACAGATACCCAACATGCAGCAAAGGTAAATATGTCCATTAAAGGCCCCGAGGGGCCGGATTACGAGCGGCCGGCGGCCTATGAAATGCAGATTCTGCCGCTCAGGATGCTGCACACACCGCTCTCCTGTGTGATATCAGCCATGAGCGCTCATTCTAATTATTTGGGCAAATGTACTAATTAGCTATCAGGTGACCCTCCCTCACCACCACCCCCATCCTCACTTATCATCCTCCCCCGACATCTTTTGTATTCAAAATAGCTTCCAAGCATGGTTGGAATTTTTTAGGCCATCAGCAAATATTTACCAGTTCCATCTCATTATGTTTCAGACTAAAATGCTGGCTGTGAATATCTTAAGGCCCCGAGTACACGCCATCTAAACTTTGCCTTGACCTTTTGTTGCTGCCTGCACTGGCAATTGAGCTGCAGCGTCCGTCTGCACACACACACACACACTAATGCATACACACACACATGCTCTCTCCCTCACCCCCACACACACAGACACAGACACACACACACACACATGTCTGGTTTAGTCTCCTTGTGGGGACATCATTGACATAATGCTCCCTAACCTTCACCTGCTGTAACCCCGACACTAAAACCACATTTTGAAATTCCTTCAAACTCGTGGGGACAGGGACAGCATTCCAACTTTTGGTCCTCACAAAGATATGTAAACAAACACACACACACACACACACACTCTGTGTCATCACGCTGCTGCTTCGCTGTGGACTTGAGACCAAAGCAAACTGATGATTATGCATATGCACCTTCCTCTGCACGGTTAGCCCTGCAACCGCCGCCTCCCGCTCTGATCAATGCATTAACTTACATCGTGTTCCATATATCTGCTTTAGCACGGCCGGCGGAAATGCTGACAGCCCTCCTTTCTTTGGATTTGGCGATTAGCAGCTCGGGCCTTGTCAATACAATAGTAATGAATGGGCCAGATAAATGTGATTTGGGGGCATAATCATTTTTTTGCGATAGTATGATATTGCTGGTGTGCATTTTTTGCTTAAAAAGCAGAGTGATTAATCAATAATTAATTTTGAAGCAGGGGCACTGATAGAGGCAAAACGATGAAAACATTCGCCATAAATCTGCACTTTATCGCCGCTATTATCGAAGGATCCGTGACAACAGCTCGTCAGTCTTGGTAAGTATGTTGTGAGCGCTGCACGCTTCACAGAATGTCTGAGAGAAAATACTCACGTGTCTTATTTACTGCCTAATGTCTTTTTATGCAGCAGATATTTGTGTACTTATCAATGTCTTTTACTCCGAGGGCTCCGGTGGCGAGCTGCTCCGAGATCACGGAGGAGATGCATCCTCTTTCATCGAAGCTTCGGGGCATCGTCCCGAGCTTTGTGAGCCGCTCACGTCAAACTCACGTACGGTGAAGCCTGTGTGTGGGTGATTCTGGAGGGTTTCGTAGTTTCACGTCTGTTTGTGAGTTTAATAGGTCACCTGCGTGAGCGGCAGCATGGCCTCTTTCAAAAACAGCCCAAACGATGCAAACTTTAAACCTTATACGAGTAATACTCAATAACGGGTTGGGAGACGTGATCCACAGAGACCGAACACGTTTATTTCTGCTGCAAAGTTTAAGCACAGACCGACTCCCTGCTGCCTCTGCTGGACGGCAGAGGAACTGCAGGTCGGGGCTGATTTTGGGTGTCGACGGCTCGTGCCGCTAGCGTAAGTCTAATAATCGACATGCAGGGATGTTCCCCTGAAACTGAGTCCAGTATCAGCTCTGATGCATCTCCGTGCTTCGCTGCAGCGTCTCCGACTCGTAATCCACAAACAAAAAGACCCCAAAATATCCCAGCACATCATCATTTTAGATGTATGGAGCTGTGTGTATGTGTGTGTTGGAGGACAATGGTGTGAATTTAAAGACAATGCCGTGTTCTTGGCAGGACTTTGATGCCGAGCCAAGTCCCGTCGTTCCCAGAGGTATTTACCCTCGTCTCTTCCTACCGCATTGTTAAACACTACCTCTGTACGTTTTTATAACACTATTGTTAAGCTCAATAGACTTTTATTTGGCTGCTGCGCCCCTCCCTCCCTCCCTGCACTCCTTCTGTCTGGCTAGCTGTGTTTGTGTGTTTGCATTGCCCCGTCCTTTCACCTGGAAGTGTCTAGGTGTGTATTTATAGTTCCTTAGACAGTAGACATGAGACCCAAGACCAAACATCCTCTTCCTCTCTGGAAGCTGCAGAGACCGGAGAAGAAAAACGTTGACTCTGAGATGTCGTCCGCCTCCTCTCGCTGCGCTTTTTTAGAGAAAAATGCAGATTTGTGTCGCTTCGGTGATGCAGTATTACAAAAGGATTAAACCACAGTAACCCAGCAGAGCATCCTGGCTGTTTCTCACTGTTTCCATGACCCGTTTCTAATACTCACACTCTTAATCATCTGCACAGATTAACACGTGAAAGCAGAAGATCGATAAAAACAGTTTTTCACATCTTCCTCCCTGATTCTTGTTCAGACCCAAACATGTCGGGCAGGTTTCTCACAATGGGCCGCGCACGGTTAACGTAACAAGAAGTCACCACGTTTATTTCTGATTATGTCATAAATGAAATCACATTTTATTCTCTTCAAAAGCATCTTTATCAGATTTTTGTTTGTTTATTTGGTGTGTTTGAGGCCAACTGGACCAAACGAGTTCGGCTTCATGTGACTGCCTCGTGCAGACCCGAGGTGTCCGAGGCTTCCCTGTGTTTTCAGGTGATTTGATAGAAAAGGAGGAGCTCAGTTTGTATCTACAGCTCGGTGGAGCAGCAGTGCTTCATTTCAGCGTGTCCTCGACAGCTCAGCGTGGCTGTGAGCGACTCTGACTCTTCGTATCGGACTCCTGTCACAGTTTCATCCTCTACACGGCACGCTCACAGCCTGCACTCATACAGATGAACGACAGGTTTTTTAGGGCAGCGGTCCCCAACCCCCGGGCCTCGGACCGGTACCGGTCCGTGAGTCGTTTGGTACCGGGCCGCGAGAGTTGAGGCTCAGGTGTGAAATGTATAGTTTTCAGGGTTTTTATTGGTTTTCAACGTTATTTTGTTATCGTTTTATCGTTAACTCAGTTTTCCTGGGTCTTTTCACGTGTGTTATGAATAAATCTTCTTTTTTTTGGTACCAGTACTAGTTTTATTTTGTTGTATTTATCCGCGACACCTTAAAGGCCGGTCCGTGAAAATATTGTCGGGCATAAACCGGTCTGTGGCGCAAAAAAGGTTGGAGACCGCTGCTTTAGGGGACTCGGGGGTAAATTTTTTAATTCAGTTAATTTATACAGCGCCCAATCACAACAACAGTCTCCTCAAGCTGCTTCATACTGTAAGGTCGACCCTACAATAACACACACAGAGAAAAACCCAACAATCATATGACCCCCTATGAGCAGCACTTTGGCGACAGTGGGAAGGAAAAACTCCCTTTTAACAGGAAGAAACCTCCAGCAGAACCAGGCTCAGGGAGGGGCGGGGCCATCTGCTGTGATTGGTTGGGGTGAGAGAAGGAAGACAGGAAGATAGAAGACACTCTTAATGTCCTGATTGGCTCATACACTTCCTGTTTGCCTGCTGATTGGCTCTTTTAGATTTTAGAGGACCCATGTGATCTGCACAGGAGTCCTGGCTGCACAGCAGGAGCGCCGTGCCGTATCGTCCAGCATGACTGAGAGCGAGCACGTGCTTCTTCGGGGGCCTGACGGGGCCATCTGAGAAAAGTTGTATTTATTGCTAAGTCTTGATATTATTTAATAAAAATAGATTTTTTCACTTTAAACTGAATGTTTTTGATCTCGCCGTAGCGCCGATTACGACGGCTCATAAAACAGAACCTTACTGACATCTAGTGGTGAGACTCTGCAGCGCTTTGACCGCCATCACTGACCCTTCATGCAGCAGAGCTCGAGCGTCTTGGACGGTCTGTGAGTCTGTGTTGAGCTGCAGTTTGAATAAAGTTATAAGGATTTGTGTGACTAAATCTGACTTGTAGGTAACTTGTAGTCAAGACTTAAAGTTTGGTTTAAAGTTGGCTGAGACAGTGAGACGGGCTGCTGTGAGCGTGACACGTCTGGATCAGTGCGTCCTCGTCTTTAAATGCTTTCACATAAAAGCCGCAGACACGAGTTTGTAAGCAGAGCTCGAGCCGCGGCGTCAGGCGCTGGCGTTTCGGCGATTAACAGCCGTCAGCGAAACACTCTGAGCAAACCTGAATGACCGAGCCGAGTGAGAGAAGAAAAGATGGAAGAGGAACCCGAGTCGGCGAGAACATGTGAAAAGATCTCAGGTGAAAGAGTGGACGGCAGCTTAATTACACAGAAAAACATTCCCACTGTAGGCGTTCAAGTACCTGTGCAGACGTGCAGCAGAGCCCATCTGCAGGACGGCGTCGCTGCAGCGGCCCCTGCGTTAGTGCCGGTTAACCGTTTTTCTGTTTTTAAAGCTTCTTTCATTTTGAAATAACACGTTCAGGAAGCGAGCGTCTGATGAAACTACAAAGAACACGTTTCACCTTTGAGTCTTAAGGCCTACATTAAAAACATTTTGCAAGGTTCTTAGATCTGAACAACAGATCAAACCGACCAATCAGATCGCTGCATTTGGCAACAAGTGAGCTTGTAGTTGAAGTCGTGCGCATCATTGAATCAGACGCCTCCTGAGATGTGGGCCCAGCTCTGCTAACAGGAGCTCCGACTGACATCCTGGAATATGGACGAACGCTCCGACTCCGAACCGGGAAATCCTCCCAGCTGCTCCTGAGCACGATCTCCGTTTCCTGGTCCAGAAACATCAGGATCATCTCTGCTTCATGTCCACTTCTGTCACAGTGGGTTCAGTGTCTTTGCTCGTCTTCATTCTGAGCCGTCCTCTGTTTCTTTCTCCATCTGCGAGCGAGCTCGTCGCACGCTCGTGAGCCTCCGTGCCTTCAGCTTGAACGCTGATTGTATTTGTTCAAACGCTGATTTTGAAATGAGCTGAAACGTAAAAATAAAGCACTTCTGCTTGAGTTCACGCTCCTTCTGTGTTATAGTTAGACGCTGAACTTCCACGACCCCAGCTTTATTGACATCTGCACAGCGAACACATAACAGGGAGGAGAAGGAAGAAGGAAGCGAGCACGTGGACGCCGAGCTGCACGAAAACGAATGTAAACCAGATTTAAGGATTCAGCAACTTCGAGGTTTATTGAACCCCGAAACCCTCACTTGGTCGAGATAAATATACAGATAGATGAGGAAGGAAGGAAGGAAGGAAGGAAGGAAGTGTAGAGGAGAGGAGGAGAGGACAGTTGTGCTTCAGCCATCTGTTGTTTCTCAGCAGCAGCCGAAGAAGAAGAAGGTGAAGTCTGTCTGCATCTCCTCTGGCTGCACATCACAGGCCCACGGCTGGCCCACGGTCGGCCCGCTGTCACACTGAGTGTGTGTGTGTGTCTGTGTGTGTGTGTGTGTGTGTGTGTGTGCGAGTGTGTGCATCATGTGGCCAGCGTGGACCCCAGACACGAGCTGGTCTGCCTGATTTAATGAGAAGGGCCGGGCAGGCGCTCTCGCACACACACAGACAGACACACACACAGTCACACACACAGACACACACACAGACACTCTCACGCACAGACACACACACCGCTCGCCATGCCCAACCTATTTCCCGCCGCCAAAATCACACACGCTTGCTGAAAGTCACACGACTCTCCTGGAAAACGTGAAAAATGCGCCCGTCCTGTCCTGCGAGCTTTCTGCACGTCTTTGAGGAATTTGGGGGCGGTTTGAAAGAAACAGGGGCAGAAAACGTCGACGTGCGCTCGAGCGGCTGGCCAGCGAGCGCCGCGGCGGCGTTTTAATGATGCATCTGCTTGTGTCAAATGATTCTGGGCACATGGCGACACCCAGGGCTGCTGGCCCTCTTTGATAGCACGCACACGCCTTCTTGAAAATGCCCGCTTCTGTCCTCGTGCACGCGCTCAGAGCTGTGCAGCGGGCAGCGGTTCACTCGGGCCCCCTCTGGTGCTGCGGTGGCTGGTTTTAATGTCCCTGCCTAATGATCTGGCACACGTCAAAAGGTAAATGATAATTTGCTTTAAGTGGACCGTTTAGGCGGAAAAGCCTTGTAGGGCTTAGCTGTCTGTTTACCTCGAGCCGGCCGACAGATTTCATTTCAAACCCGAGAACGACCACGAGCGCGCCGACTGTCGTGCCGACGGGTCCACGAAGGCGTCCAGGAGAAGACTGAAGGCGGTTCAGCTGGATGCCGGCGCGCAGACACAACAGAGGAGAAAATCTCTTCTTCTTTTGTTTTTTTCTGCGGCTGTGAAAGCACGTTCTGAGGAGACGGCGTGAGCATCCAGCTTTGGCGTCTCTTTGTAGCAGAAATGTGCGCGGTTTCAAATGAGCGTCTCATCAGTGAAAAGGCCTCATTATCACGTTTGTATACTGTCTCCATTCAGCCCTCGTCAGGCTTTGTAAGCACAAAAAGTGCTAAAGCCGTGTGTTTTCAGGAGTTCCTCGTGTGACGACGTGACGAGCGAGCTGAAAGTAAACGTCTCGACACGATGACACGTCGGGACTGAAGTGGTGAAAACACAGCTGATTGCGTTTTGGTGGCGCCACAAACACAACATCACGCGGCCGACGGCTTCTGCTTAAACTCGGGGAGGCGGCGGGGGGTTGGAAGCCCTTCACAATGTGAATGAAGTGAGGAAGGAAGGCAGCGTAACAGCAGCGCAGAACAAAGTCGACGAGCTGAGACTAAACATGAAAGAAAGGTGAGGAAAAGAGACGACAGCAGATTAGATCCACCTGACAGCTGATCACAACACGTGGCTGAAGGCTGCATGTCCCCTCTCCTCCCTCTCGCTTTCATCCTGCCTCCTTTTCATCCCCTCTTTTCCTCCTCAGCTCAAATATTGTTCACAATCCTCGCTCACACGTCCGCACCTTCAGCCTCTCCTGTTTCCTCTGAACAAAACATAAAAGTTTCACCTGATTCGGAGGAAATCTGACATTAAGGAAAAGCGTTTAAACACGTTTGGATTCCTGGCTGTAAAAATGGAGTTTAGTTGGTGTTATCGAGCACTGCTGTGTGCAACAATGTTACAGTTCAAACGTTATTTTGCAGCAGAAGCGAATGTCACCGAACCGAACTGCAGCGAGCGTTTCACTCGGTCAGGCATGAGAATGAATGTGTTTAGAAGTGTTTGGTACATCGTCTGTTTTCTGCTGTTGGGTCGTGTGAGCAGCAGAGACGCTCTCCATGTCCACCCCTCCCTCTCTCCAGGGGTCCTGGGCCTGCCCCGGTGTCTCCTCCTGGTCCAACACCTCGCCCAGGAGGCGATCAGGAGGGATCCAGGTCGAGTGGCAGCTCTGCTCAGCCCTTTATGAATGACCGAGTCCAGACAGCTGTCAGAGGAAGCTTCCAGAGCTCATGGTCGTAGCTGAGGGCGGGAACACAGATCAACTGCACTCCTGGATCCAAAGCGTCACTCCACCCTTTTTTGGCTGAGGCCCGTGGCCTGGAGGTCAGCGCCTGATGAAGCCGGGAGAAGCACATCGTCTGCGAAAGGCAGAAAATATCCTGAGTCCACAAACCGTCCTGGTGCTGCTGTCGCTGCAGCAACACTGAAGTCGAGGCTTTTCTTCTTCAGTGATGACGAAGCCACGTCGGACCTCGATTGTCTGACCTCACGTCTATATGAGAAAAGCGACGTGACAAAGGGACAGCGTGGAAACAACAACCTGTGACATCACAGCACGCCCGAGCAGCCATCTTTAAAGCAGCCTCTGTGTTATCCTCTTTATCTCTTTACTCGGCCTAAACTGGTGGGAAATGGCTCGCTTTTAAAAAGCGATGGTGCTAAAGTGATGGGGAAATGTGATTTCCAGGCATAAGTGGTACATGTGTGTGGTTGGAGTAGCCGTGGGGGAAAGGAGAAGCTGTTGCTTTAGCTGATGATTTCTTCCTGCGAGGAGAGGGGAGGCCCTGGGGGCACGAAGCCTCAGGAAACGCATGGATATCTCTTAAGAGGCTGTAATGGAGTGTGCAAGATGGAAAAAGTGTATTTGTAGCATAAAGTTCACTTCATGATCACTTAACTGAGCAGATCAGGGCGAGGAGGAGGATGTTACTGTGTTCACACACTGCTCTTAAAGCTTTCAGCATATTACAAGAAAAACTTCTGATCCTGATCAAGGTTGTTATCGTTAACGGAAACTAGACGTGAAAAAACATCTTCGTTAACGGAAATAAAAATAAAAACTTTGCAAGAAAAGTAAAACTAACTAAAATTAACTGAATTTATAGCGAAAATGTGTTTAGTTTTCATTGATGTGCGTGTCATACTAGTGTAGTTTCCAGGTTTTTTCTTGCTGTGCCTCATTATGCCAGCAGGTGGCAGCACGTTAGTCGAGTCGTCTGTGTCGCTGTTCCGTCCCACGCAGAATCACGTCAGCAAAAGTCGGGAGAAATCGCCAGAGTCCAATGTTTACTTTGAATATGATTGTGTTTTAGATAAAGCAAGTGTCTTGTAGTGGAGAAAATGGAAAAAAATCCCACAAACCTTAAAGTGCACTTGCTCGCACAAGAAGGCTACCCAACAATCATATGACCCCCTATGAGCAGCACTTTGGCGACAGTGGGAAGGAAAAACTCCCTTTTAACAGGAAGAAACCTCCAGCAGAACCAGGCTCAGGGAGGGGCAGGGCCATCTGCTGTGATTGGTTGGGGTGAGAGAAGGAAGACAGAAGACACTCAGGACTAATGTCCTGATTGGCTCATACACTTCCTGTTTGCCTGCTGATTGGCTCTTTTAGATTTTAGAGGACCCAGGTGATCTGCACAGGAGTCCTGGCTGCACAGCCGAGGTTCAGGGCAGACGAGCCTGCGCAGCAGGAGGGCTGAGAGCGAGCATGTGCTTCTTCAGCATCCACCCAGAATGCAAAGTATGCAGGAAAACTGTTCCTGAAGCTGGGAACGACCTGAGTACGGCCAAGGAGACGCTAGCAGCTGGTGACGTGTCACCCGAAGGTAAAGACATGAATCCACCGAGTGAGGATCTATGTGACAGGAAGGGGAAATGGTGGGTGGAGGTTAGTGGCGTGTTTAGGTGGTGAAAATGTGGTGGCCCGACCTAACACACAACATCGTAGGAAATGTTTTTCAGCTTCGTTCTGTGACGGTGCGCCACAGATTTCAGGGCTCTTCCTTTTAAAAACAGCTTCCAAAATAAGAGCGTACAACCTGGAGGACTGACTCTTAACATATCAAACATTGATGACGCCTCAGTGGGCGGGGCTTGCAGACATCAGGTAATGAAACCGCGAGACAGTCCAGATTCTTTATCCATCTGATTGGCTGTTCACAGTACTTCCTACTTTGGAAGATATGTCATCATGTGATCAACATGACCTATCACATGCTTTTCATGTGCACCACTCACTGCGACAACAGGAAGTGACATCATTTTTGCGGGAATTTTCCAAAGCCTTCACAGCTCCAGCTGGTGCTATTGAAAGTCACCTTTGACCTTCAGTGCAGAGGTTTGTGTGTTTATTTTGATGTGCATGCTTTATTTTCATTTTACCTCAGTTTGGTCCAAAGTCTGCACCGCAGCGTGTAAAGATAAGCTCTGGCACGTTTGTCCTGTGGTATGTAATGATCGGCTATGTTCAGTGTTGGGGAGTAACGGAATACATGTACCGCCGTTACGTATTTAAAATACAAAATATGAGTAACTGTATTCCGTTACAGTTACTGTTTAAAAAGGTGGTATTTAGAATACAGTTACTTTGTTGAAATAAATGGATTACACGGCGGTACTTCCCTGTTTCATATTGTGGCGGGTCAGGACTGTTTGGGTTTTGTTTGACAGCTACGTTCTGTTGTTCCAGGTGGTAGCGTTACGGTTGCCACGGTTACAGGGTGACGCTCTCTCTGCGTTTCCTGGGTGAGAGAGGCCTTGTTGTTGTTGTGCTAAGCTAACAGGCAGAATGCTACAGGTATAGCTCTAAAGAATGTAGCATCATGGGCAGTGTAGTCCGTGCTGCAGGGAGAATGGACTGCCATACACGTTATGTGTCTGTGAGCGAGGGAGGGAGAAAAAGGAAAAGTACGAGCTGTCATCGAGCAGAAACGGGAGCTGGAAGCATGTAAATATAATAATAACCACTGCAGCCAAGAAGAGAGCCTGACGAGCCCAGCTGTAAGTAAGCTATTAAGACTCGACTGTACACCGTGTTTGTGTTTTCCTCTGAAACAATAAGTTCTGTTGGAGCAGCCTTTCAACGCCTCTCTCTGTCTCTGCTAGCAAAGTTGACCCAGACAACAAAGTAAAGCTAGTTTTCAGCTACGAGCCGACACGAACCCACCGTATTAGCCAGAGGTCCCTTTACTACGGTTCGGAGCCGCGGACCTTCAGTAACAGTAATAAATCACAGCAATAGTACATTCATGTAGTTGTAAACAGCATGATAATATATTAAGTAATCCAAAGTATTCAGAATACGTTACTCTCATTGAGTAACGTAACAGAATACGTTACAGAATACATTTTGGGGCATGTAATCTGTAATCTGTAATGGAATACATTTTAAAAGTAACCTTCCCAACACTGGCTATGTTACGTATTAAGCAGTTCTTTTATACTTCTGCTCCTAATTTCCAGGGAAACACGACCTGAGCTACATCTGTGTTTGTGTTTGACTTCTGCTGAGTCACTGCTGTTGCGCTACGATGCTGCTGCCACCTGCTTTCAGTAGATTCACTGAATTAGAAAGCTTGTCCTCGGTGACAGCAGCTCTGTGGAAAGCTCTGTCCTTCATTTACTGCAAGCATCATTTCAGCATTATTCAGGATTTTTTCTGTACGGTCATAAATATGATTGTTGCAAATGTTTGTGAAATATCAGGATATAATTTTGTTTCCTGTGTGTGACTGATTTAGCCTTAAAAACATCTTTATATGACCGTCTCTATATTTAAAAATGTTAGTCGTGCTGCAGACCGGCAAAACTGTAACCACTGACTTTGTCTCATGATCTGATATCGTCGTGTTGGTGTTGTTCCCAGATCATCATACTAAAGGTTGTTCCAGGATCAACATTGCAAGTGACCAATCACAATGTTGTGATGTCATACTTTTGCGACTTCGGGAAAAACCGGCGTAAAACAAAAAACTGTACTTAAGCTGCAAGAAACCGCCTTTGTCCGCCGATCAACGGACCCTAACCCTTTAATAAACGCTAAGCAGAATTGATATTGTCCTTGCAACATTGGAATTTCATAAATGCACGAATGGGTTGGTGCACAAAAGAATAACGTCACAATAATGTGATTGGTCACTTGCTATGTTGAACCTGGAACAACATTTTCATGATGATCTGGGAACAACACCAACACGACGATGTCAGATCATCCGACTTTGTCCAGCACAGGGATGCACCTGTATCAGCTGAGCAGGTAAACAGCGATGAGTCGAAACATTCGCCGGTTCTTTATTTCCTGTCTCATAGTTTTTTACAGCGTTAGTTACCGTAGGAGGTAGGAGGCGGAGCTAACCCTGCTTTTCTGAGCCTGGTTCTGCTGGAGGTTTCTTCCTGTTAAAAGGGCCTTTTTCCTCCCCACTGTCACCGAGTACTTGCTGATCGTCCGATCGCTGTGTTTTCTCTGTATTATCTGATCGTGCTAAATAGATAAACTGAAGCGCTCGGGTCACCTGAAACGTCTCAGGGCTGTTATTTGGACATTTATTCTGCTGCTGCACAGCAGACGTTTGTCTTCACAGGTTTTCACTCATAATTTCTTGCTGTTTTATTTCTATCCATTCATTTTGTCTATGAAAGACGAAACATTTCACACCACATGTTGAAAATAGTTTAATGATAGCGAGCGGGTCACTGGGGGTAAATTGGTGGGTTTCTCCTTTAAAGTGGCTGAAGTCCGTTTGTTTTTCCAGCTGAAATCAATCCTCAGTTCCTGCAAACATTTCCTGGAAAGTGAAAGTTTCTGATCGTCCACTTTGTGTGTGTGTGTGTGTGTGTGTGTGTGTGTGTGTGTGTGTGTGTGTGTGTGTGTGTGTGTGTGTGTGTGGTTTTGGTGGCCTCCGCCCAATTCAATTTATTTAAAGACACTGACTAACTCCAATTACGTGGGACCCCTCCTTTGATACGCTGTTTTCCTTTCTTCGCCAGCCATCTTTGATTCCTGGGCCGATCCGCCTCCTCGCGCACACAGCTGCCTCCTCGCTTGTTGTTCTTGGCAGCGCATCCAAAAGTCCTGCAGCCTTTCTGCAGTCCCCTCAAAAACAAGAGGGACATCAAAAGGTTTCTGCAGGGCTCTGTCGACATGAACAGAGCTAAACCCTGCTCGTGTCTTAGAGTGGATTGTCTGTATGTGAGGAGCAGCGAGGGGGGTGGTGGAAGCGCAGACCCTCTTTGGCCCTTTGTGTGTAAACGGAGGCTAAGGGCCCTCTCGTTTTCCAGCATGAAGAGCCCCAAGGTTAAAGCTCAGCCACTGATCCCATTCCAGCAGCCGCATTCCTGCCTGCTTCCTCTTCCTCCTGTCATTCCCCGCCACGCTGCTCCTTCATGTTGGCCTGACACAAACAGGTTGACCTTTACGAAAGCTGACCGCATTAAATCTAAAAAATAGTAACTCCTCAAAGTGCTGTGCATTTTATTACACTTAGCTAAAGATCATTCTCCAGGCTGAAAAATGAATGCACTGCACCGTTAAATAACATGCAGTTCCTCAAATGTCCAGCAGAGGCAGCAGCGAGTTGGTCCCCACACACAGAGATCAACATGTTTACAGCCGGATACACAAACTGTTTGGTCTCTGTTCAGAATTTCCTCCTTCATAACACCTGAACGGGGGGAGGATGTTTCTATAAGTCACTTCCATACTTGAAATGTGCAATTCACTTGTATTTTTATTTTTATTCCTATTTATTCTATTTATCCCCTTTGTATATTTTATCTATATATGTCTTTGTATTATATATATATATATGTATATATATATATATATATATATATATATATATAAAAATATTCTAACTCTGTAACTTCTGTCGGTGCTGTGCTTTTTTGGAAACCAAATTTCCCAGAGGAACCCACCCGAGGGATTAATAAAGTTTTTATCTATCTATCTATCTTTGTATTGTTAGGGGCGTGGCCTCTGAATGACAGGTCTGTAGACGTCTGTGGATCAGGACTGGACCATAGCAACTCGTGTGTGTGTGAGAACAAGGCTTGTAGTGAGAAAGCGCTCTGAGCAGTTCCTCAAATGTCCAGCAGAGGCAGCAGCGAGTTGGTCCCCACACACAGAGATCAACATGTTTACAGCTGGATACACAAACTGTTTGGTCTCTGTTCAGAAGTTCCTCCTTCATAACACCTGAACGGGGGGAGGATGTTTCTATAAGTCACTTTGTATTATTAGGGGCGTGGCCTCTGACTGACAGGTCTGTAGGCGTCTGTGGCTCAGGACTGGGTGGTGCTAACACGTCAGGTTAAATGTGCTCACAGACCATAGCATGTGTGTGTGAGAACGAGGCTTGTAGTGAGAAAGCGCTCTGAGCAGAATATAAACTCTGTATGAATATAAATTTAAATATATATAAATGTATAAATGCCACTTACCTCTACTGCAGCTAACTGGAGTCCCTGTCCTGGACCTCTGGATCGTGATGGAGCCTTTTTAATTAAATGATCTGACAAATACACTGAAGTCCTGTGTCTGAGTGATGCTCCCATAGAGTCTGACAGTCTTGCATGAGCTGATCTTTGCACCCTGTCACCAAACATGGTCACTTCTGGAGACAAAGAAAAACAGAACGGGCCCCAAAGCTGATGTCCAGGACGGTGTCTTTGGATTCAGCTGGACGTCCAGTGACCTCTGTGGTATAATGAGGCGAGACGGCTTTGACACTCTTGATTTGCTGTGAAAAACCACAAATAAGGACCATAGCAGCACGCTGTCCTGCAAACTGTGATGTGTCTGTTTGAGTTTCAGATCTGAAACACATTCATGTTTCTGCAGTTTAAATGTTTGCAGGTCTTTGAGGTGGATCGCTGTAGAGAAAGGTGACGCGCTGGGCGGGTGCTGCTAAGCACAACAGCAGGCTGTTCTCTGCATATGTCTGCTTACTGGGTGTAAATGTATTTAGCTGTTGTGTTGTGGCCCTGCAACACATCCTGTGTGATAATAGACCTGGCACAGGCAGGCCGGGGAGGGGGGGGCGTTGATGGGACCCTGCATGTGTGTGGCATATACATATTCACATGGACACATATACATGTTTATATGCATGTGTGTGTGTGTGTGTGTGTGTGTGTGTGTGTCTGGGCCCTTCGGTTACCAGGGAAATGGATGTGTTGGCCTCATCAGAGTCTCCAGCTGGTGGAGAGGCTTCGGAAGCGGCGCCTTGGCAGTAGCCCGGTCAGGGGGGAGTTTGCATCTGTGCTGCCTTGGCACTGCACAGGATCGGGGTTGTGGTGGATGGAGATGGATGGAGGGGAGGTGGGGGTCTGAGTGTGTGTGTGTGTGCATTAAAGGTTGAAGGCGCCGCTGCCTTTTCACCTCTTTACAAATCCTCACCTCGTGATTAGAGACGCAGTCGCTCGTCTTTCTGTCCTCGTAAAGACGTCAGTGACGCCACAGCAACACCAAGCCTGACATCGTTTTAACTTTAGTTCAGTCTGTTAGTGCGGTGACCTCACAGCAGCCATGTTCTTGGTCACATGATGTCATTAAAAAGGCTCCGACAGAACGAACACGGTCCGGTTAGCTGAGGTGACGCCAGCAGACAGCTAGCAGCTACGCCTGTGTTCTCACGCTCCTCCGTCCTTGAAGGATGGAGCTAGCTAGCTGACAAGATATGAGACTGATCATTAAATGACAGTCATGAGGAGAAAATGTTTCCGTAGCAACCAGCGGTTGCCAAGGGGTCATCAGGGCCCGGTCTGACTGAGACTCGGCGCTCCACCCTCTCATCAACGTTTGCGCTACTTTTCCCTCAAATCAGAGCTGCAGAGCTTCTGTCGTTTTCCCAGTTTGATGGTTTAAATGGGAGGGTCGTCATTTTCCCATCAAACATTTCTAAAACATTTCAGAGACGGCAGCTTTGACACAGAACAGCGGTATTTGATGTCCTGACAGGGAGAACAAGTTAGATTATCTGGCGTTTCAGTGACTGTTCAGCATTGCATAAAGTCGTCGTCCGAGGACGGCGTCCAAGAAAAAAAACCACACAAACGGCACAAAACTAAAAGATTAAACTTTGCCAAAGAACATGAGAAGAAGCCTGACAAATATTGGCAGCACATTTCTGGTCAGATAAACCCCCCGAAATTTGTGTGGATCAGATGGAGTCCAGGATGTTTGGCTCGGTCCTGGCGGGAAGCAGCAGAGCGACAGCGCAGTGGCCGCGGTGAAACACGGAGGTGGACGCGCGTTCGTACGGGGCTGAAACACGTGGACGCGTGATTTATAGGCGCTAGCGCGAAGCGGGTTTGTGCATCCAAACGCTGAAGGAGGAGACGGCTGCCAGCGTCACGTTTGGCAGCAGAGGAAGTTTCTAGAAGCGAGGGCGCTTCCAAACGTGCCTTCTGAACAATCGCACAGCAGGTTTTAAAAAGAGACGCGAGCGAATGCGGTCAGCTGACCCGAACGCATCCAAACACGCTTTAGAGGTAAAGGAGGAGCAACACACACGCCTCACACAAAGAGCAGCTCCCTGCCAAGCACTGCAGGCTGGACAGAAATGATCACGAGCACAGAAATGCTGGAAATAATTCAGCTGTGCTCTCAGTGAAAGTCCATTTCTGTCCCCACAGGTGCAGTCCACACCTGTAGTGTGACACCTGACAAGGCTTCAGCAAACGTCGGTGTGAAAAAGCAAAATGAATTTGTCAGTTTGAGGTGGACGTGTGTGAGACGTCGTGCTTTTAACGTGTCCCCGACAACCAGCGTCAAAACCTCACGAGCTGATCTTCAAACCACAGAACGCTGCTCTCAGCCTGAAACTAACGACAAACTGAGCTGCGCCCCCCAGCGGTGAGTACTGGGCCTCGGGCGCCCTCGGGAACGCTTTCAGGGTCAAAGTGGACGAAATGCAAAAAGAATGATGTCATGCATTAATTTTACCTTTTAAGGTTTGCTTACGTTGAATAAAAAGCGTTTAGTAGTGCAATGGTGCAGAGGTTTCCTCCAAACACGTGGGCGTTAGCGTAGCCGTGATTCCAGCGCGACACGAGACGGACACGAGGTCAAAGGACACAGGCGAAGGAAATGTGCTCGTAAAACTACTGATGGCCTCTAATGGTCGTGTCCAAATTCATGGGCTGCATCCTCCTGAGGACCCGGCCTTCGCGGTCTACGTGGGCCGGGTCCTCAGGAGGTCGGGTAGGCCGGAAGTAAACGGCTATGGAATTGGACGGTCTCGCCTTCTTGATCTACTCCCGCCCTTAATTCAGAGTATTTCCGGTTGTCAGCGCCACGGCACGAAAATCGAAAATGGACCCTGAAATCTTTCTCCGTTTTTTGTGTTCATTTTTAATTATCAACGAGCTAACCCACATTCTCGCCTGAAAATATGTTTAAAGTTTATTTTGTGGCCCAGAAAGATTAATAAGAGTAATTTTAAAACTTAGTAGCGGCCGCCATTGTTGGAAACTGGAGCTTGGCTGGGCCGCGCTATGAATTCTGCGATATGGTGGGCCAAGAAGGACACACCCGACCCATCCTTCAAATCCGGGGAAAAGGAGGACGCATTTGTCGGCTGCATTCGGAGGAGTCTACGAATTTGGACAGCCTTCGGCGCGTCGCTGTGACGTAATCGGTCTACAAATGCGGCCTCAGGAGGAAGCAGCCCATGAATTTGGACACGACCAATGTTGGAAAATCGTAGCTGAGATGTTTTTATTTAACCTTTATCTCGAGCCCGTTCTCACTCCCGAGGCGTAACATGCCGACGTTTTGTCACGTCCCGCGGCGTTCCTGAGGAACGCAAAAGGAGACCTTCGGCGTTCTTATGGTACGTGGTGGGTTATGGCTGAAATCCAGTGCAATGACGCTCCCGCGGTAATAGATGTTCCAGCCCTAACCATAACCTTTTTCCTGATCTTAACCAGGACTTTAATGATGTTAAATAGCGTGTTTCTAAGCGATTTGAAGAAAAAGAGCGAACATGTGTAGATTGAGTCCATACGGTTCTCATATTTCCTCATTTTTCCGAGGTCGTCATTTAGGAACGTGGTGGGTAGCCGAAAACGTAATATGTTGACGATTTGTCACCTAGCATAAAATGTTATGTTTTGGGAGAACGTGTTGTCCTCTCTGCAGGTCGGAGACCAAACGTCTCATTTGCAGGAGAGACCTGTCGTGTAGATTAGTTACTGTAATCTCTGGCTTTCTTCCACAGCGCGTCTTTTACCCCAACCACGTGGTCGCCCCTCCCTCGGCTTGGTTCTGCAGGAGGTTTATTCCTGTTAAATGTGAGTTCTTCCTTCCCACTGTCACCAGGTGCTGCTCATAGGGGGTCATGTGATTGAGTTTTTCCCTGTGTTATTGTAGGTTCTTTAAATTACAACGTTAAGCACCTTGAGGCAGCTGGTGTCATGATCTGGTGCTGCATAAATCAAATGTATCTTGGTGCAACAGAAAGAAGTGCATCTCAGTTTTTCTACACATTAAAGAAGCAGCTGCAGTAAATGAAAGAAGTCGTTCAGCTCAGCTCTGTGGGCTGACGCTGACAGAAAGGTTACTGTGGAGCCAAAATAAAAAACAGACGTTTCTCAGTGAAAAAACAGGAAGCTTTTAATTTAAATCACTACAAAAATGTGTGCCCTCAAAGCCGTCCAGCTTGGAGCCTTTGGCCGGCCGATTCTGGCCCCAGAGCCTTATGTTTGACAACCCTTCTTTGGAACATTTTCACCTTTGACCTTTGATTTCCTGCTTCAAAAACGTCAGTGCATATTTACACTGCAGAGCTCCAAACCTCACATCTGTATCCACATCTGAGGCTGCAGGGCCGTCAGCTACACGGGGCTTAGCTGACGGTGTGTAAGAGTCAGGCTGTGTGTGTGTGTGTGCGTGTGTGTGTGCGTGCTGATTCGCTGCGTGGAGAGTTTCTGCTGCTTCACTTCCATGTTCAACAGCATGTTTGCGTGTCTCAGCTCAGAGCGTCTCTCAGCCTAATCCGTCCTTATCTCCCAGTGCGACAACACAACAAGAGGATCTTTAAAGAAGACATTTCTCTTTTCCACGGCGCCGAGCTGCTCCACTGATACTGTTTCACTGCTCGCCGCCTGCGCTCGTGTGTGTGCGCGGGCTCTTCCTGCAGATTAATTTGAGCGCACACAGCAGACGAGTGCTTTTACTCCGAGTGTGTGCGCTTTTCTTTGACCTGAGCTCGTGTGCATGTGTTGTCATTCCAAAGCTCCTCCAACATCAAACTCAGACTAAAGGTTGTCTGCGAGTCTTGACATTAGATAAATGCCTGGTCTGGTTGTACACACAGCTGCACCAATTCTCCGATAGGTCTCTCTCTCTCCCTCCATCCGGGCTGATCTAATGACTCATAGGAATGCATCGAGCCGCTTGTCAGAGATCAATCATCTTCCTCAGGTCGTTCTACCGATTGTTTGAGGAGTGGGCCATTAGAGAGGAACTGTTTGGAGGTGTTTTGTGAACCTAAGTGGCTCCAAAGGTCAGCCAGAGCGAGAGACAAAGGCAAAGAGTGAGAGAGCAACAGAAGAAAAAGTGTGTGTGTGTGAGGCAGCAGACAGGTAGGGTATGTGCAGGTGGAAAGACGGGCCTTGTCAGCCCTGTTGCGTGACTCCGCTGCCCTTTGTTAGTATGAATCCTTAAACAGCTCGCCACGAGTACGGAGCCCGAGATTAATAATTCCCACGCACCGCCTGACATCTATTCCTGATCTGAAATATGCATGGCGGAGAAAAGAAAGAGACGAGAGGATGAGGAGGTGGGGGGGCGAGGAAGATGGTGGCTGCGCAGCCTTTTGCAGGAGCGATGGATTCTGTTTTATGTGGCCTGTCAATAGCGCCTAATGAGGAAACCCACCTGTGATTTGCGTTGTGCAGTGAGCGAAACCTCTGGCCGTAAACTGCCAACACGAGGTGCTATCAACTTTTCAAAGGTCCTGCCTCCTGAAGCAGCCGCAGCCCGGCGTTTGAAAAGAGTTGAGAGACGGTGTAATTTAAAGTTGTTCAGTTAGCGGATAGAAGATGTTTCCTTTTTCTTTATTCTGAGAGAGATTGTGTGTGTGCTTTGAAAAGAAATGGACTGGGATTTCAGCAGAAACAACAATTGATGATTAAAAGGTTTTATTGCCACGCTTTCTGCAGAGTTACAATCATAATGCTGAGGTCATTTGAACAGCCCGAAAGTTTGCCGCTCGCTGGATGCAGGAAGTAAAATGCTGCCGCGTCTCATTTTTAAAACCGAAGAGGTGAGCCGAGACGACACCAGATATGAAACCTGACTTTCTGTTGAGGTTTGGCTTTTAAACCTGCTGTCTGACAGTAATCTGACCGCTGCGGTTGAAGCTGTGTTGATAAGTGGAAGCTGATTTAAGGCGGTTGCAGCTCGCCAGTAATTGGCAGTGCGGCGAAGACCTCGTCTGCGATCGGGAAGCACTTCATAGGAGAGAGCTGAATTAAAATCAGCTGTTTAGCAGCCAGCGTAAAGGCAGGTTTGCGGTGCGAGGACGTGATGAATAGCTTCAAGTTTCAGATGAGAAAGGGAGTAAAAGAAAGCGCTGCTAATAAAAGTGTTCGGCTGAGGAAAACCGCATCCTCCAGCCATCAAACCCGAGGCCAGAAACTCATCATTTCTCTGGGATATGACTGCGAAACAAAGGCCACCGTAAATACACAGCCAGGCAATTACTGCATTTCCTTTGGCTGCTAGTTTATATTCCTAATGCTACTTCAATCTATGATTTTGTTTGTTTATTCATTTTTCCCCTCGTTTTTTTTAGTTTTTTTGGTCGTTCCTTCCCCTTTGTGAGAACGGGGGAAAGTAGGGCGCTCACTTTGCAATTACGACTCGAGCCCGGACTACTTCTTTATAAGGCGCTGAATTATTTTGTTTTAAAAACAAACAAACAAAAAAGCGACTTTCAACCGGCGAGAATATTTAATTGTTTTTTGATTACTTACGAACGGACCATGGGAATAGGCCTTTGTAAATATTTAAAGAGATTCAGCATGATGCCAGATTTCCATTCTGCCATTAATGTTTTTATATTATTGTTATTGTCATATGGGTTTAACTTTCACTCTGAAAATGCACCAAGCGCAGAGAAAACAAAGGAAAAAAGCACATGTATGCGTTTTTCCTGTCAGTTCAGGCGAGGGCAGAGGAACGGCTCCCCCGCACTTCCTCTGCCGCACAGTGGGTGGCAGCAGCGAGCAGGAAGCAGCAGAAGGCTGCCACTCACTGATTATAATTTATGATCCATTTCCATTATAGGTGGGGTGTGCAGAGACAGTTACAGTAATAATTATCTGGACTGAAGTGTTTCCAAGGCAACCGGCGTACCCCCACCGCCCGCTCCCCCTCACACGGAGAATGTGTGTGTGTGTGTGTGTGTGTGTGCGCATTGCTTAACATGGTGAAATAAGGGTAGGCATGGGACCTTGCTACCAAGCTCAGCTTTGCTTTGAGCCACAGAGATACACAGTGTGTGTGTGTGTGTGTGTGTCTGTGTGTGTGTGTGTGTGTGTGTGTGTCTGTGTGTGTGTCTGTGTGTGTGTGTGTGTGTGTGTAAAATGTAATATCTTCATTACACTGTAAACAGCATCTTTACCCAAATTGGTGTATTTAATTCCAACTATTTATATGAGATTGTGAAGCTGACCTGCAGGTATTAGTTCATCTCTGCTTTTATGACTGTGGTCCAATTGGTAACGCCCCCCCCCCCCCCCCCCGCCAAAAACAAAGAATAATGTAATATTAAAATAAATTTAAAAACTAAGAGAAAGCACTGAGGAAAAGTCAGTAAATTTATTATCTTATTCAATGAGATAATTTACTCGTTTGTAGGTTGTGGAGGCGTCCGTGTTCTCCCACTATTTGAAAAAGGACATTTTTGAATAAAAATCTGTTTTACATTCTGGAGGCTCATATTTTAGCTAATGTTAGCTGCTGTTAGCCTTTCTTTGGTAGACGGGGCGTCTACCAAAGAAAGGCTAACAGCAGCTAACATTAGCACTTATTAGTGTGGCTGCAGTGGCTCAGTTGGTCAGTGAGCTTCTCTGACTCGCTGTCACAGTTGCAGCCTCCTCCACAGTAAGTAAAGCTGGGCGCAGCTCACTCGGCATTGACAGCTGAGGTAAACAGCAAACTTCCACAGATGGGGAAAAACTCCCGGATCCCGGATCTGAAGCAGGACATGAAGAGTGTCCCGTGGGAGCGCTGCTGGAACAGTTCTGACCTGAACGTGACGATCATGATTCTTATCTATCGCACGCTAACTGTCCCAACCCAAGCTAACGTTGGTATAGTCAGTCAGTTTTTATTTCATGTACAGAGCTTAGTTTTATTATTCTTAAAGTTTATTATTCTTAAAAACAAATACTAAAAAATCTAAAACTAAAAACTTTCATGTTTAATGTTCAACCATTAAAACACATTTTTCTGTTTCAAGAATAATAATAAATAACAAACATTTGGCATCTTAAACAAAATGATCAGTAACATGTTTTACTTCTTTTTGGTAAAGCAGTAAATTTATGGAAAACAACAATAATTATGTTTTAGCATTTTCCCTGCATTTTTCTGGACTTCACAGTGTAAAGCATCTTGTTGTGATTTGATTTATACATCAAATGTAGTTGAAAATTGAAGATTACAAATATAATTTTTGGCAGTAACCAGTTTAGAGCGGCATCGACCTTAGACGGTTCGGTGGCCGAATTCATTTGTGAAGCTCTGTAACTCAGGTCCTGATTATGATCTGAACATCTTCACACTCACATGGTTTTGTGAGGTTTTGCTGACTGTCAGCATTATTTTACATCTCAGAAAACCGTGGTCAAATACTTCATGTGACCTGCAGTGATGAAGGGTGCGACCCCGATCAGCCCACAGGTCAGTCTGCAAACCTGCGACGGACGTCAGCAGCAGGATTGCCCTGCCTGTAAATAAAAGCATTTGTTGTTTCATTAACCGTGCTGTTAAACCTCCCAAAAACAAACCCAGAGTCCCACTGAAGTGTCACACACTATTACCAATTATACAAGTGCCGCTAAACGTGGGAAAGCAAGCAGAGAGCACATTGATTACATGTTATGATGCTGCTTCTGAGCCGTCTGAAGGAGTCTGTGGGACCCACCTTTCATCCTGCTGCACAGAGCATTAGCATAATGTATACTGAGTCAGACACCCCGGAATAAACCTGTGGATACGAGCCCCATAAAAGGGGTCGTTTGCCAGCCGCCGCACCGCTGAAGTAACTGGATTGTGCAGAATTAAAAGGGAAGGCCTGTGTTCATACATCGACAGTTATAAAGACCTTTTCAGACCTGATGGGACACTTGTGGACAGAGTCGCAAATGATATCTGGTGGCGTGTGTGAGAGGAAGCGGTGACAGAGTCTAATATTTCTGTAGGCTGTGAGGGTGCAGGTAAGAGATGTCAGAAAGCAGCGGGGCTCCAACAGAGCAGCTTGGCATGATTAGCAGTCCATAATAATCCTTCTTTGTCATACCGTGTGGTTTTTATTTGAGCTTGTTTTAATTGAGCAGCAGGTGGGTGGGGCTTCTGATATGACCATCTATGAATGTCCTCTCTCTACAGCAGAGTGTGATAAACTGAGTGTTTAGAGCTGCTACAGGGATTACTGCGCACACACTGAGCTCATTATTAGAAACAGGAACAGGAGCTATGTGACAGGACACGCTCAGATGGACAAAGCTGTCCAGAAGAATCTGCTCCCACATTAGCCACGAAGGCCGTGTAGGTTCAGGATCAGTAAAGCTCACGTTTAATGTGTTTCTACTGTCCTCACCTGACTCAACACCAGGAGCCTGCAGAGATTTAAAACTACAGCGTTTGAGAGCAACACCGTTTGAGAAAACACACGTCTTCATTGTTATGCAGATATATCCATGAAGTCAGATCATACACGTCAACTACTCTGTCTTAAAGACATAAAGTCTCAAGATGCTCACTTCCAAATCCTTAATAATATTGCACCCAGTTATCTCACTGATCTCCTCAATCTGTACACTCGTTGCCGAGCATTAAGATCATCAGGTCAATTATGTCATGGTCCTGGGTCGCTTTTTTTAATTTTATTAAATCTTCTTAGTAGATATTTTGCTTTCACGAACTGACCCTCTTCCTGAATTGAGGTTTGATATCTATTTTACTTAACTCTTCCAGTCTATTAGTGCCTCCCTTCTGTCTGTGCTAGTGCCCGATCTGTACTTTGTTAATTAATTTATGTTTTTTCTCTGTATTATTGTGAAGCACTTTGGTGTGCCTTTGGGTTTTTAAATGTGCTATATAAATAAAACTGTATTGTATTTTATTGTATTATACACAGCAGTGGGGAGTAGACTTCATCACAGTAGCTATCTATCTGAAAGTTAGGTTAAGTTGTAGGTATTACAGGTACTGTGCTGCAGTGGTTTGTATCATATCTATCTAATAGACTCCAGTTTGTGCATGTAAATGGAGAGTCCTCTTCACACACTGAGGTTAATTATGGAGTTCCACAGGGTTCAGTGCTAGGACCAATTCTGTTTACATTATACATGCTTCCCCTAGGCAGCATCATTAGAAGACATAGCATACATTTACACTGCTATGCAGATGACACCCAGCTCTATCTGTCCATGAAGCCAGATAACACACACCAATCAGTTAAACTGTAGGAATGTCTTAAAGACATAAAGACCTGGATGGCCACTAACTTTCTGCTTCTTAACTCAGATCAAACTGAGGTCATTGTACTCGGCCCTGAAAAGCTTAGAAATATGGTATCTAAGCAGATTCTTCCTCTGAATGGCATTACCTTGGCCTCCAGTAACGCTGTGAGGAACCTTGGAGTCTCTAAAGTTAGAAACATCCTCTTCACCCAGATTTGTTACTTCCAGGCAGGATGTAAAAAAGCTCTTTCATGTGCAAAGTCCTGAATAATGAGGCCTCATCGTATAGACAAATATTTTATAATAAAAGTTTTTTACAACAAATTGACAGCCAACATTAGCTAAACGCTACCAGCACAGCTGGTTCACTAACTGACACTTTCAGCTTCAACAACACGACAAAGTGAAAACTGCAGGTTTTTGGGATAATGCTCATTAATAATAAGATACCCATGTTCAGAATCAGAAGACATATTGATCCCTGCAGGACAACTGCTTCTTCACATGTTTGACACACTAATGATGATATAATAATAAAAATAATGATGCAGACGGGGTTGAATCATTATGAAGAGTACAACAGTGTGTAAAGGGATTTATTGTAGATGAAGTTGAGGTAAAACAAAATAATTGATTTGTAAAAAAAACAGAGGCTGTAGGTTTTTGATGGCTTCAGGAGAGATGGAGGAATTGCACCCTGGGTGGTGACAGGAAGGAGGGGCCTCCTGTGGCGCCCTGAGGGTCTGCTGCGATGCGCTCGCCCCTACATAAACTAATTTAATCCGATATTCAAATGCTGAGTTTGTTGTTCTGTCAACATCTGAGTATCATCTCAAAAACGTGAAGACTGGAGCAGCAGATCTGTGACGGTGAGAGCGAGCTGCACCGCCCGCTGCATGTTACTGTGGGCGGAGGGCAGTCCCAGGAGCAGATTGTGTGCTAACTGGTGGAGGACGGCATAAGCATCGCCAGCAGGGGTGAATTAGAAACAGGATCAGCGGCCTCAGGCGATGCAGGGTTAATGCCGCCTGGCCAGACCCTCCCCTCCCTCCTCCTCCCTTGTGCCTCCCTGTTCCCTCACACACACACACACACACACACACACACTTTGGTAAGGGCAGAGTGTGTGTGTGATGGCGGCTGATGTGTCACCAGCAGGCATACAGATGGATGGTAGTAAACACACCCTGATGAGAGCAGGTTGGCACATGTAAAAACTGAAGCGCACACACACACACACACACACACACACACACACACACATGTAAAACAGGGCTTGGTTCAAATCAACTTTATTGTCACTAACAGCACGTGCAGGCACACAGATATATTAAAAAAGGACCGCAGGCTTTTGGTGGAGACGTGAAAATCTTTTTGAATCTTTTCATCGTTGATTTAAAAATGACTGAAAGACTCCAAACACTCCGTAATGATAATTATAATCTCCTCCTTCATAACACCTGCACTGGGGAAAGATGTTTTTATAACTCACCTGTTTATTTGTTATTATTAGGGGCGTGGCCTCTTTGACTGACAGGTAGCTGCTAGCTTCACCTGAGCTGAGCCTTTTAATGACATCATGTGACGAATAATATGTCTTTTTACTTAATTAGGATTTTATTTTACTGTCTGTGTCTGTGGATGCACACTGATACCTACTTAGCATTAGCTGCTTTCTTCTTCTGCTGACTAGAGTGCAGCGACATGTGAACGTGTGGTCGTCAGGTGAGGGTTAGGGCAGACTGCACAGGTGCTGTTCGCCACCGTCAGCATGGTGGCGAACAGCTAGCCAAGGAGCACGCCTAGCTTTGTGACGTTAATGTGACCCAAACGTCTAAAATGAACGTCGTGTTTGACTCATGAAGACGTGAAAACATCACCGTAGGTGTTTTTACTGGTTTGAGGGAGCAGCAGGCGCATTTTTGTCATAGACTTTGTTTTATGACCAGCGGAGTCGCCCCCTGCTGGTCAGGCTTATATCAGGTTACAGACCAGCAAGGTGCGTGCATGTTTTAGACAATCTGCAATCCATCACGCATCCACGTGCACCACAAACGGAGTATAAATCTGTGGGAAACGCCGAGCTGACTGACTCGCCGTTTCGTGCCCCCGTGGAGGTGTGGCTGTTAAAACACTGATCTTTACATCAGTGTTGGCTAACGTCTCGTCAAACTGCGAGCTGCCTGTGTATTCCTGAGGACGGCTGAAATCAGCCTCCTGTCAGGCTAATACGTTTAGCGGTGACGGATGTGACGCTGGATAGGTGACATTAGCGTGGCGTTCACGGAGCAGTAAAGCCGAGCAGCGACTGAGCTCCTGGAACAGATTGATGAGCCAAAACTCTGTATTTCTGTCCCTCGCCTCCTTCCTTCCTTCCATCCTTCCCTCCTTCTCGCTCGTCTCTCGGGTGTTGTGTTTGTTTGCTGGGTGGTGTGGTGCCTTTAAGAGAGCACTGTGCCTGCTTCTCCGGGCCTAATGTCATTACTCTGTACAAACTTGGTGTGACAGAGGCAGGAGGCGCCCACAGATTGATGACATTTTATTGTTATTGCAGTGCCACTATTAACTGTTCACCACTCCTGCTTCTGCTGCTGAGGGGCTCCTACCTACAGAGGGGGGGGGGCACAAAAACAGCAAATTGAAAACATCGTAACTGTGATACAGAGAAAAATGATTAATTTAAGTATAAAATTGCTATTTTGATGTTGTATTTTCTGTCATGCATTTTCATACTCTGGTGTTCCTCTGGTGTTACAATCCCAGCAGAGATCTGCTGCACGTTTCGCCGCGTGGAGACAAATATTTAACTTGGCTGCTTTTACAAATGTTCTCATTTTAAAGGCATGGTGGTCACAATGTTTAAAAGTCATAATTATGTCTAATGCACACACCACGTGTGATTACCAGCACACAGCTGCACAGCTGTGTACAGTATAAAGCAGAGAATGAACTATTTCATTTATTAATGGCACAAAATGCACCTGATGTACATCATAATAAAAACATTTATGGTATTAACTCCTCGTCCGTCTGTTCTTCGTATCAGAAAAGGCACGAGGGCCCAGTCTGCACTTTAAGCCTGATTATTACTGAATTATGGGTAAACGAAAACAACACTGCTCAGCTGTGTGAGTGAGCGTAACACAGGAAGAAGGCTCGAGGAAGCAGTCGCCTCTGATTGGAGGACGTGGTGACGAGTCTGTGGTTATCTGGCTCGTGTTTAATGACGCCGCTCGCTCTTGAACCTGCGTCAGCTTCGACCTGTTAGAGGAATTGTGCCGCATGTTTCTGATGCAGCAGACGTGGGGAATAAAGGACATATTCAGATGATTATTTCTTTATCACACTGAACCTGGAGACGTTTTTCATGGACAAAAAGAAAAGTTTCATGGACGTGTCTGATTTAACGAGGCACAACAAATAATTCAGGCGCCGTGCTGCTCATTTTCTTCTGGCGCTGGCTCAAACCGGGTCCCCTCACGCAGCAGAAGCGTCGCTGACCTGCTGGAAGATGGCGGCGGCGGTCTTTGTACCGAAGCCCTCTGTGTGTGTGTGTGTGTGTGTGTGTTGGCATCTGGTTACAGAGGCCACCCGCAGCTTGGCGCCGATCCATCGCCCTCATCAGGATTGGCACTTGTTGATGACATCATCAGTCAGGCCTGCTGTCGGCGTGTTTGTTGCTGATTCAGCCGAGCAGGACACGCTGAGCGCGCATGTTTGAAACGTCGCACTGTAACGTTTGCATGACAAACTGATGTAACCACAATCACCTCTAAGCCCCGCCCGCCAACATGCGTCAGGAAGTGACCATATTTGGATGGGAGGGCCTGTGGACAGCGAGGTTTTCATCCAGCTGCTGTATGATGTCATTAAAGTGCTGAGGTAATAATTCAGTTTGCTCGCAGCTCCGGCGTTGCCGTAAATGCGACCGTCTACCAAAGCGATGTGACTTAAACACATGATAATCGTGACCCGGAAAACCTGCACGGGAGCCGGGTTAGGCGAGCGCCCTCCACCCGTGGGCTCGGGTGGATGTGCAGCTATTTTCTGTGACGCTGCTGCCTCTGGTGAACCATCGAGGGCTTATTTCAGACAAACAAAAATGCTTCTATCCAAATTAAATTTGCCATGCTCAGCGCCGCTGCTGTCTTACACGCACAATCTGATCTCCTGCTTTATATCTCTGATGCGCTGCAGAATATGTTCTTATTATTTATTCCGCTGCCGCGATGTTCCTTCATTGTTAGTACTTATTTGTTTTATTACTCTTTATTATTTGCTGTGTTTTCTTCATGTAATCTGTGTCTTTCCTGTTCTTATCTGCAGTGGATTATTGTCTGCGCTGCGCCAACAACTCCATTTCCTCACAGGGATCATTAAAGTCTGATCTTATCTAATCAAATTTTTTGTTTATTTGCTGTGGAAAATGTGGAAGTTTAGCAGAAGCGGCTGAAGCCCTCAGTGAAATTAGCAGCAAGTTTCCATCCGTCGTGTCGTCCCCGGATAATACTGCCCCGTCCACTCGTTTCCGTCAGCAGAGATTCGCTGAGTGAATCACTGTCAGGTGGGTAATTCTACACGGAGCGTGTACAAATGATGCTGGAAAGTTGGAAAGTTTGTGAGTGGGATTTAGCGGGAAGAAAGACGGATAAACAAAGAGAGGAAGCCAGAGACAAAGTGAGGTGTGGGCCAGGGACAGACTTGATGGGATTTTAGAAATCTATGAGGCTGATGATGAATGTCTGAAATAGGTTTGTCTGCCCATTGAAAAGCCATTTGTTTTCATTAGCTCGCAATGCTAGGGTAAGTCTACGGTGGGGACAGAGAGTGGGTGGCTGAAGCTTATGCTGAGGATAGTCATTATGGGATGGACCTCGCTAGCTAAAGACATTAGCCCGATGCTACACCGGTCTGCTGCTTAGCGAAGCTGCGGTCCAGACGTGAAAGGCGCTGAGCCTGCGTTACGGTTCCTGAAATGACCTTTGCTCCTGTTTCCGTCTTAAACGTTTGACGAGTCCATGAAAAAAATGCATCAATGCTTAAGCCTGAACCGCCAACGATAGAAGACTGGATACATTCTGTACAAGAGATCTATACGATGGAAAAAGTGTCATTTTCTCTTAAACTTCAGAGGGAATACGGTCTAAATGGACAGACTATGTTAAGCATATGATTTTGTATATGATGTTACAACCCTGAGTAAACGTAAACCTACCTGCCCTGCTGCCTCCTAACCCTAGTTTTTTGTTGTTGGTTTTTTCTTCTTCTCTTCTTTTTCTGTCTTCTTTATTTTTCAATTATAAGTTAAAATATGACAGCAAAGAAAATGTAAAAAGGCAAACTACTGTTATGTTCAACAGCTGTCCCAATAAAAGAGATAATAATAAAAAAAGAAAAAAATGCATCAAACCAGACTGAAAACAAGCAGTTTACGTACGTCGTGTTTTATTTCCTCCCCATCTCTCATTTGTTGATTTAACCTTTGCCCCCTCGAGGTTAAAACCATTTCTCAGGTGTCATCCTTAAATAATCAGGCCCCATCTTATCTTAATGACCTTGTAGTACCATATCACCCTATTAGAGCACTTCGCTCTCGCTCTGCAGGCCTACTTGTTGTTCCTAGAGTATTTAAAAGTAGAATGGGAGGCAGAGCCTTCAGTTTTCAGGCCCCTCTTCTGTGGAACCAGCTTCCAGTTTGGATTCAGGAGACAGACACTATCTCTACTTTCAAGATTAGGCTTCAAACTTTCCTTTTTGCTAAAGCATATAGTTAGGGCTGGACCAGGTGACCCTGAATCCTCCCTTAGTTATGCTGCAATAGATGTAGGCTGCCGAGGATTCCCATGATGCATTGAGTTTTTCCTTTCCAGTCACCTTTCTCACTCACTATGTATTAACAGACCTCTCTGTATTGAATCATATCTGTTATTAATCTCTGTCTCTCTTCCACAGCATGTCTTTATCCTGTCTTCCTTCTCTCACCCCAACCAATCACAGCAGATGGCCCCGCCCCTCCCTGAGCCTGGTTCTGCTGGAGGTTTCTTCCTGTTAAAAGGGAGTTTTTCCTTCCCACTGTCGCCAAAGTGCTGCTCATAGGGGGTCATATGATTGTTTTTCTCTGTATCTATGAAGCGCCTTGAGGCGACTTTTGTTGTGATTTGGCGCTATATAAATAAAACTGAATTGAATTGAATTCATCCGGCCCCACAGTGAAGCTGTGACGCTGGTCGTGCAGTCTGTGTGGGACCTGCTCGCCTGACATCTGGATCTATCTAACATGCGGGTTAAAGTTTTCTGTGATATATTTTTACTGAAGGCGTTTTTTAAACGTCTGCTCTCTCCTCCGCCACATCGCAGCCACTCTTAACAGTCTGCTTATCATCTCTGAGTGTCTCTTCTGTGATGTGTGTTCTTCCCTATAAACTCGGAGGCAGTTACGATGTGTGAAAATGCCGTGCACTCCCACATAAACTTGGATCTGTTGGATTTGCCAGCTTGCAAATAATCCCTAAAAGGTGCCATTTGTGGGCTTTTTTTTGCAATTAGCGCCCAAATCTAACGGACGTCTGCTCGCACTTTACATATCTCCTTAAATTTATGCGTCCCAGAGCGAGCAGACCCTGGAGGACTCATCATCGCGCAGATACACCGCAGCAGTGTTTGCGTAAAGAGCCTCATTCACTCACATCGTGGCAATACGTGCAGCGCAGCAAAGACGGTAACTTGAGTCACGTTTTAAAATAAAACCAAGCTAATGCACATCTATCTCTCAGTGCATTTATCTATCAAATCTCATCCCCATCTGCAGCGAGATCTTCCGTAATAAAGCACGATAGTGGTGAAGCAGGCAGTGTGAACATCTCTGAATTGGCCTTTTCTAGTCTGAAAGGTTTTGTTCATGTGGAGCTGAGAGTGGCCAGAATCAATAAGAGAGAAAAATAGGAAAATGACATGGCTCTCTCCAGATGAAAGATCTAATCTCCAATATCCATTTACAGCTCAGGGCCGAACACTAAAGCAGCAACACTGCATCCTAGTTAGAGCACAAACAGCAGATGAGTGTCCACATTCATCCTTAAAGTGTCCTTAACAATGCTGCTGATTCTCGGGACGTGCCGCTTTGCTTTTAAGCTCCTAACGTCCTCGTCGTGGCGACGGCGCTGACTCCAGCGTGGATTTGCCGCTGACACAAAGTCGTGTTTCTGACACAGCTTTCACTTAGATGTGATGACAGTTTAATGCCGTCAGCGCAGTGGTCCTGCTTAAACTATTTCAATTTCATTGCATTTGTGCTGCTCTTTCTTCCCCGAGCTCCCCTCGAACACTGGCGCGCTCACATTAACAAACACTGACACGCATGTATTAAAAGCAGCATTCGGGGGCCCGAGACTTTTTTCGCTCGCTGTTTGGTTTCATTCTTTCTATCTCCTGCTTCCCTCCTCTTCCTCCTCCTCCTTCTTCATCGCTTCCTTCTGAAGGAGAGGCGCCTTTGTAGTTGCTGTCTGCTCTTATCAGTCCTGGCATGAAGCACTCGCCTCTGCCACTGTCCTCATGTTCTCTGCAAGCTCCCACTTTTGTGTTGCCTAATGAACTCTGACCAAAATTAGACATACTTTTCAACTTTTAAACTGAAGGAGCCCCTTCAATGGTTCCTTTGTGAAGTGCTGCCACCGCTGTGAAGGGAGGGTGTGCGACTGAATGTGTGTGTGTGTCAGAAAGTAGAGGAATGCTGGGCTGTTTTGTGGTAGACATGAGGAATTTAGGCCTGAGCTTCATTCAGCCCTCAGGCGACAGGGAAGTGGTGTGATCTCCCTCTCTTTTCTCTGTCCACAAACATACACTCAGACATGAAAGCGTCACTCAACCATCCATCCACTCCGAGAAATAAATGCCCAGTGGTGAACGGGGCTGTCAGAATCATCCAGCAATCACGGTTCATTATTTTTTTAAAAACAAGTCCTGTTCAGGCAGTTTAAATAGAGCGACACATCCTCGGCGGGGAGATGTTGGATGTTTGATAACCAAAAGCAAGTCCA
This sequence comes from Neolamprologus multifasciatus, assembly GCF_963576455.1. Classification (NCBI taxonomy): domain Eukaryota; kingdom Metazoa; phylum Chordata; class Actinopteri; order Cichliformes; family Cichlidae; genus Neolamprologus; species Neolamprologus multifasciatus. The sequence continues at coordinate 39,462,187 of NC_140439.1, forward strand.
GTCGTCTTCATTAAAAGCACTTGAGATCTGCAAGTGGGCAAAGCACTGAAACAACCCGTGGCTCTGTGAGGTACCAATCACTGACTCCTCCTCTGGATGCTGCTGTGATTCTAACAGAATCATCATTTCCAAGATGAACGCCGTGTTTCATTTGGTCAGGCTTGAAACCAAAGATTTAAACCAGCGGTCCCCAACCTTTTTTGCACCATGGACCGGTTTATACCCGACAATATTTTCACGGACCGGCCTTTAAGGTGTCGCAGATAAATACAACAAAATAAAACTAGTACCGGTACCGAAAAAAAGAAGATTTATTCATAACACACGTGAAAAGACCCAGGAAAACCGAGTAAACGATAAAAACCCTGAAAACTATACATTTCACACCTGAGCCTCAACTCTCGCGGCCCGGTACCAAACGACTCACGGACCGGTACCGGTCCGAGGCCCGGGGGTTGGGGACCGCTGATTTAAACAACAGTCGCCTCAGGCACTTTATATTATAAACACCCTACAATAATACAGAGAAAACCCCAACAAGCAGCTGACCCCCACGAGCAACCACTTGGTGACAGTGGGAAGGAAAAACCCTTTTTTAAGTTTAAATAGAGCAACACATCCTCGGTGGGGAGGTGAAGATGTTGGATGAGATGTAACCAAAAGCAAGTCCAGTCGTCTTCATTAAAAGCACTTGAGATCTAAAACAACCCGTGGCTCTGTGAAGGTGTAAGCCTCTCACTTCTTACCAATCACTGACTCCTCCTCTGGATGCTGCTGTGATTCTAACAGAATCATCATTTCCAAGATGAACGCCGTGTTTCATTTGGTCAGGCTTGAAACCAAAGATTTAAACAACACTCAGGCACTTTATATTATAAACACCCTACAATAATACAGAGAAAACCCCAACAAGCAGCTGACCCCCACGAGCAACCACTTGGTGACAGTGGGAAGGAAAAACCCTTTTTTAATGGGAAGAAACCTCCAGCAGAACCAGGCTCAGGGAGGGGCGGGGCCATCTGCTGCGACCGGTCGAGGATGAGGCGAGGAAAGTAAAACAAAGACACGCTGTGGAAGAGAGCCGCAGATTAATATTAACTCATGATTAAATGCAGAGAGGCGTATAAACACACAGTGAGTGAAGAAGAAACACTCAGTGCATCATGGGAATCCCCCATTCAGTGCTCCATTGGGGTGATACGGTACTATAAGATCATTAAGATAAGATGGGGCCTGATTATTTAAGACCTGGATTTAACAGGAAGCCAATGAAGGGAAGCCAATACAGGAGAAATCTGCTCTCTCTTTCTAGTCCCTGTCAGTACTCTTGCTGCAGCATTTTGGATTAGCTGAAGGCTTTTCAGGGAGTTTTTTGGACATCCTGACAATAATGAATTGCAGTAGTCTAGCCTGGAAGTAATAAATGCATGAACTAGTTTTTCAGCGTCACTCTGAGACAGGATATTTCTAACTTTAGAGATGTTGCACAAATGGAAGAACGCAGTCTTACATATTTGTTTAATATGTGCGTTGAAGGACATATCCTGGTCAAAAATGACTCCAAGGTTCCTCACAGTGTTACTGGAGGCCAAGGTAATGCCATCCAGAGTAAGAATCTGGTTAGATACCATATTTCTAAGATTTTCAGCACCGAGTACAATGACCTCAGTTTGATCTGAATTAAGAAGCAGAAAGTTAGTGGCCATCCAAGTCTTTATGTCTTTAAGACATTCCTGCAGTTTAACTCATTGGTGTGTGTTATCTGGCTTCATGGACAGATAGAGCTGGGTGTCATCTGCATAGCAGTGTAAATGTATGCTATGTCTTCTAATGATGCTGCCTAGGGGAAGCATGTATAATGTAAACAGAATTGGTCCTAGCACTGAACCCTGTGGAACTCCATAATTAACCTCAGTGTGTGAAGAGGACTCTCCATTTACATGCACAAACTGGAGTCTATTAGATAGATATGATACAAACCACTGCAGCACAATACCTGTAATACCTACAGCATGTTCTAATCGCTCTAATAGGATATTATGGTCGACAGTATCGAACGCTGCACTGAGGTCTAGCAGGACAAGCACAGAGATGAGTCCACTGTCAGAGGCCATAAGAAGATCATTTGTAACCTTCACTAAAGCTGTTTCTGTGCTGTGATGAACTCTGAAACCTGACTGAAACTCTTCAAATAAACCATTCCTCTGCAGATGATCTGTTAGCTGTTTGACAACTACTCTTTCAAGGATTTTTGATATAAAGGAAGGTTGGAGATTGGCCTATAATTAGCTAAGACTGCTGGGTCTAGAGATGCTTTTTGAGTAAAGGTTTAACTGCAGCCACCTTGAAGGCCTGTGGTACATAGCTGATTATTAGAGAGGAAAGAGTTCAGAGACCAGGTGAGCAGTGTGTTTGTGTAGGTTCTCAGTGATTCAGGTCATGGTAGACTTGAGCTGTTGAACTGAAGGCAGCTTCTTAGCTTGGCTCATCTGGTTTTCTCTTTCCAAAGAGCGTTTTTCAACAATAATTATTTTATATTGTACATACTGATGGCATCTTGTTCTGGAGCTATTTTCTGATCCTGTACAGGTTAATTAATACAAATTAATACTATAATTAAAATGTTTGTTTTTAAAATCAGACATCCTGTAACATCAGCCTTCCTCTGTGTGCTTATAAGACTTAATGCTGCTCTACTGAGTGTGGGTTTCTCCATTTTTACATCAGTGTCCATCGACACAAAGCTCAGAAATCACATTTTTTATCTCTTTGTTTCGGTGTGAACAAACCGTGTGCTATCAGGGCAGCAGGTACAAGAATCTGCTTGACAACAGGAAAAGCATCAATTCAAATTACGCCTTATTTTTCACGGTCAAATTAATTTCCATTATTTTGCTCCGTGATTCCCATCCTTGCTCTTTCTGCTCCCTCCCCTCCCCAGCAGCTGGCCTCACCCCTCCATGTGAGGAGGAGGAGGGGAGAGGAGGATTATAAATCAAGGTAAACAGTGGCTGTTTAACCCCTGCTATGATGTCATTTCCAGCAGAGCAGCAACATGCTGCTCTCCTCTCCTCTGCTCTCAGCTCCACTGTACATCGCTAGCATGCATGTCACTTTGTGCACACGCTCAGAGGCACACAGCTCCCTACCTAACACTCCCCGAGCACTTGACATATGGCTATTAAGCCGGGCTGGGGGGTATGCTGGGGATGCAGAGGATGCTAGACTTTAACACACAAACACACCATAAGCACCAAATATGACACAAAGTGCGCCACACAAGCACACTATGCTGAGAGAGTCAGCGAAAGCAACATTTGCACCTGTGGTCATCGTCACACAGGTTTGTGACCCGTTGTCAACATTTGTAGCTCATTCATAGAAAACTCCAGGCTGTTCATTTCCTTTAAATCAGGGGCTGTCAAAGCTTTGATGACTGGGTGTGGTTTTTAAACTATGACTCTTTTTCACAAATCAGCGTTGGGCGTTTTGTGGAGAATAACGTTGGTTTGTCTTTTCTCGATGTAGCACGCAGCAGGAAGTGGACTGCTCCAGATGTGCTCTCGCTACAGGAAATGCAGGTTTCAGTGTGCGAGCTGAACGTGTGACGACCGACGGGCCGTCACCTGCTCTCACACACACCTCTGACCGACGATGAACGAAATGAACATAAAATTATTTATTCCAAAAGAAATTCCCGTGTTGCGAAACAGCTTAAGAAATGCATGCGTCTCATCGAGGGTCAAAAATACATGAATACAACAAGTGAAAGTCAAAATAAAATGCTGCAGAAAAATAAATGAATAAATAAAAATGTCTTTGTGTTCTGCTGCTGTTGTTGGTTCGCTTGTTCTCTGAGATCACGTTCTTGCCGTTTGGAGTCGGGGCTGCATCATATCAAACACAGTGTTACAGCAACGCCTTGTGTTTGACAACGCCAGGCACGTCTGAGAGCGAGAGCACGATGACTCAGGACCTATAAAGGAGCTTCTTCATCGCCCATATGGAAAATAAATAGTAAAAACTTATATGATTTACTCATGAAAGTGGCCACTTTCTCATTACTTTCATATATTTTGTTAGTAAGTATCCAAAACATACAAGTTTCATTATATAATTTTTCAAGGGATCTTATATGTGTTTTCACTCTTGTATGCTTTTCATACAAGTTTCATACAAGACAGAAACTTTATAAGATTTATATATATCTTTTCCATATGGGCATCCTCCAACATCCTGTTGTTGGATATTTTCTGCATGGTTTTTATTTTTGGTTTCTTTTCAGTTTTTCTTTGGTCACGTTTACTTTGTGTCGTTTGCTGTCTCTGTTGTCTTTGTGGTCGCTGTTGAGTTTTGAGTGTCTTGTTATCCGATTGTTTTCACCCGTTTGTCATTTTTGTCCAGCTGTTTCTTTTCCCGTTTGTTGGAATCTTTGCCAAAGTAAAGCTTGGTTTTAGTTTTTTACTCCATCGTCTGACTTTGTGTTTTTGGGTCCAAACCTTTCACGACACGCTCGACTTCTGCTGTGTTTAATGTTTAGTCTCTACTGTTGCACTGAGATGCTGCTGGTTTCAGTAGATTCACACTTTGATTAGAAAGTGTGTCATCTGTGTCAGCAGGATAGAAAATGCCCTTCATTTAAAAACACTGCGACCAGATCTGTGGAAATAAAACACTTGTTTCTCGAGTGTTTCATGAATTCAGCCTGGCGGTTTTTACAGACCGACTGAGCAAACGAGGCTGCAGCGATCGTCCCAGATGATTCTGGTGATGATTTTCAGAGAAATCAGCAGCACTAATTACAGACACAAACTGTGCTGTTATAAGAGCATCATGTGCTTAAATGTTTGAAAGTTTTAAATGAATATTTGATGTTTTTTTGGTCATCTGATTATCTCTTGTTAGTTTGCCAAGAACTGGATGACTTCGGTCTCCTTCACAGCGTGAACATTTATTTTGGTTTTTTCTCTTCGAATGTAAATAACTTTAAGTGGCTGTTGGCTCGAGTATTATTGTCTCCATAATTGGTACAGAGATCTGACTAATTCTGCCCATTTTCACACTGACACTTGTTCAGAGAGAAATCTGACATCTGTGGAGGTTTATTCTGAACGAACGCAGACTCTGCAGTGATCAGGCAAACTCTTATCAGTGATTAAAACGGGGCTGAAAAATAAACTACAGATTATTTAAAAAAGGATTTCACTGCTGAACTGGACGTATCTGCAGCCCCCGAGCACGGCGCCTAACGACGCACAGACAGTGAAAGGAACGTCGTACCACAACACTGTGGAAAACGTTAAGAAAATACAATGGTTTATAAATCTCCAAATTTTACATGTTGAGAAAAACTCATTTTGAATTCGATGGCGTCTCAAACACGTCGGCACAGACGGAAAAAAGGCAGGAAGTGCAAGTGAGAGGAAGGCTAATTGGCACCAGGTCAGTAACATGTCCGGGTAAAACAAAAGAGCATTTTAGAGACGCCGAGTTTAAGTCTGCAAAAAACCTATAAATCTAGAAATTTGAAAATAATGTTCCTCAACATAAAATCTTGAGTCTTTGAAGGTCTCATCATCTTCAGTAGTCTGAGAATCTGGAGGAATCTCTGTGCGCAGGGACAAAGCTGACAAAGTCATTTAAAAAGCGCCAAAAACAGAAATCAGAACGCCGTCCATACGTGACCCACGTGACCATGATCCAGAAACGGCGTCGTCTCCTCTGGCCACGTGGAAACTGATCTGAGGCCATATTCAAGCATGGACGCCAAGACCAGAGAAGAGGGGCGCCTCTTTCAGAGAAGACTTCGTATTTCAGTAGGACGACGGCACACACTTAACCCGGCTGTCCGACGTTTCGCCGCAGGTAGCCGAGGCGCTGAGGGCGAGCAGAAGCAGGGATGACCGAACTGCGAAGCGTCCGCCTCTTTGCCTCTCTCGCTCGTTTTCGTAAATCATCAGCCAATCAGTACGCAGCTGACAGATACGATGCAGCACTGATGTTTACAACGTATAAAAACCACGTTCAGCACATGTGCGGTAACGACGTGAGGCACATGTGACGATTGAAGAACGTCATCAACGAGTCCAGGATCGATCCACGGGATCACGCCGTTTCACCTCGTCCGTCACCTCGTCCGTCACCTCGTCCGTCACCTCGTCCGTCTCCTCGTCCGTCACACCTCGTCCGTCTCCTCGTCCGTCTCCTTGTCCGTCTCCTCGACTGTCCCCTCGTCCGTCTCCTCGTCCGTCTCCTCGTCCGTCTCCTCGTCCGTCACACCTCGTCCGTCTCCTCGTCCGTCACTCCTTGTCCGTCACACCTCATCCGTCTCCTCGTCCGTCTCCTCGTCCGTCTCCTTGTCCGTCTCCTTGACTGTCTCCTCGTCCGTCTCCTCGTCCGTCTCCTCGTCCGTCACACCTCGTCCGTCTCCTCGTCCGTCACACCTCGTTCGTCTCCTCGTCCATCTCCTCGTCCGTCTCCTCGGCCATCACCTCGTCCGTCTCCTTGTCCGTCACACCTCGTCCGTCTCCTCGTCCGTCTCCTCGACCGTAACACCTCGTCCATCTCCTCGACCGTCACACCTCGTCCGTCTCCTCGTCCGTCTCCTCGTCCGTCACACCTCGTTCGTCTCCTCATCCGTCTCCTCGTCCGTCTCCTTGTCCATCACCTCGTCCGTCTCCTCGTCCGTCTCCTCGTCCGTCACACCTCGTCCGTCTCCTCGTCCGTCTCCTCGTCCGTCTCCTCGTCCGTCACCTCGTCCGTCACCTCGTCCGTCTCCTCGACCGTCACACCTCGTTCGTCTCCTCATCCGTCTCCTCGTCCGTCTCCTTGTCCATCACCTCGTCCGTCTCCTCGTCCGTCTCCTCGTCCGTCACACCTCGTCCGTCACCTCGTCCGTCTCCTCGTCCGTCACCTCGTCCGTCTCCTCGTCCGTCACCTCGTCCGTCTCCTCGTCCGTCTCCTCGTCCGTCACACCTCGTCCGTCTCCTCGTCCGTCACCTCGTCCGTCTCTTCGTCCGTCACACCTCGTCCGTCTCCTTGTCCGTCACCTCGCCCGTCTCCTCATCCGTCTCCTCGTCCGTCACCTCGTCCGTCACACCTCATCCGTCACACCTCGTCCGTCTCCTCGTCCGTCTCCTCGCCCGTCTCCTCGCCCGTCACCTCGTCCATCTCCTCGTCCGTCACACCTCGTCCATCACACCTTGTCCATCTCCTCGTCCGTCACCTCGTCCACCTCGTCCGTCTCCTCGTCCGTCACCTCGTCCGTCTCCTCGTCCTTCACCTTGTCCGTCTCCTCGTCCGTCTCCTCGTCCTTCACCTTGTCCGTCTCCTTGTCCGTCACCTCGTCCGTCTCCTCGTCCGTCACCTCGTTCGACTCCTCGTCCGTCTCCTCGTCCGTCTCCTCGTCCGTCTCCTCGTCCGTCTCCTCGCCCGTCACCTGGTCCGTCTCCTCGTCCGTCTCCTCGTCCGTCTCCTTGTCCGTCTCCTCGCCCGTCTCCTCGTCCGTCTCCTCGTCCGTCACCTGGTCCGTCACCTGGTCCGTCACCTGGTCCGTCTCCTCGTCTGTCTCCTCTGACTCGTCACACACAGGGACCAGGAACGTGGGGAACACCGTGCAGACATAAAGACGGGGTAATATCTCCATAAACACAGCCGTGTGGGCTTTTGGGGGATTTAGTGTGGCAGAACATTTTTTCGGAGAGTGGAGAGAGAAAAGTGTTTAAAGCATTTAGTGACTCACTTCCCAGATGTTGGTAAACTTTTCTATAAAACCTTCATTTTAGCGTTTATGTGGTTGTCTATCACTCTTAATCGCTGTCATTCCGTCTCCCTACACAAGCGCACCGCCGCCATCGCTGCCAGGGACGCGAAGCACACACATACAGTATGGACAACATACACAGGCCGCTGCCACACACATTCCCAGGGTGGGCTTGATGAATGGGCCTAGTTTAAATTATTTTGTGCAGATCTCATTTAGGCCCTTGAAGAAGAGATCCAGCCTGTTTATTCATTTCACATTTGCACCCGGGCTTCAATATCTCTATGCCTGCAAAGAATTTACCCTCCTCCCATCCAAGAGTAAAAAAGCCTGGAAAAGAAAAGACAGAAAGAGACAGAGAGGGAGAGAGAGCCAGAGCGAGAGAAAAAAGCAATTTACACAATGTACATAAAATGATGCGCTCAGAGTTTGATAACCTGCATAAATTATAGAGTATAATTAAATATTATACCCGGTGAATCACCAAGGAGAGAGGACGGTAGGAGAAAAGACAAGAGGATAAAAGCAGGGAGAGAAAAACCAAAAGACGAGGAAGAGGCGCCACGGATCTCGTAATTGTTTTTATTGATTATTTCTTTAGGTGAAATGGTTTTAAGATAGAGAAGAGCAAGGAGTGGGGTGAGAAAGGCCAGAAATCAGGCCAAAGGAATTTCTATGGATGCAACATCTCATTTTTAATCTACCGAAATAAAGAAATATATATATACCCGGATATATACGCGGCACTGTCAGCCCGCCTCAGCGGTGGCCCGTATGGAATATTAAAAATTTAAATTGTTCGGTGAAGCCGTCTGTGGTGAGCGCACAGTTTACCCAAATATATATTCAAAATAGCAAAGCTGAGCAGCGTCTGAGCGCGTGCAGACGAACACGGACGCGTTGGTTCACGCCCTTGTTCTTCTGTGACCCCCGCAGGCCGGCGGGCGAAGAAGAAAAAAGGATGAACGTGCACTACTCTATGCGAGGAACCAGCAGCAGCCGGACCGCGATAACCTCGCAGCCGTGACGTACGACATCGCTCAGTACACGAAGTATCAGAGGTCCAGGTCGGGGCAGCGGAGGGAGACGTGTCACATCCAGGGGACGAAGCTCTTTAACTTTTGTTTTTGGGTCAGCAGAGTGTGATGGAGACTGAACACGTCCAATGACTGGAGCCAAAAGACCAAAAGCTTCAGAGGTGTTCACCTGATGCAGGTGTGGACAAAGTGTTTCACACCTGTCAATAAAACACAAGCAGACGACAAAACCTCCATCGACTAGTTTACAAAAGTAAATGTGGCGACACGTTACAGCTGTTCACGTGAAAACACGCACACGGTTCTGCAAAAGTCTTATTTCTAGTTTTAAAACGCAGTGAAACAAATGCATCACATGACATCATCGGTGTTTTAACTGATCACAGCTACAACCAGGAAAGGGGGAGGGGCTTATTTCTACTGTTTGTGGGGACCACAGCACAGCTTAATATGGCCTATATCAGCGGTCCCCAACCCCCGGGCCTCGGACCGGTACCGGTCCGTGAGTCGTTTGGTACCGGGCCGCGAGAGTTGAGGCTCAGGTGTGAAATGTTTGGTTTTCAGGGTTTTCAGCGTTATTTTGTTGTCGTTTTTATCGTTTACTCGGTTTTTGTGTCTTTTCACGTGTGTTATGAATAAATCTTCTTTTTTTCGGTACCGGTACTAGTTTTATTTTGTTGTATTTATCCGCGACACCTTAAAGGCCGGTCCGTGAAAATATTGTCGGGCATAAACCGGTCCGTGGTGCAAAAAAGGTTGGAGACCGCTGATCTATATGACACACCCAGAATCTGAACGTCTCAGAGTTTACAGAATCGGACAATCGCCATATCCCAGTGCATTCTGGGTAGTGACATCAAGTCGCTGCAGGTCTTCCTCTTTGTCCATTTTCAATTTAAAGCTGAAGGTAACAGAAAAAACATGGCAGACGTTAAACTGCATGAACATGAAGACAGACGAGGAGCATCTGAAAGGCTGGGACTTCGGAGTCGTGACTTTTGGTTTGATCGTCGCCTAAATCAGCTGTCTTACTTTTCTCATGAGAAAAAAACTCTATTTACTACTTTAGCCATCGCCGGCGAGCGGCGCCGGCGTCTCTGGCTCGTATTTAAACAAACGAGGACACAGTTTCGAACGTTTCGCCAAGTTTGAGTCAAACCCATCACAGATAGTTACTGTTATTAATATTATTAATAATAATGCGTTTCATGGTTTTAGATAAAGACAGTTGCTTAATGCTTTCGTGTCTTGGTTGCCATGGTGACGACTTCCCGCGTTCGCAGAGACGAAAAGACGTCGGTGTCCAAGTGAAAAAATTAGATGTTTCGTGACTCCTGATGATGACTGATTGTCGGGAACGGCGTGAAGACCGATGTCACGTCCACGGTCCAGGAAATGACGCAGCTCAGTTTGGCATCTTTTCATTGTGATGTCAGCTCCGGAGAGCCAGCAGGTCACGACCCAGAATGCACTGCACACGAGAACAAAGTTTAAACCTTGGAAAAAGCGCGTTCTGCGTGTTTACCGTGTGACCTGTGCAGTTTCAGGCTTCCTGTTAATTTACAGAGTAAAGCTCAGTCTGACGTTCCTAATAAAGTGGCGCGGTGCTTTCATGTGCGATCTATCAAAAGCAGCCTCTCAGTGTGTTTATTGCTGACAGACGCAGAGTCCAAGAAAGACGCCAGAGTTCGGAGGTCTCTCTTCTTAAACGCCGCGTCCTCTTAAATCTTTAACGCCGCGCACGGCTGATAACAGAGACGACAGCGCGGGGCGGCGAGCTAAGCAAACAGTCTTTAACGTTCAAGTAAAGACACAGCATCTAACGACCGCTCCGTCTTTGTCTCTCCCCCTCTCTCGCCCATTGTTTATTCAAATTTTACAGACGGGGTACTTTTTCCAGTTCAGCACCTTCACCAGTTTTGTGAGAGAACGGCATTATGCCTGTGTTATTATGCAATTCATCACCAATAATAGATTTGTTTACGGCGGCCCCCGTCTCTCGCCTGCTCTCAGCGCTGCATTTGAAAATAATAATAATAATACATAGTGTATAATGACGGTAATGGTACGAAGGCTTTGATAATAGATGTGCTGGGAGGGATAAGGGAGCCTTGATCAGCCTGGGTCTCAGCTCAATTGTCTTCAAAGCACTGTTTAATGTAGAATAGGCATCCTGGGAGATTGTCTCAAAACCAAGAAAAAGGTGGGTGTACGGATAAGAGCGATGAACGCACCGATGGGAGTACGCACGCACGCGCGTGCACGCAGGCTCCGGCAGAAATACACCACATACTCAAATAAGCTCTCGCACAACCACCCACTGGTGCGTCTCTCCTCTGAGGGCTCTCTGGTGTAAATGTGTTAAAACTCTCCCCTGGTCTTTGGCTTCTGCTGAATAAATCTGTGTTTTAGTCTTCACTTTAGCACTTTAAACTCCGGGTATTTCCAGCACGTTTTCTCCCGGCCTCCTCCGGGGTTTCGCCGAGATCTCGAGCTGCTGACGGATATAGCATCAATGCTTCTGTGAGCGTGCGGCGCTACATGTAGGTGAGAATATTTCAGTGCTTTCTGCAGGAAAGCGTGCACGTTGACCCCTTCCTATTCATATTTAAGCGTTAATATTTGATTAGGACTTGTTTTTAGGTTCAAGGTTATTATGAGACCTTTTCTAAAACGTTCTCGGGAAAAGATGAGGACATGAAAATACATCTTTGTCTCATCAGGCTGTGCAGGGAAACGTCCACATATACCTGCACAGGTAGATGGTTTAGAGACCGTTTAGTTTTTATCAAGCAAAGAAAAGTTTTTTTAATCTTGTTGAAACTGATACATGACAAAAATCCATCATATTTCTTTACCAACCAAAATATGAATAGCATGCTTTAGCAAAAAGGAAAGTTTGAAGCCTAATCTTAAAAGTAGAGATAGTGTCTGTCTCCTGAATCCAAACTGGAAGCTGGTTCCACAGAAGAGGGGCCTGAAAACTGAAGGCTCTGCCTCCCATTCTACTTTTAAATACTCTAGGAACAACAAGTAGGCCTGCAGAGCGAGAGCGAAGTGCTCTAATAGGGTGATATGGTACTACAAGGTCATTAAGATAAGATGGGACCTGATTTCAAGCACTGCTTCCTTTCTTATTTTCCTGGTCTCCCATAAAGCTGCTGGTTTGTGTAGGGTTAGCCAGGAACGTGAAGGTCACAGCCAATCGGAGGAAGAGTAGAAAACTTGGACAGATATGAGGAGATAAGAGTGCAACCATCTGTAGGACGGCCAGCGTTTGAGCTGTATCTGATGGAGGCAGCATCAACCCTGAATTCTTCTAGACTTTAGCTAGAAACGAACCGACCAAGGCTAACATCCACACCTACGACAGACGTAGAAGCCCCATGCAGGCGCCTGCTCAGCCGATAGGTGGATTCAAACCTTCTGCACCACTGTGCCATCTGTGGTTCATCCAAAGACATCCAGGTGATGTTCCGGCAGTATCGCATCTCGCATCTTGTTGTCTGCACAACTTCTGATTTCTGAGCTATTATTCACTGTCCAAGTGTTTGCTTGGTGTCAGTGGATATCTCCCCAGTAGCCTTGATGACGAGCTCTGACACCTTAATAAAGGACCCCGCCCTGGCCGCCCCTCCTTGAGGTTTCTTCCTGTTGAAAACTCCTGGTGGGTCTGATTGTTGGTTTTCCTCTGTAAAGCAGTCCAAACTGACGGTTGGGATTTGGTGCTATAAAATAAACCTGAGCTGGACTCCACAGCTGCAGACGCAGTCTTTAATGTTTGCTCATGAAACACCTGAGAAAGTTGATCTGAAGTGTTTTCAGTCACTGTAAATATTTCTGTGAATAATAACAATAAGCTACGAGTTCAGCATTTAAAACATAATACCACCCTGAATCATAAGTTATTCTCTTTATTCCCCCACAGTCGTCTTTGGTGTTCCCTCTAAAGTGTCCAGTGCTAACGTGCCGTTCTCGTGACGCCCTTCTTCACCTTGCGTACATTTAAATCCCAGTAAGATCCAGTGAGCAGTTTGCTGGTGGGACTGGCACGCTGCAATTATTCTGAAGATCTTCCTGACAAAGCTCATGCATACAGAGAAGGTGCAGAGGAGCAGAGCAGAGGAGGACAGGTGTGGCACATTATGCCATGTGATAGGAAATCACTGTCACACTCACACTCACACACACACACACTCCATATGTCGCCAGGTGTGGCTCTCAGCCTCTCCTGCCCCGTGCACCGCTATAATCAATTTAACAGGATAGTTTCATCGTCAAATATCCAAATGATGATTGCTTACTTTACCTAATCTCCTAATGCTTGTGACCTCTAAATGCGTGGAGGGTAATCATGTTTTCCTGCTTGCCGCTCTCATGTATGTGCGAGCGTCAGACTGCCTGCCTGGGTGTGGGATGCTGGTTTTATTTTGGTAAAACACTGGGGAATGCTGAAGCACCGCAGAATACCTCTTGTAATCACATTTCTTTGTGTGTCAGTGTGTGTGTGCTCTTTTTTCTGCTGTTTGTGATTGGCGTTGAATGCAAAGTGACTGTCAGTGATCCTCATGAATGCCGAAGTAGCTCATTGACTGTGAACTGGGTCTTGTTAGCAGTTGGGTAAGCAGGAACAGAAATATAAGCACTTAGACTATTTATTCATGCAGACTGCCTTCCCCTGGCTTTTTGAAGGTAAAGAGGAGTGTTGTGTGTGTGTGTGTTTGCATGGGTATGTGTGAAGAAGAAAAGGAGAGGAAGAGAAAGCTGACTTTGACTAAGACGACACTGCTGCTGTTAAGTTTTTTCATTTAATCAGCAGCATGTAGCTTAAGCGCTAATAGCAGCAGGATGGAAACAGCCTTTATCACACGTAACCACACATCGGTCGCTGTACAGTAACATTTTATTTACGTACCTCTTTATTGATCATATTTCAGTCACAGACGTGTGTTATCATGTTACTGTTTGTATCTGCATCACCGTATATACTGTGCAATACATGCACTTCTTCTTCCTGCATATTCATAGCATGAGAAGGCGAAACTGATGAAAACATGGAGCACAAACAGAAAAAGCGATCGTGCTTTGTGAGACACGCCTGCATAACGGAAAAGCTGCTGAAGGGCCACGTGTGCAGTTGTCGTATGATAAAATAACTGCTGCACAACTTTACTGCAGTTTGCACAACCTCGTGCACCAAACACACGTAAACGTTAAACAGTTAACCCTTCATGACCGGTCGGAGCAGGCACGCTCCGTTTTGCGTAATTATTTTTAATAATTGGAGTTTTTTAAATGAATGTTTGAGTTTATGCCTTCCTGTACAGTTTCTGAGATGCTTAGAGCTCAAACTGCACGGCTTTATTTTGACACACGTGCTGGTTTTTTGCATTATTATTTGCATTATATTTGTTTTTCCTGCAGTACGTAAAAATCTCAAAAATAAAACTCTGAAGAGAATCAAAATAAATTTCCTGTGGTTGGAAACTATTTTGCATTTACAGTTTTGAGGGATAAACGTCTAAAAAAAACAAAACAAAAACGATTTTCTTTGTAGTTTATTGCACTTTTTTGAAACTTATGTAGTTACTGTGTACTTAATGCATGCATATTATTACAGTTTGGGATATAATGGTTGTATTGATGTATAGCAACTTGAAATACTCCCAAAAACTACAGCATGTAAATATATAGAGATAAGCTCTGGCGTGGTCCAACGGTACGTCTTAAACAGTTAAACGTAGTTTGTTTGTCAACATAATACATTCACTCATCATTTATACAAACGCTGCGGTTCTTATAGAAACGAACACTTTGGAGTTAAATGTGCTCAGTTACACTAACGACTGCGTTTATTTATGAAACGTCACAACTTATCAGACTTATGTTGGCAAGTTGGACATTTTTCATTGAATAAAGTTGAAGAGTCAGTGAATCGCTTTAAATGTTGATTGACCTCTGTCATCTCTGTGTTGATCATGTCAAATATATTTATGTAGTTCACACTGGGAAATGTTTTAAATATACCAAATATATTAATATTACTCAGTGTTATTAATGTGGGAAGATCAATATACTGGTGAATTTAGCAGCTAAGCCATATAAATGAAGATAATCATGATAAAATGTATTAAAATAACAGTCTATAGTAACATTAATGATGTTATTTTGTCTCGTCTGCTCTGCTTTGTAGTTTTTATTCCAGCAGTCGCTCAGCTGAACCACGAGGATCAATAATGTGCGTCGAACGTTACAAATACCAAGAACGTAGTACAAATACATACGATTGTGGCACTTGTGCAGTACAGTGTGTACTTACAGTATGATGTTTAAATATTCTCCTTGTAACTGGGCTGAGGCAGCAGACCTCGCCATCAGACCTCGCCATCAGACCTCGCCATTCTCTTCATCCACATGTGGTCACTTCTGGCCGCTGCTAAAACACTGATGCTACAGTGCCTGTGACCATTTTTTATTTACAGTTTGTGGCTATAACCCAGGGCCTCGTTTGCTCGTTATAGTTTATAGTTTATTTATTTATAAAGCACATTTAATTACAACAGGAACGTTGACCAAAGTGCTGCACAAAAATACAACATACCTAATGAATAACTTGGAGTATTGAGATAGCAAAACACCAAATATGAAAAACAAATAACTCTCATGCTGTATTTAAAGCCAGTAAATAAAAATGTGTTTTAAGATAAGATTTAAAACGATTGACAGCAGGAGCCTGTCTGATGTGTACGGGTAAGTTATTCCACAGCTTAGGCACTACGACTGCAAATGCTCGACCGCCTCTGTGAACCGGCCTCGACCTTGGTACGGCTAAAAGCAAAAGATCACTTGATCTAAGAGATCTAAGGGGGGTATAAGTCTGCAGGAGCCTGTCCATTCAGGGCTTTGTAAGTCAACAATAACATTTTAAAATTAACTCTGAAGCGGACAGGGAGCCAATGGAGAGAGGCGAGCACGGGGAAATGTGTTCACATCTTTTAGTGTCAGAAGACGAGCTGCAGCCTTGCCAGGCAGGTCTGGCTAACTCCAGCATAGAGGGGGTTACAATAGTCCAGCTGGGATATAATGAAAGCATGAATCCCCCGTTCGAAGTTTTTAAAAGATAAAAATGATCTCACCTTAGATAAAAGCCTCAGTTTGAAGAAGGACCGCTGCACGACTGAGCTAATCTGTTTTTCAAAGGTGAACTTGCCGTCAAATATAACCCCAGATTTTTGGCATGTGATTTGACAAAAGGCTCAAGACTGTGCAGATTAAAATTAGAGGTGCTGGGATTGCTGCTTGGTCCAAAAATTATCACTTCGGTTTTGTTCTCGTTGAAGTTCAGGAGGTCAGAGGCCATCCAGGATTTAACTTCACCGAGACACTGAAGTAAAGGATCTAGTGAGGCGGGACTGTTTCCCTTCAGTTGAAGATAGATCTGAGTATCATCGGCATACGAATGAAAACAAATGTTATATTTTCTAAAAATTAGACCTAGAGGCAGCAAATAAATGGAGAACAAAATTGGCCCCAGTATAGATCCCTGGGGAACACCACGAGTAAGGGGAGCTGAGGAGGAGATAAAATCTCCAAAGCTCACAGAGAAGGTCCTGTCAGACAGGTATGACCTGAACCACTCTAATGGGGCGCCCTTTACGCCACAACGCTCCAACCGTGAGATTAAGACGCTGTGGTCAACAGTATCGAAGGCAGCGGTCAGATCCAGAAGCACAGCTGAGTCACCTGAGTCAGTGACTAATGAAAGATCATTAAGAACTCTTAAAAGTGCTGTTTCTGTGAAGAGCTTTAAAACCAGACTGAAACCTTGAACATTGTGTCTGTTTACAAAAGATTGCAGCTGAACAAACACAAACATGCCCCCTGCAGGATGACCCCGTGACCCCACCGCTCCCACAGTTACGCTGAAAAACAAAAAAACATTTTCTATTTGATAAATGCTGTTTTCAGACGTGTTAATGCTGCTGGGTAAGCGGGACTGCAATAACCCGTCTGAATAATCTCGCTTTCTGTTGTCGCCGTCACACAAGCTCGCGTGTCCTCTGAGGCTTCCTGTTCAGGAAAGACTCTGGCGTGGCTCCGCGGTGTGTTCAAGGAAGATTCGTGCGTACAGCAGAGCGAGCACTGCTGCGTTCATGCGCCGCTGAGTATAAATATATATATTTTTGTCTAAGTGAGTTCGTGGGGTGAAGTGGGTTATAGAAGCTAGAAAGAGAAAGGGAATCCTTTTATGTATTATCAAATGTTTCCCTTTAGAAATTCAACACTCTTTTCAATATTGAGTCTAAAAAGAATGTGCTCGAGACTTTCCCTGCCCGCCAGAATTAGTCGGAGGGCCGTTTTTACTCATAAATTATGCACTGAAACAAAGAGATAGTCTCTTTTTTTGTTCTCTCAGCATACGGGCCTGAGCAAATGCCTTTTAAAAATCTTTAAAATTGTCCATTCAACTCAAAGTTACTGAGTGTAGCAAAATGTCGAAGACATAAAGTCGGGGGAAGATTGAATAAAATAATGCGGGGGGACAGATTAGTCATGGAGTTGAGCCCACACGCTCTTTCAGCCGCCGCACAATGCCACTTTTTATAAGCGGCCCCCATCTCCACAAAGGCTGCGTTCAATATATCGAGGATGATACATGGTCAGACGTGTAATCTCTCTTTGATTCTCTGCTCTCATTCATCCCACAACCTTTTCAGCCCTGACACTGATGAGCTGCTGGGCTCGATCTCACACACACACGTGCATGCTCATTATCCAGCACCGCTGTGCGTACCACTAAATGCACATATGTGTCTGTAATCTTGCACTCACGCACGCTCTCGCGCTGCTACGTGTGCGCACGTGCACGCGCACAGGCAGGACGTCCCGGTCCTAAGAGTTCATTACAGCCACAGCCAGTCGTGGCATCTCTGTCGCAGCTCGGCGGTCCCTCTGCGGGTTTATTGACCACGGCGTTCAGGTGCTGCAGAGCCGGCTATTGTGGACGGATAATGGCACACAGTGTGATGTTAGCGGGCAGCGTGACGCCGCCGAGCTGCAGAATTATAAACGATATTGGATTTTTCATATTGTGAGAATGTTAAGGTTCCATTCTTGGCCAAATAGCTGCAGACATCTACCTGTGGGCGAGCTCCAGGAATGTCACAGAGCGCTGATCCGGAAGCTAACGGGTGTGATCACACCTGAGCTACACCACCATTAAATCCCAAACGTGACCCACTGCACCTCAGCCAATCAGTGGACTCGTGGTTTTTGTGATGTCACACCCATTCGGGATGAGGGTTCATGGGAAATGGGGTTTGAAGCTGACTATTAGTTCCATTAATGACATTAATATTCTTGGTTTATGTGGATTTATAGGAATTTATTACAGATTTCATGGCATCAAATAAAAGCCGTTAGTTTACTGATGAACCAAATTTAAACACAAAGTCAAGCGGTCAGTTAAAATCATTTCGAAGGATGAATAACAGAAACAAAGCATTACAAACTGTAGAAATGTGAAAACCCTGGAAACGCCAACAGAAACAGGCGAGAGTCAAAGACTCGACATGAATCAGCTGTTCGGAGCGATCGTGATGGGTCGCCTGGGCTGACTTTGTGCTGCAGTCCAGCCCCGTCTGCTGGATGCTTTTATGCAATGGACAGTTTGGGTTTACATTCATGAGTCTGTTCATCCAGAGGTGGATGAACAGACTCATGTGACTCAGAGATGAAGAGAGGCAAGAATTTAGTCTGGATATAACGTGAGAAACTCGGGAGCATTTCCAGAGAAGTGGAAGAGATGATATGTGAAAGGAAAACAGTCCAACCGAGGAGTGGGAAGCTCCTTAAATCTTCCTACTTCTTTGGATTACTATCCTGAAAGCCTGCAGTGCAAACACAAAGCCCACCCACAGATACGCAAACATACACCGACGAACACCTGAAGTAAAATGCCTGTGACCTTTTACCTGCTGAATAACATCCGTGTCTTCATGTGAGGAAGAGTGCTGATTCATTCTGCTCAGTGACTCGCTCACACTGCCTCACCTGGCAGGTGTGACAGGTGAGTCTGCAGTCCGCTCGTTTTCTTTCTCAGATTAAATCAGAAGTTATCCAAAGCCAGCTCGGATTTGTCCTGAGAAGTTTAGTCTGTAGCGCTGCAGTGCAACTCGTTGGATTTGACTTTTAATTATATTCATTATTATCAAGTGCACTTTCAGTGTTTTCACCCCAAATCTCTCAGTTTAGCTCAAGATGACAGAAAGATCCCATTACTGAGTCGTAAGAGACGGAGCTGCTGAAGAATCCGCCTCTCTGCTGCTCGGCTTTAGCAGAAAAGTTGCGGTCGGTCGTTAGCTTCGGCTCTCTGTCACCTGCTTCGTGTTTACACTGCAGGTCTCTGCATCTGCAGTGGATCGCCACATTTTTGGGATTTATCTGCTTAAATTTAATCACTAAACCTGTTCTTACTATCCATCCATTTTGCATCCATGCTCATCTCTCTCTCCACCATGATGCTCTTGTCTACTTGAACTCCTCCCCTTCACTATCGGACTCTCACTTCCGTCCCAGGACACGCTGAAGGTCAACCGAACCGTCGTCTGGAAAAAGCAGGGATGCAATAAAATAATCGTATTTTTTAGGAAAGATAATTTGGTCTAAAACTGACCTTTACTCGTGTTTTACGCACACGCGATGCGTCCCCGTAAACAGCAGCCCTCAAACGCCTTCAGGAACAGTGCGCCGGCTTGTTTCTGTGGCGTGCACACGTGGGGTTCATATTAAAACACAAGACTCGGCTTTAAAATCAGGCCTTGTTTTTAATAGCTTACAGACATAATTAGCGCACACATGTAATTTTGCTTTTCTCGGTTTCCCTTTTTCTATCTGTCACTGTCTCTCTCTCCATCCCTCCCCGCCTCTCGCTCCTTCTTTTTTTACACCAGTAGCACCTGGACCTGCACTATTCATCACGCGGATGACTCGGAACATGAATTAGTTTTCTTTTTTTTATGGTGGAAGATGAGAGGGCCAGATGGCATAAAATTAAAAAAAAAAAAAGAAGGGCTCAGAATGAAAAAGGAGAGGAAAGCATGGATGGAGGGAGGAAAGGACTTAAGGAGGGAGGGAGGGACGAGGACAACATATTTTAGCGCTTTCTTTATTGTCTCCGGTCTGCAGTGTTATCATAGAGGGCACATGGTAGTGTTGGATTAAGGTCTTGGATTTTTTACGCTGTAACGCTCTGCATTAGAGCTTTTCACATGACCTCCATTGTCATTTCTTTATACTTCAAACAAGAAAATTGTGAAACTCTAATTAGTCCTGTATAATTGAGGCCAGATGAAGCACTGCCAATCGGCGCTCGTCTCGTGCAAGGTGGAGTGGTTTTGTTCACTGCCTGTCTTTTCACGGTGGCCTGGCCTCTCTTATTTTCCTCTTTCTCTCTGTCTGTCTCTTCCTCTCAGCTTTGTGCTCGTCCCTTTTCTGAAAAACCAGAGAAAAAGCTTGACGGGGGCAGGAGGTGAGGGTTGCGTTATTAGACCAATTACAGTCAAGGAGGAGCATGCTCTGTACCTGTAGCATGCATTTTAGCTGCAGGAGACCGACGGCGGGTTCCGACCACCGGCGGGCCTCACCGCTTTACTCGTTGCTGCCTACAAAACTGCGTCTGCATTCAGATCCTGTCATCTACTCCAATTCCAGCTGAGCTTTTTCCTGAAATGTAACGAAATCAATTGTAAATAAATATTTTGTCCTTGAATTAGTTACTGTGTGCAGTCTGAGAAGATTCAACTCCACATGAATGTCCTGCTGTTTTCTACAGGATGCTGCACTATGATACAAACATCTGCAGACAGAGTATAAAATAGACATGGCCACCAAGCTCTCTGCATTTGAAGCCTCAACCTTCATGGCGTCATGGTCACCGCCATGCTGGTTCTTTGGAGCCACAATGGGAGGGTTCAGTGCTGACTTATACTAGCTAGTTTAGTGTTTAGTCTGTATGGGAGTATCACACCGACACAGATACCTGCTTATTAGTCACATCCAATCAAAACCCTCGAACCTCACTGTTTACCAAAACGGGTGCTGGAAATCTAGAATCTGGTTTACCTGGAAGTGAAATCTGTTTTACCTGGATCTGGAACCCAGTTACCTGTAAGTGACATCTGTTTTACTTGAATCTGGAGCCCGGTTTACCTGTAAGTGACATCTGTTTTACTTGGATCTGGAGCCCGGTTTACTTGAAAGTGACATCTGTTTTACTTGGATCTGGAACCCAGTTACCTGTAAGTGACATCTGTTTTACTTGGATCTGGAACCCAGTTACCTGTAAGTGACATCTGTTTTACCTGGATCTGGAACCCAGTTACCTGTAAGTGACATCTGTTTTACCTGGATCTGGAACCCAGTTACCTGTAAGTGACATCTGTTTTACTTGAATCTGGAACCCGGTTTACCTGTAAGTGACATCTGTTTTACTTGGATCTGGAACCCAGGTTACCTGTAAGTGACATCTGTTTTACCTGGATCTGGAACCCAGTTACCTGTAAGTGACATCTGTTTTACTTGAATCTGGAACCCGGTTTACCTGTAAGTGACATCTGTTTTACTTGGATCTGGAGCCCAGTTTACCTGGAATTGACATCTGTTTTACTTGGATCTGGAGCCCGGTTTACTTGGAAGTGACATCTGTTTTACTTGGATCTGGAACCCGGTTTACTTGGAAGTGACATCTGTTTTACTTGGATCTGGAACCCAGGTTACCTGTAAGTGACATCTGTTTTACTTGGATCTGGAGCCCGGTTTACTTGGAAGTGACATCTGTTTTACTTGGATCTGGAGCCCGGTTTACTTGGAAGTGACATCTGTTTTACTTGGATCTGGAGCCCGGTTTACTTGGAAGTGACATCTGTTTTACTTGGATCTGGAACCCGGTTTACTTGGAAGTGACATCTGTTTTACTTGGATCTGGAACCCAGGTTACCTGTAAGTGACATCTGTTTTACTTGGATCTGGAGCCCGGTTTACTTGGAAGTGACATCTGTTTTACTTGGATCTGGAGCCCGGTTTACTTGGAAGTGACATCTGTTTTACTTGGATCTGGAGCCCGGTTTACCTGGAAGTGACATCTGTTTTACTTGGATCTGGAGCCCAGGTTACCTGTAAGTGACATCTGTTTTACTTGGATCTGGAGCCCGGTTTACTTGGAAGTGACATCTGTTTTACTTGGATCTGGAGCCCGGTTTACTTGGAAGTGACATCTGTTTTACTTGGATCTGGAGCCCGGTTTACCTGGAAGTGACATCTGTTTTACTTGGATCTGGAACCCAGGTTACCTGTAAGTGACATCTGTTTTACTTGGATCTGGAGCCCGGTTTACTTGGAAGTGACATCTGTTTTACTTGGATCTGGAGCCCGGTTTACTTGGAAGTGACATCTGTTTTACTTGGATCTGGAGCCCGGTTTACCTGGAAGTGACATCTGTTTTACTTGGATCTGGAGCCCAGGTTACCTGTAAGTGACATCTGTTTTACTTGGATCTGGAGCCCGGTTTACTTGGAAGTGACATCTGTTTTACTTGGATCTGGAGCCCGGTTTACTTGGAAGTGACATCTGTTTTACTTGGATCTGGAACCCGGTTTACCTGGAAGTGACATCTGTTTTACTTGGATCTGGAACCCAGGTTACCTGTAAGTGACATCTGTTTTACTTGGATCTGGAGCCCGGTTTACTTGGAAGTGACATCTGTTTTACTTGGATCTGGAGCCCGGTTTACTTGGAAGTGACATCTGTTTTACTTGGATCTGGAGCCCGGTTTACCTGGAAGTGACATCTGTTTTACTTGGATCTGGAGCCCAGGTTACCTGTAAGTGACATCTGTTTTACTTGGATCTGGAGCCCGGTTTACTTGAAAGTGACATCTGTTTTACTTGGATCTGGAGCCCGGTTTACCTGTAAGTGACATCTGTTTTACTTGGATCTGGAGCCCGGTTTACTTGAAAGTGACATCTGTTTTACTTGGATCTGGAGCCCGGTTTACCTGTAAGTGACATCTGTTTTACTTGAATCTGGAGCCCGGTTTACCTGTAAGTGACATCTGTTTTACTTGGATCTGGAGCCCAGTTTACCTGGAAGTGAATCCATTCACAGGACCGGGCTCCATCAGGAGCCACCATCTCGTGGCTGTGAGCGAAGGTCATCAGGGTTGTCTCAACTTTGGTGAACGTGGATACTGTAAAAACTGTGAGCGTTGGCATCTGCACATATCATCCACACAACATTTCGACATACCTGAAAGCTCGTGTGCTGGCGTGTCATTGGGTGGCTTCTGTCATCCTATCAATCTTGATTATGAGGCCAGAGCTCCCCGCTACACTAACTTCATGGCCTCTGGACCCATCCTCAGTTAAAGCCCTGATGAATCTGTGACTGGTGTACAGTCTGCCTTCACCGGCCTGTCATTCAACACATCCTGACAGGAAAGCAGGCCCGTTTTATTTTATTTTTGGACCAGATGCAAATAAAGCAATAGCTCGGGGACTCAAGAGAAGAGAGGAGAGGGAAGAAGAAAGATGGAGAAGAGAGGATGAAAACATCAAGGAAATGATTGCAGGGAGGTTGAGTCTATTTGCTGCACACCAAAGGGGGTTAAGACAGGGTTTGGCTGGTGAAGACAAGCCAACAGAGACACAGAGCACTAAATCTAAAAAGTTTCTGAGGCATTGTTTAGAATCCCTAACAAGGGGGACTGCGAACAACAAGGAACATAATTTGGATTTCCTCCCCCCTCCTCTGTTTTCCTTTTCCATGTACCCAAGCACATAAATAGCTATCTTAACAACTTGATGCTATTTTGAATAGGGGCTGCTTCTCCCTGTGGATTTCCATGAGTGAGGCAATTTGCCGGCGAACAGGTGCATTTTTAATGCTTTCATACAATTAAAACAGAATTTACCTTCTTTCTCCCTTTCCTGTTTTCAGAGGCGCCCTCCTTTCATACCCAGGTTGAATTGATTTAGTTTGTCTAATTAAACTCAGAATAAGATGTTAATTACCTAACAAGGTCACCTCTCTCTACTACCAAATTTACCATTGGTATCCTTTCTTCAACAGTATTTTCTTCAAGGATTCAAAGGGAAAGCAGAAGAATAGTGTTAATTGCCTATATGCTGTGTCCCATTTTAAAATGTGAACGTCTTTCCTTCCCTGGGTCTTTTTAAGCTTTGAGAAAATGGGGATTCATTGTGCCATTGTTCTCTTCCCTCTTGTGCTCCACTCAGAAACAATGTGTCAACTCATCACAATATGCTCTTTGTCTACATTTACCAAGTTTCTACACTCTGTGCAGGAAAAGAGGAAGGCTGCTAGGGACAGTGGTTTGCATTAAGACAGAGCGTGGTTTTTCTTCACGGTCGGCGGCGTTTCCACCTGCGGCGCTTTTAGTTTAAGCTGCTCTTCTGCAAGCGTGCAAAGACAACGCTACAAGAGAGGCACGGGAACAAAGACACAAAGCCAGAGCGGGCCAGACTGTCTGCTCCAGGTTGGAGACGAGTTGCTGCCTCACGTTGGAGGAGCTCAAGCTTGTGGAGGATTATACATGACTCGGATGTAGTGGTCACTTTACCGGTGGTAGTCGCAACTTCACAGACACCAGGAGACACCATCATCACAGTGTGTCCCTAAAGCTAAGCAAAGCTCAACTGAAAACTGAAGATTTAGTAAAAGAAGGTAATTAAATCGAAAAGCAACAATCCTCGTCCTGCTCGTTCGGTCATGAACCATCTCTGGGTCCAAACGCTCCTTCCCTTCATTAAACCGAGTGTGGCTGTTCCAATAAAGTTGAACGTCAACGTGACCATGAAGAAGATTTACGAGGTTTAGCTAAAGTTAGCACAATCCATGCTCGGGATGGAAAACTAAAGAGCAGCGACATTTGGAGAGTTGGTGAAATCAGGCTAGCTCACTTATAATGATGTGCTAGCTGGTGGTTAGCTACAGAGCTGCGGTTAGGCTAATATGAACACGCGGGCGCAGCAAGATGGATGACGAGGATTAAACTCTCCTCACATTGAAGATTCCAGGAAGTAGACCAAACTTCAGCTAAGAGAACATTTGATATGACCTGTCCATAGCGCGAGGTCAGCCATTAATCTGCTGCTGATCCTCAGCTTCATGTCCAGGGATTATTATTTGGAGCAAGTCCGGGACACGGCGAGCCCACGAGCTGTGGTTACACCAGAGACTAAGATCTGCCGCAGGTTAAACAGACCAGTGGCTCACCTATGCAGGACACTCGGACAGGAAACGCAGCTGTTCCTGCAGGTAGCGGGCAGAAGAAGAAACACCAACACGATCAGGCGTGACCTCATCAGGACAGCAGGACCTGAACTGTCCCGCTTCACAATGTGAGGGCAGCGGTGGTAACGAGTGGTGAGGAGGAGAAGGAAAAAAGGGATTTTCAGTGGAAATGGCCAGAGGGGGAGGGGCCGGGGAGGTAAATTTGGCGTGTAAAGTGAGGTTGATGTAAAGTGACTGAGTGTGGTGACCTCCTGTCAGGAACGGGCTCGCTCTTGGACAAACCTTCGTCCTTTCTGACCCTCAGACAAACCTCCTGCTCCTCTTTGTCCTCCTTTCAAATACAGACTCCTGCTGGAGCCCGAGAGACATGTCATTTCCTTTCTGCTGCCTCGCCGTGGCCTTTTATATCCGAGGATAACCCGTGTTCCCTGTGTGGATTACATCTAGGAAGCACCTCCTTTTTAAAGTGTGTGTGCGCACAATGAAGCTTCCCCTCAGCAAAGCAGACTCTGGCTGCTGATTGGCTCCTAAACAGACCTCAGGTGTGTTTAAACTTGTCGATGTCACCTGTTTGTTCTCCTTGCACACACTTCCTCTCCCCCTGCGTCTCCTCTGCAGAACAATATTAATCAACAACACAGTAAAACGTTTAATTGGATTATTTCATTCTGGAAATAATGAAGAACTTGGATGACATTGAAAAGTGTTTAAAGATGGTGGTGCACGCCCCGCCGCAGCATAAAAACACTGACGCATTTTATTTAGGACAAAAAGTTTTTAAAGTCGCTCTTGGTCTGGTATTGATCCTCTCCCGCTCTGCATGTTGCATTTACCCCGATCGATCGATGCGTCACACCAAACAAACGCTGGATTTCATTACTGCTGATCATTTTTCTTTCATTTTCTCTCAACATCTCGAAATGATCTCAGGTGTCACAGGATTCCTGTTTGAGTTTCAAAGCACGCCGATCAGCTGACACGTGGTAGGAACACTCGCTTATTTTTCTTTTTTTTTTAGCTTATTTAATAGAAAAACCTGGATAGTCAAGAGTTTTATAATTAGAGTCTTTTACAAGCAGCAGCACTGAAAGGGTTCAGAAAGGGTTCAGAGTGGAGCACAGCTCGTCCTGCAGACATTTCCAGGATGGAGAGGTGCTGGTGGAGCGTGACCTTTGTGTTCAGGACGCTTTGAAGCTTCTTCGGTAGATCTTACCAGGTGCGACAGACCCATGTAGCGGCTGAGCCGTTGTCGAGCGGGTCTCTGACAGTATTCGACGCCCTGGATGTGGCCGGGAGTGTGCAGTGGATCCTTCCTTTAATCCTCAAATCAGAGAGCGCTTCTAAAACTCGGACTGTTCTTTTAAACGACGATTAAACTGGTTTGAGTTTAAAGATGCCGGCGTCGCGTGACCTCCAACAAACGGGCTCGTTTTCTCGTTCTCCAAACGTCTTTTCGCACCTTCCTCTCCTGTTTTCTCTTGTTTTTCTCCCCCTTCGCCGCCGCCTCCTCCTCCCGCCTCCCTTTGTATTTATTGCCGTATTTATTTCTGCTGAAAAGCCAGTCTAGTTCATTTGCTAGTCGGCTGGGCAGAGCAGGGCTCCTATTCTTAGGCTTTTATTAACATCATGGACTGCACAACAACAGCTACAGAATCTATTATTCATTAAGTGTAACCAATATAAAATTTAAAACAGTCCGGGCTTTTTTGTGGAATTATGTAAGGTCAGCATAATTTTCTGCCTATTACTAATATCTATATCATCTTTTCCTTAGTCAGCTCTATTTAAATATGCAATCATTTACAGCTTTTGACTATGTGTGTGCACACCCAATTTCCAATATTCCTCTAGTAGACTTTTTATGCTGACATCAATGGCAAGCTATTAAAGACAGTATTTCATTATTGGTTCCTCTTCCCCAGTGGTTATTTACAATCCCATATATACTAAGCACTGATATTAAAGGAGACCATTTTAATGAGGTGCTATCTGCCATGGCAATATGTCTTTCTCCGAATGAGATTGTGTTTAAAGATTTTATCAAGAAATGGCTGTTCGGCAGGGTTATGTTTTGTCCATGAAATATGCATTTCATATCTCTTTCATTTCATTAACATAATTTAATTTGTGCTTTGCATTCTGTGCATAATACATATTTGATTTACAAAACAAATATTTCCATTAGAAAATGAATTTCATGCACAGAAAAGGCAGAACTGAGAGATGTATTGTAAGGAAATAAGAAAAAATGAATTGTATTAGCTTTGACTCTGAAAAAACACACTCCATCTCTTATGTGTGTGTGCGTACACGCATGTTTGTGCAGCCTGTATGTAAATGTGCGTTATTGAAGCAATGAAAGCTGCGGGTATATTGCATAAAGTTTATAACTCGGATTGATTTACATGGCGTGTCGCTCATGTTAAGTGCAGCGCTGCACTTAACACATCAGAAGAAGAAGCACGCCGAGCCCATCTTGATTCGCTGCTTTTAAGAGAACGTGTGCGGCGGCACGCGTGCATCCAAAGGTTTCCGCTGATATCTCCAAGGTGAGGGCATCTCTTTAAGACGTGGCCAGCTCCTTTTCCTTCAGCCACCAGAGGGGAAGCCCTCCGCTGTGATAAATTATGAAGTGTTCCCTCTCGTTTTTCCCAAGAAAACGCCGCTAGTTTTAATTAAAGCACTTCACCTCGCTTGTTTAAAGGCTATCGCGGGCCTCGTGATAACTTTGAGAGAGTGTGAGCGAGAGGGAGATGGAGCGCCGGGCTTTGGATAGCACAAAGCATTTCAAAGCGGCCCCGGCGAGTTCATATTAATTTGGCTTATCTCTGAGAATAAAAAAAATCCAGGTAGAAGTGAGACAGATCCTGGGATTTAATGGGCTCAAAATGTAAAGGCAACGTCAAAACACTCTTTTCCTCCTCAACTTTTCTCCCGAGTGTGTGCGAGACAGGCTTGTCGAGTGAAAGCAGTAAGATCAGTGTTTCGGGGTAACTAGTATTAGCGGGGATTTCGGGCTTGTTTGACACGGCGTGTTGAAGGAATGGCTTAAAATAGACGGCGCTCCCTGGAAGCAAAGGTACGTGGAGGGAGAGAGGGAAGGCTAATACCTGGGCTTCACTCCGCTTTGTCGCCCCACTGATAGGAGAGTGCTCAGAGGATATTACCGCTTCCCAACCCAATCGCTCCTTTCTGTCCCCATCTCTCTCTTTATCGGGGACCTACTTTCTCTCTCGCTCTCTTTGATTGTCTCTCTTACAACACCCCCTCCCGGCACACGCCCACCCGCAGCCTTCCCTCCAAGGCATTTGCCTGCCCGGATAGCGGGAGATAAGTATTTGTATAAGTCTGTGACAGGTGCGTGCAGGTTGACGGCAGGTGGAAATGGATTGCGGGCTATACAGGAGTTAAGGGAGGCGATAACATCACTGTGCTCTGTCTCCTCCCCCCACTCTTTTTAAGGCGGTGGGTCTCAGGATGTCTCAGGATGACTCTCTTAACATAAGCCTCTTCTGAACTGTGGTTTTAGTACTTAACACCGCGCTCTTCAAACCAAATCCCGAATGAGGGGCTCGAGAATGGAGCTAAAAAAAGAGAAGAGGGTTGGCGAGATCACGACGTGGAAGTTTGCAGGCTGCAGAGAGGCGTTCTTATTAAGCATGCACGCGGGGTGCGCGGCGCACACAGCCTGTTATTGTATTGATTTTCCTGATATAGAGTGAAACCTCATTTGTTTCAGTGCACAGTGCAAATATGTTTTATTCTTGTTTTGCTTCATATAAATCATGCAACATGCATTTTCCTGCTGTTCACTTTTCTTGATAAGGCGCTGTTTGTCTGGGCTGTAAGAGATCTCAGCCTTTTTTCATTTTGCAGCAGTACGACATCACTGCAGCGTCTCAGGTGCCGTTATTTACATATCTACCACTGGATGTAATTCCATGTCGCAGCGATATTGAGATCTTCACAGTTAGGCCGGTTCGAGACGAATGACTTTAAATAAAACGATGATCATTATTTCTGTAGGCGGAGGAAACGTGAACATTTCTGTCCCTAATTACGAGCCTTGAACTTTAGCGAGTTTCGTCTCTCGCTGTCACCGATGATGGAATGAGCTTTGAACTGATTTGGGAATAAACAGCGTGGCGTCATCAGCGTATAGTGGCAGCAGATTGGTGGTTGCTGATTGTTAATGAGAGCAGCAGTGCGGACGGACGACAGCCCTGAATACGGCCTCCTTTCGTAGAAATGGGAATTTTGCTGTTTGGTAGTCCTGCTGTTGGTCTTTCAGCACCTCACTCTGAAGTTTTCCAAAGCCAAACCATTTCAGGACAGAGAGGGTCCTGGTCTCCTCTGTATCCCAGGACAGAAAGCCTGTTTCTAGTGTTTCTGAGGAGAGTTCTTCATCGCCAAGTGCTGCTGGTAGAGGATCATGTTGGTTCTCACTAATATGACCATGTGTATAACGTAGAGACTTAGAGCTTTTTACTGTCATTGTGCAGTTTCTTGCACAGCGAAATTGGGTAATTCCAGATGGTTGTAGGAAAATTTGGCTTCACAATAATGAAAACAAAAGAAGAAGAAAGAGTGGAGAAACAAAAAAGAAAGGCACCCAAGTGGAGAGCCATAGAGCCGCTGCGTCTGTGCGCGCCGCCATCTTGCTTCTTCTACCTTTAAACCACCTTTAAATGACTACTGGTGTGACTTAGTGCTGTATAAATACTACAACTCGATTGATACAGATATGTAGGGATGGGTACCGGTATCCGGTGCCATTATTGCACCGGTTCTGACATAAACGGTAGTAACCAGACCGAAAAGCAGCGCACATTTCAGTGCTTTTTTTTCCTGAGCTGTGATACACTTTAGATTCTAGCCAATCGTTTTACGTTTCCGAGGATAGTAGGCGGGTCCAGGTACGTACGTTCTTTTAGAGCAGAGCTACAGATTAAAAATGCCCAAGGCGAAGCGGTCAAAGTCTGGCTGTACTTCACAGCAAAAGATGCAAACTCAGCAGCTGCAACAAGTGCTTTAAGCTGATACTGTGATACTGTCAAAGGAGGTAACACCTCAAATCTGATGAAACACCTGGCGACGCATAGCGTTTTTTTTAAAGCCGAGAAATGCGCCGTATTTGATAGCTTGCTGCGAGACCTCACACCGAGCACATCTACTGTGGGTGTGGTGCCTGTTATCGACCCGGAGTTAGCAACATCCCCCAAAAACCCGAAGAGGAGAGTCCTGGCCCCTAGCCCTGCCAGTGTAGCAGAAATGATGAGGATGATGATGCAGCAGCAGCCGTTCTTCTCTGCGTGAGTAGCTTAATGTTGTTCGTGTGTAATTTACGTTGAGTAGGCTAACCACGTTATTACATTAATGTATGTAAGGTGAACTAGCAAACATCATCATAGCTACATGCGGCTGTCTTCTTGTTTGATGGCAGATACTCCCTTCACCCTGGACAAAAAGGCTAAAATGACCAAAGAAAAAGTGGAAAACAGTTAAACATGAGAGGTTTTTGGACAAAGTTTGTGTTTTTTCCATTGATTAAGCTGCTTCCAGCCAAGAGTGATACCATATATGCCCCATAGCTGCAGAAAAGGCTAACATTGTTATCTTTTTACAAAAAAACAGCTGAACATGAGAGGTTTTTGGACAAAGTTTGTGTTCTCCATTCTTTAAGCACCGGTTTGAGCACCGTTTAAGCACCGGCACCGTTTCAAAAGTACCGGTTTGGTACTGGTATCGGATAAAACCTAAACGATAACCATCCCTACAGATATGTATAAAATCAGCTGATGCTTTTATTAGACACATGAAGCGTAAGCACATGCTGTGTGCAAGATAATGTCTCAGGTTTTTGGTTGTTTTGTTGCCAGCAGGGAAAAATTGTCCTTGGAGAACATTTTCTAAATGCAAAGTTTCCTGTATTTGACTGATCATCAGTCACAGGGTCTCCCTTTACTAAAGGTTTGGCTTTGTTGATATCGTGTAGAGGAAGAGGTCGGCCTTTACATCAGATGTGGATGTTTTTCATCTTCGTCCAGCTGCCAGCACAGAGTTCAAGCAACGGTAAAGATATTACTGCAGTATGTTTCCCATGATAACTATATGATTCTGCCTGAAACTTTCTCTGCTGGGTTTAAAGGTAAAAAGGCTCCGTGGGGAAAAGGCGGCACTGCGGGAGAAGAAAAGGTAGGTAAGTAGGGCAGTGTCCCTTTAAAAAGCAGTAAGATGAGGACGAGGCGCGGGGTGTAAATTTTTAGTGCCTTCACGGAGTGGTGGAGATGGGAGGCGGTGATATAGGAGGGCGAGGGTTTAAAGCAGTGTAAAGGCAGCTCGGTGGAACATGATCCGCGAGGCCTTTTGTTCTCGCTGCAACGTGATACTGTTGCTTCATAAAAAAGCACTTGAATTGAGCGAGTGTATCGAGTGGTGCGTGAATCTGATTTCATTCCAAACAGCATTTCTAATCCATATTCTGCTCAGGTGTCACCAAAGATGAAATGCAATTAATGGACCTCATCAATCTGAGATCCCGCACAGAAAGAACAGTTAGGAGAACGCTGCGGCTCCCGCCGGGGAGCGGGGAGGCCTTTAAACGCCCGCCTGAGCCACGGTTTGAGACCCGCTGCTCCTCACGTACACGCCGAGATGTTTCAGGACAATATGGAACCAAAACGGATAAATACTCAACTCCCAGCAAAGGGGATAAGGCCCCGAAATATGTTTTGGAAACATAATCAGCATCATAGCGGCGCCGTGTGTCTGTTTACACTGCGGCCGCCATCGCTCCCCCCTCCCTCCTCGGCTAACAAACAGGGGGCGGGGGGGTTCAGAGGAGAGGAATCATAATAAAAATAGAAGGAGAAGGAAATATATTTTGCATATTATTTTAAGTAACTGTTCAAATTTCATTTCAGAATGGTAATCCACAAAACAAATATGTAGCGGCATATTTTAAAAAGGGAGGCTCCGCTCGCTTCAATTTCCTATTGTGGTGTTACGCTGTGTGTTTGCTCTTTGTGTCTGTTTGAATTGATTTGCACAGCTCGGCAGACAAGGGCTGAATGCTCAGACCAAGAATCCATAATTTCATATGATCTGATAGTTCTGCAGTATTACATTGATTTTTTCCCCCCTCTCTCTCGCTGCCTGTCTTTGGTGTTAACAAACAAGCTGAGGTAGCCGCGATGCAGCGCCGAGCAGAAAGAGGCGTGTTGTTCAGGTTAAGGTGATAATGTGGAGACGGGGACATGTTTGTTTGACGAAGAGGATATGTTTGTTATGTGCTGCTCTGTGATGAGCTGCTTCCTCTCCAGCCTCTCCAGCTGAAGGATGCTGAGGTGCAGGCGTGAAGCCCCGGCACGCCACGCCGGGTCAGACACGGCGGTTCTTTCAAAGGAGGTCTCTTCTGTTTCAACACAGGCAGCACAGCAGTTTCTGTGTGCACGAGAAATAAACTTTTTATTTCAGTATCACTTCGGGTCAGAGTGAAGAAAACAGGATGGACGGCGATGGTGAAAACGGGACACTCGCTGTGGCAGGGTGCTGTCACGCCAGCTACACCCGTGTTTACGCCGCCTGTGGCGCCAGGTCACAGCAGCACTTGTCCCTGAGTAAAACCAAATGTCACAACATTATTAAAGTTCTAGTTTGCCTTATGAGTCCTCGCAGAGGCATCTGCTATTCTAATATTTTATTCTAAATTTTATCGTTTTTAAGGTTGGCTTTAGTTTCGCTATGACATCACAACAATATGATTGGTCGGGTGCTGCTCCTGGAGCGACATGAATTAAATTGTAGGATCAGCACCAACATGGGGACGTCAGGCTGAGCCTCAGACTTCGGAGATCCTTGAAGGTTGTTTCTGTTCTCCGGTTCTGATACTCAGGAGAACCTTTGAGTGATGCTGATTGGTCCGACCGCTGCGTTACGAAGAACCAGGTGTCAATGAATGACCTCAAACCTTCCATCTCATCTGTGCCTCAGATGTGATCGGAGCAGAAATCTGGATCTAGTAAAGGCGCTAAGATGGAGTCAGACGCTGCAGGAACTCGCTGCAGGAACTCGCTGCTGAGAACGGTCTGGCTTCCTCTGGGTAAGCGCTGATATCTGATTGGATAGGCTGGACTTTATTGACCAAAACGAAGCTTCCTGTTGACATCTATTTACAGAAATGTGACATTTGAAAAAAAACACACGCACATCGATGTTTGACTTCCTGTTTGGTACACGCAGCCTTTGCAGAGCAGACGGTTGAATCAGGTGGCGTCACGGCGCCCGTTCTCTGAAGACGTGATGACTGATAACCACCTTAACCTTTTGTCATAATTACAAGATCTTTTCTTCTAATTGTGAGACAGTAAGTCACAAATACAGCTGCGAGTACTGCTTCCATGAGAGCGTCAACATGTTGAAATATTGCTAGAAGAGCTGATGTTACCTGTTGTAGTGCCCCCCAGTGGTCACATAATGCCAGCGTGGACAGCTCTGGTGAACCTTCTGGTGAAGATCGGAAAGAATCTGCGACCTGTTACGATCTTTAAACAAACCTGCCGGTTTCGTTGGCGTGTTCGGACTCAGAAGCTAGCTTTACATGCAGTCTGAGAGTCACATGTTCACACGTGCAGCTTTGATTGGTGGAGTTCTGCTCCTGGAAGACGCACTAACCCGTGGCTGCCTGAGGATGCACTTCCACTAATGCACAGTGTAACGACACTGTTGTCTGCTGTTGTCACTGGATGAAGCTGAGCTTTTGTCTCGGTGTGGCACCTGGGTGTGAAGTGGTGTTTAGTCTGTAGTGGCTCAGCTGTACTGCATAATGGCTGCTTTGACCTGACTCTTCTCCTCAGCAGAGCTCACAATTTATTTATATCCATTATATCCGGAGAAACCACCAAATATACTCTCGGAAATGTGTTTAAACCTAAAATTCTGAAAATTAATCAATTATTCCAGCAGAACAGAATTCAGGAATTCAGGTAAATAAATAATAATGATAATAACAATGTGCTTCAATATCTTTTTCTTTTTGTAAAACAGTAAATCTGAAAACATGGACAGCAACAATAATTATGTTTTAGTACTAAGGAAAAATGATTCAGGGCAGCTGTGGAAGCTGACAGCGGGCTGGTCTAATGAAGCAGCGTCCAAAGAAATAAACAGAGCCGTTATTGAGCTTGAGTTCCGCCCCCCCCTCCCCCTCAGTCATTCGCAGCAGATGGCCCCACCCCTCCCTGAGCCTGGTTCTGCCGGGGGCTTCTTCCTGTTAAAAGGGGGTTCTTCCTTCCACTTTCGCCTGTGAGTGCTTGCTCACAGGGGGTCAACTGATGGTTTCACCTTACAATATAAAACACCTGACTGCTGCTTTATAGGTGGAGTCAAGCTTCTTAAATGTACCTAAAATAAAAACCCTTAAAACTGAAGAACAGTCGTAAACTCGGGTTTGGATGGTGACATCGGTCCACAGTGCTGCACAGTCGGACCGTGGCGCTGGTCATTTAGAGCTAGACGAGAGGTCTCAGGATGTTTGATTAACGTGAGAACCTGAGACCTGAGCTTTAGCTTCATACACCATGCCAGGCTTTCAGTTGGAAGCCTGAAGATGGTGACGATGAGGAAGGCCTGTAACCGACAGGTCTATTTAGCTACAATGGTCTCTCTTGACATGTAGTTTCAGCTCTGTGCTTTCTCAGAGCTTTCAGACGTGCACCTTCTAAAATATTAAATTTGCCTGATTTCCAGCTGAATGTACAGCTCCCCGCACACAGTTCATATACACTGCAGCGTGAGTAAATACCTCAGCCTGACAAAGTGTTTCACATCTTCAGTAGAAACCAGAGGCGTTCTGGGGAAACCTTCTGCTGCTGCATTACGCTTCAGACAGTAATTAAGTCATTAATGAACATTTTTAAAAATGTCATTCAAGTTTAAAACACAACCAGAGTTAAAGGTGTGTGGGGTGGTTACAGGAGGGAGTGGACTCGATGTTTGTCCTCCGTATTCACGGGAAGACGAGCGATGAAAAGAGTCGGACACAGGGACACCGCCCCGCGGACGGAGAGCTGACAGCCACTCGTCAGTCAACAATAGCGGACAGAGGCGACCGTCCACAGGTGCACCACAAGCAAAGGCTCTCTTTCTGCCAACTGCTCTCAAAGCGAACTCAGCAGTAAGTGAGCCTGAGTGCAAATAACACAAGAAAAAACAGAGCTTTGAAAAAATGTCAGCGCCAGAAAAATCTGGATTTGGAGACAAAGCAAATGTTTTAAAAAGAGGCCTGTTTGCTCTGAACGTTAAAGAAATCAAAGTGAAACTGTGGACCTGAACCCAATGTAGTCATAAGAACTGATCACATAAACCTGGCTGACACACCATTATTCCGTCCTCTGAATTTTTCTTGTATTATTTGACAGGGTTTCCTTTTATAACCTGATTTTATAATATCTATGTAAATACTCGGTTTGACAGCTCCGTCTGCTGTTATTGGTGTCAAAATGAGAGCTCAGCTGTTCAAACGGTACCTGCGAGTCCCTCGGCTCTGCCGGATCCTCAGAACTGCTCATAAAGAGCAGCTTTAGATGGTTTGTTATCAGGTGCTGCTTCTCTTTGCACCGGCTGCTTTTGTTCATGTGCAAAATAGAAAAGTTACATTATCGGCGGAGTAAAATCAGCACGTGGGCGGCTCAAAGTAAAGTACGCTAACACTTGAAGTAAATGTACGAGTTTCAAAGAAAAGCTCGCGGGTTAAGTATAATCGCACTGAGGGAGTCAGGTGAGACGAGCTGATTTCATGTTTGTGTGAATTTGCTCAGCGTGTTACTATTGACACTGTTATCACATTTTATTCATACAAATCACAACATCAGTCAGCCCAAGTTGATTTATACTGTGAGGTGAGGACGATAATGCAGGAAACCCCAACAACCAGTCAGCAAACTCTTGGCGACAGTGGGAAGAAAAAACTCCCTTTTAACAGGAAGAAACCTCCACCTGCTGCAACAGGTTGGGGGAGGGAAGGAAGACAGGACAGAGACACGCTGTAAACACACAGTGAGTGAAGAAGAAACACCCAGTGCATCATGGGAATCCCCCGGCAGCCTATTGCAGCATAACTAAGGGAGGATTCAGGGTCACCTGGTCCAGCCCTAACTATATGCTTTAGCAAAGAGGAAAGTTTGAATCTTAAAAGTAGAGATAGTGTCTGTCTCCTGAATCCAGACTCCTGAACATTAAATTAAATCCAGACCAGCAGAACGACAAAATATTTTTGTTTGTAAGCTTATAGAAATGGTTTGATCTGTGAGAGAGGCGGGAGACCGGCTGATCTGGTCGCGTTTGATGTCCGAGACGTCACACCGAAGGAAAAGCAACACTTTAACTCGAGTTCACATGCGTCTAAATTTAGAATACTTCAGTAAACACTGCAGTAAATGTTTAACCGTCAGCTGAGATTCTCCTGACCACGCCCACTCAGGACCAACAACTTACAGTTGCCATTTTTAGGCTGCAAAGCCTGAAATTATTCAACTTTGCTTTCATGCACATACGGAAACGTCGGGGAAACCATAGGCCGTGTTTGCATGAGTGAGCCAAAGCAAAATATTTCATTTGGTCCAAACACAGCTTATGAAAAAGAAAAAACCTGGTGGTGAAATAACAGTGAAAGGAGTCCGTCGACCAAATTTGGTAACAGTTGCTGATTTATGACTTTGTTTCTTTTCGTTTTCTCTGAAGATTGAGCTGACCTCGGTCAGGATGTTTCTGTTTTCATCCACGTTTTTACTGAACACGGGAAACTCCACCCAGCATGACCATTTCTGATGCTGTGTGAGACTATGTCAAAGCTGCACTCCTTTAGCTCCTATTTGTGAAGGTTTATTATTTGTGGGCTTTTGATTGGCCAGCATTTCTTCAGTTTCAATTATATTGTCACCGTTTTTATGTGGACAGAGATATTTTTCAAAATTAACTTTGAAAAAATGGCCATTTAAAAAAAAAATACATGTAGCTGTAGCCTCAGACACATAAAGAATATTTCTTTAAAGTAGAAACATCAACAGCAGCGCCCCCTACAGGGAGAGCAAATCCACAGAATTAATTTAGCTCAAAGCCTTCCTGATGTATGACATCACTTCCTGTTCACCTGCCTCGATGGATGAACATTTTGAAAATCCAAACATGATCCAGACTTTTTCCGTGGTTTTTGAAACTGTTGTCAGTACAGTTCAGTTCAAACTGAGGTCATTGTACTCGGCGCTGAAAAGCTTAGAAATATGGTATCTAACCAGATTCTTACTCTGGATGGCATTACCTTGGCCTCCAGTAACACTGTGAGGAACCTTGGAGTCATGTTTGACCAGGACATGTCCTTCAACGCACATATTAAACAAATATGTAAGACTGCTTTCTTCCATTTGTGCAACATCTCTAAAGTTAGAAACATCCTTCTCGACGACTGTAAAACACGGTGGTTGTTAAGCTGCAGTTACAGTGCTGTCAAACAGGCGGCTGTTATATTAACGTTTATAAATCCAAGTTATTCACTTTACATGTAACAAGAACTCACAGTGAACAAACACACACTGACTTTCCACCAGCCGTGGTAACGGCGCCTGTTTCATCTCTGCAGTCGACGCCGTTGTCCTCGCTCGTTTTCGTTCTCTAATTCATCGTCTTTGTCAGGACAGAAACATCTTTTGTTGTTCTCTTTATACTCTCCTGTTTTGCCCCTTACACTACCCGCAGTCTGCCCCCCGACCCACCCCCCTGCCCTAAGAGCTCTGAAGGGCACCCAGGTGCCCAAGAGGTCGATGTAATGAGCGCTAATGAGCCCATTGACAGCCTCAGTACAGGCTGATTGGTGCTGCAGGCTCTCACCATGTGCTTGGTGGAGCACTTCCTGGCACAGGCCAGCAGCCTGCTGGATCTCTGCCCTGCCATGCCCTCAATATCAGCTTCATGTGACACATTACAGACAAGAACGAGGGGAGCGAGTGTTTGATGGTGAAGCTGTGAGGCATCTTTAGCTGCAGATATTTGTTCTCTGAGATGTGTGAGCTGCAGAGGATTACGACAGGTTTGACTTCAGCGCACACGTATAAGCGTGCAGTTTGTATTTTCCAGCGTGTTGTACGGCGGTGATATACCTGTGGCTACGCTACACCTCGCTGGCTAACTGCACACCCTAACTTTGTGATTACTGATGGATGGAGTCCGTCCTGTTAGATGCAAGTTAGTGTCACGGATCGTGCTCGCAGTATGTCCATGTCTGGGGAGTGTTTGGAACGACCACAGCACCTCATCCAAGACTTGTAACTGAACAGGAACTTAAGGTTTTCACAAACAGGAAGTCTTCTACACCCAGCATTCAGTCAGTTGATGATTCCACCAACTGTTGATAACAGCAGCCTGCTCTCCATTACCTACAGACCATAACGTGTTGTTCATCAGCACAGTGCTGCTGTCCCACTGTGCAGAGACAGGAGGAGCTGTCAGAGACGGGAGCAGATAAAAAAATACTTCCTGTTTGTGTCTCTCCTGGAAAGAGTAAAGACGCAGCAGCTGAAGATTTGGTCCGAACTGTAAAGATCATAAAAGCTGGAGTTCTGCTTCAGCGGCTACGCTGACCGAAAGGCCACTCTCGCTCAAACTTTGCGTATTCCCTCAAGTACCACAGGTAGGGAATCCACTTTATTAGAGCCTGTCAGCGTGGCTCGTGCTTTGCGCTCTGACTTTGATTGCTCGTGGACGTCCCACCGTAGCGTTTGTCAGATGAGGGATACTCCTCTCTCTCCATCCCTCCACTCCTCCTCTCTCCCTGTCCTTCCTGTCATCTCCGTGGCAGCGGGAGACATCTGGACGACTGTCACGGTTGACACGGTTGGTTGACGAGCACTGACAAATCCCCATGGACCCCAGAAAACAGGAGGAGAGGACTCATTGGTGATGATAGACCGTGTGTGTGTGTATTGTTTGCAAAATGATGGTAAGATTAATAATCCCTGCTCCGGGAATTTAAATCACCTTCACACACGTATAAAGTCGGAGATATGTACGGGACACGTTTCAGGATTCTACCTTCGCTCAAAGCGACCGCTAACGACACGTCAAAACAGCGGCGTCTGTTATTTTCTGTGTAACCTCACACAGGTGGGGTCTTGATGCATTGACATGCGTCACAGCAGGTTAACGCATCATTGCCTCACAAAAGCAGCACTTTCATCAAATTCATCCCCCAGACTGCAGCAGGCTCAGCTGTTAGTCTGCTTAAAGCATATGTGCGGCGCCGGCAGGATAAAGACGGACGCAGCGTCCACGGACGAAGCCGGCGTGGAGCCTCATGCCTGCATTCCCTTCAGTAGCCACCAGGAGGTGAAAACTGGCTGTAAAAATGCATCTGTTTCCGTAGAAGTCGGCGTGAAAGACATCCTCAGAAAACGCTCAGCTCAACGCCTCTTAACCCTTTAAAGCCGGTCAGAGCGGGCACGCTCTGTTTTGTGTAACTATTTTAAATCCCGGTAGCTCTGCAACCACGTAAGCTAGCGCAATAATTTTTTTTGCATATGAAACCGGAGGAGTTGTACTGACATCTTATGCCATCAGCTTGTCCTCGGTCACAGTTTCCTTCCACATATAACTTTGCAAAAACTGCATAAAAAGCGCTTGCAGCAACAGAAACATAATATTCCAGAAACACGTTTTGCCAATCCGATTGTAACACTTCCTACGTTGGAATAGACGTCAGCGTGAACTTTCGCATGTCCGCCATGACCTGCCCGAAACCGGAAATGTAGTTTTTTACCATCAAGGCCTCATGAGCCTATACTGGTGTTTTTAAAAGTTATGTTTGACTTTATGACTTTCTGTGTGGTTTCTGGGATGCTTAGGACTCATATTGCACTGCTGGAAATAGTTTATTTTGATGCAGATGCTGCTTTTTTGCAAATTTGCATTATAATATTTATTTTCGTTTTTCCTGCAGTGTATAAAAATTGGTGTATTTCAAAAATAAAACTATGAAGACACTCAAAATAAATTTCCTGTGGTGGGAAACTATTTTGTGCAACTTTTTTGTATTTACAGTTTTGAGGGATAAGCCTCTTAAATTTCTCTAACTAGAAATATATGTTAAAAAAACAAAAACCATTTTACTTTTTTTTTGTAGTTTATTGCACTTTTTTGCAATTTATGTAATTAATGCAGACATATTATTAAAATTTAGGCTGTAATGGTTGTATTGATGTATAGCAACTTGAAATGCTCCCAAAAATGGCTCCACAGCATGTAAACATATAATATAAGCTCTGGCGGACTTGGTTCTATGGTAGGTCTTAAAGGGTTAACAGAACGCCATAAACCAGTGGGTGACATCATGGCGGCTGCCGTCTTCCACGCATGCAGATAGTCCTTTATTTAATCCATAACAGCAGGCTAATCAATAAATTACAGGAATATAAAATAAATGAATTGTTAGCGCTCTCTGATGGAGGCAGCAGTTAATAAGCTAACATTAGCCGGGCTGCGTCACACGGATTAGCACAGTTTTACCTGCTTCCTGACATCGCTGCTCACCTGCTACAGACACGACATCGATATTAATTCAGTTCAGTTCAAGGTAGAGACTTTACAATAATACAGAGAAAACCCCAACGGTCCCACGACCCCCTAATGGCAAGTGACAGTGGGAAGGAAAAACTCCCTTTTAACAGGAAGGAACCTCCAGGAGAACCAGGCTCAGGGAGGGGCGGGGCCATCTGCGGCGACTGGATGGGGTGAGGGGAAGACGGGATAAAGACACGCTGTGGAAGAGAGACAGAGATTAATAATAAGTAATGACTAAATGCAGTATTAATAGGCTGCCTCATAACTGGGCCTGTTAAGAGACAGAGCGGTCCTTAATGATCAGCACCATGCGTGTTTTTC
This sequence comes from Neolamprologus multifasciatus, assembly GCF_963576455.1. Taxonomy (NCBI): domain Eukaryota; kingdom Metazoa; phylum Chordata; class Actinopteri; order Cichliformes; family Cichlidae; genus Neolamprologus; species Neolamprologus multifasciatus. Next base: position 39,503,224 of record NC_140439.1, read on the forward strand.
ATCCAATCATCCATCAAGACTTTTCTGATCCGAGCTTCCTGTTTCTATAAATACGTGCCCGTGTTGTGTAGAAACATCACATGAAACTAAATTACACAACTGACAATGACTGACTGTCCGTATGAGACGTCCTCGACGTCTTTCCTCAACTGACGGGAGATCATTTTTTGGGAGTTCAAATGATCGAAACTATAAATGAAAATGGATTTCTTCTGACGCGGGCTTCAGTTAAGCTGGTCTGCATGAACACCCGTGGATTAAAATCTCAGGTTAGTGAGTGCATTGTGCGAATACATGGAGAAGGCTTATTTAGTCTGCTGTGCAGCGCGGCCCGAACTGTTAAATTTGTAAAAACGTGTCCGACCCGATGGGAATAATGTGAACTCTGAAATAAAGTGGCGGAGGTGGAGATCCATTGAGTGAATCTGAATTAAACCCTCCCCTTGTGGATTTACTGAAATACTTCTCAAAGAAACACTGTTTGTCATTTATAGCCTGAGGCTCAGAGTAATGCTGTATAAAGTTGCATTGTAATGACATATAGAAACGGTGATTACAGCCTAATTCAATTGCTCCATAATCTCATTTCCATAATGGCCTTTATTTGGAACCTCAATTTATTGTTTTCCCAGAAATCATTATACAATTTAGCCTTTAAATCCATTTTGAATATGCGTGCCCACTGTAGGAGGCAGGCACATGCATAAATATCACATACACCAACATGGAACAAACCAGCAAGTGTGAACACACGCACACACACACAACAAGGAAGTACATGTAGCCAGATATAGCCGTGGCAGCACACACACTGATGGCATTATGGTAATGGATAGGCGGGCCCAGCTGGTATATCTGGTGGCAGCAGTGTGAGAAAAGAGGAGGGTTATAATGTGCAAATATTAATGATCCTGGGTTTGGGACTCTGGACACGCGTGCATCTTTGTGTCGACGTGCGTGTGCACACGCATGCGTGTGGTCAAGTGCCAGAGGGTGGGATCCAACAGCCTGGATTTAATCACTGGGACCCGTCTCCCTAAGATGACTATCATGATCTGCCAGCTTCGCTGAGCTCCTCTGATATGTCTGTCCCCGGTGACGCCGCTCGATCTGGGCTGCAGCGTTCGGCCAAGTCACCGAGATCACCATAAGTCCGCGGTAGGCATCGGACCAACCCCGGTCTTAGAGCTCGAATGCCGCCTGTAACCCCGTACAAAGCTTTAGTTCAAATAACCCCGAGTCCCCCCGTGTGGGCGCCGAGCTGCTCTTCCAAGGGTGTGTGTCGGGGATTTCAGCGACTCCGGGATGAAAGATCATCTTGGTACTTTTTCCAGTGTCTTTGTGCATGACGGCGCTCGGTTTATGATATCTGCTGTGCAATTTCTACATGGATAACCTGCTCTCTCTGCCGCTCGGCGAGGCGCTGCGAGGGGCGATCATGCAAGACTGATTCCTGTGCTTTCTTAAGAGGATATATAATACGGTTCACCTCTGCATACTCCTGCTGCTGAGAAGCTTTTCAGAGGATTCTTCAATACAGCCACCGAGGAGATCATGTCGAAGAAAAAATAGCAAAATGAAATCATATAGAAGCTCCGCAAACGAAAGGAGAGAAGAAAGGTTCACTACAATGTCCGCTGCTTCGACTCGGCCGGTGTTAAAGCAGCGGCCCGTTACATTTACCTTTGTCCGAGAAGCTCCAATCACACCTGTTCTTATATGTTTTACTGTGACAGCTGATGTACGGCTGAGGCCCGGAGTCAGAGCAAGGCGTGAGAATCCAGGAGTTCAGATCCTGGGCTTCCTGTTCCCCGTCAGAGTCAGGAAAATGGGAATATTATTCCTAACAAGAACCACATGCAGGCTCCTCGTGTGGGCAACACTTTATAAAACAGCCCAACACTGAAATGATTTTAATTATTTACTTAAACATCGATAGAGCAGAATAAGAGATATAAAAGAAATATTTGTTCTGTAAATAATTTACAGTCGTGCACGAGCAGTTTTAAGTATTGCAGATCATATTTTACAGGAAAGAGGACACTGATTGTTATTGGGGGATCATTTCTTGGAAAAACAAAGTATTTCCCATCTTACATCATAAATACGCCGCACTGGTCGGGGGCACGGGCCGCGGTTACCAAACCCTAAAACGAAAAAAGGTATTTATTTTTTCTTGTAAGGTGATAACAGGTAACTTTATTATATTTATATTAGAAATCAAAGGATAGTTGAATAATAGAACCAACATAATGAAGATTAAATAAAGTTTTTACGATGTAAGATGGTGAAATAATGTTTGTTCTTCTGCAAAATTACCAAGAAATTGTAACTAATGTTTACCTGGAGTTTCCTGTAAAAACCGAATGTGTGACCTCTTATTCCTGTAAGTATTTGTGGGTGAATGGAGATCTGCTGTGATTTCATCTTGAGATGAATTACAAGTGGATTGTGTCTCTGAGCTGCACACCTCAGGTTGGTTCTTGTGTCTCGCTGATATATTCGAACATGTGAGGCTGTTTTTGCTCCATCTTCAGAATTACACTAAGTTGTGCAACTTCCTTTCCCGGCCAGAACACACGTCTGATAAAATCTAAAATCTTTCTTCTTGGTTAAATAAAATAAAACAATCAAAAATAATAGCGAGTATCCGGCCGGATCTGTCCTGCTTTGTGATAACTTGGAATTTTGATGGAAATGTGTGGAACTGGTCCCAGACTGGGCGCTGGGACGAGTGATCATGTGATGAGTTAACCCTGTGAGTTATTGAATACCTGCACCTTATATGCAGCTTTATACGTTTCCTGGAGCCCGAGGAGCCACGGGGAAACTTCCGAGCTTCTTTACTGAAAGGAAGGGGAATGACGTGGACACGAGCTGTTCATGACTAAGTGCTGCGGGTCACCATCGCGGACGTAAACGAGCAGGAAAAGGGTTGAAGCTAAAAAAGCTGCCGAACTGCGGACGGTCCAAAGACGACATGTTTGCCGTCGAATAAACAGCACCCGAGGTAAAATAGAGAGGGTTCACACTGTCCTCCAGCATATTTGATCAGAGACGGTGACAATTATACATCCTGGCACATTCCTCTCAGTGTCACAGACTCAGGCACCGCTTGGCCACCAGACGTGGGCCGCTGTTGCCGCCGATTGGTTGGAGTTCTGTCAGATAGCCAAGCTCTAATGGAAACGCTACAATGCAGCCAAAGTGCGGGAATCATTTCAGTGATAAAGTTATATGTTCAGCCTAGAACAACTGGTGGAGATAATGTTTGGCCTCATTATAATTCTCACCATGTTTAAACAGGCGGCCGCAGAACGCAAACAAAAGCAGATGAAATTTGAAAAGTATTATCAATATTGCAGATAGTGGATGCCCTTTCCAATCACAAGCTGCATATCTCTCACGGCAAATATATGGTTGAGTAGTTCATTCGTTTCTATTAGGTCCCTTGTATGTTTCCCCATGGCTCATATATATTTATGCAGAATTGATGAAAAGGCCAAACAAGCTGCCATTAGATATGGGTCGACTCCAGTAGGCGAGCCGAGCTAAAGGTACATCTAAAAGGCATTAGTCTGCAGTGACAGATCTCCCTCTTTGTTCCCCTCTTTGCGTGGACTCATTCCTCACACGGACTCGGCCACGAGCCAAGCTTTCAGCCGCTCCATTGTACGGGAAGCGCGTGCGCACGGCCGGCGTCTGCACGTCGTCGTGTTTGCAGCCCGCTGCGAACGTGTTTACCTGCACACGTGCATGCGTGCACTCTCTGCGTACACGCGTGCGCTCGCCTCACACTGCAGAGCCCGCTCCGCACGCCGCTCCGTGTATTCTCTGGCTCTGTTAATAGCTGGCTGCTGGAGCAAAATAATTGTCATTTTCCAGCCAGTGGGTCTAAAGTCATACAACATAATGAAATGTATAAAAAAGAGGGGAAATGGCAGACAGGAGGCATGCTAAATCAAATGTAGAGAGATCTGAATAATTTAAGGCACAGGAAGGCGAGAGGAGGAGGAGGAGGTGCAAATGGAAAGATGTTGAAAAGTATCATTTAGGTTGACAGCGCTATGTGCTAATGTGCATCCACGAGGGCAGCGCGCAGGAGGGAGGAAGAAATATGAAAATATAAGGCGTGGATAATCTGTGTTCGCCAATCGATCGATTCGGTATCTAACGATCGTTCGCCGGCAGCTTCGTCTCTAACTAACCCGGCCGCAGCGCTCGCCGCGCGGCCTGCCAGCTGAGGGCTGAGATCACTACGAGAGCAGGCGTGTGATTGACTGTTACGGGGGGCAGCGTGGACAGAGGAGGCTGACCTTGTCCAGACACTCAGACGCACACACGGACGTGGGGATGAGGTGGGACGGCGCTGTCACCGCGTTCTGGGAAAACGAATGTTTGGCCGTCGCTCTCTTTTTTTCCACCCTCTCTTTTCACGCACACACTCACTCGCTCTCGTAAATCCCTGATTACCATGTTGTACACCTGTCCAACATTATGATGGTATCTGGCACGGGCTGCGGTCGTCTCTAGAAAAGGTACAAAACACACAAGCACATCCTCCTGCAAGGACGCTGTATGTACGCATTTATCCCCGAGTGTGTGCGTGCGGGCTGCAGAGGCCGGTCTAATGGAGACACAGTTTTATTGTGCGTCAGGCAGGCAGACAAACAGTTTGCCAGTTTTTCTGGAGCTGAGCTGGGCTGCAGCTGGTGATGAAGTGGAGCCAGCATGTAGTCAAGGCTGACATATACCATCCACTGGTGACAGCAGCGCACACACACACACTTTATCTGTGCAAAGCACTAAAAGATGTCTTCTGCTCAAGTTTAGATGTATTTATCAGAGGTAAAGGCCAAAGATGTTAAAACGTCCCGGTGGGGGCGGGGCTTCATTTAAAGGATCAAACATCTTTAGGTTTTTCATCTGCTGTTAGCTGAAGTCAAAGAAGCAGAGTCGGTGAGCAATATTCCTGCAGTCCCAGCTCATCTTAGTGCGTTTTTGTCCAAATCATATAATTAAAAGTTACGTTTCAGACGTGACGGCGAGGCTCTCGGGTCAGATCAGGTTATCCTCCACCAATCAGCCTGGACAGTGACTATATGTCAGGTTGTTACAGATTATGATGTTTGACTGGATAGAAGCGCCCCCTCCGCCCTGTGGATTTTACTTGGACCACGTCTCACGCCTTTTTGATGTGTGACGCTGACGCTGCCTGATACCATCACATGGTTCACATCATTGGATTCATCAGACTCACAGCTGTCCAACAAACCCTGGGTGGTATTTCTCTGACGCTCCCAGCAGAAACTGTCTGTAATTGTATTAAACCATTTCATGCATATAGTCTTATATTTGAAATTCCTGCCTGTTGTACATCTGCGTTTGTAGCAATTTCTCAACACATCAAGATATTCATATTCTGCTTTTGCAGCCATGCAGAGGAACTCCTCGCCCACCAAGTTTGAAATGAATCAGAGCTTCCTTTATGAAGTGACACCAGCTCTCATTCGGCTCAGCATCATTTCGTTATTTCCACAATTAAATTAATTAAATTTAAGCACTTTTGCAATAAAATATTTTTATCCAAGAAATGATTTTACAAACGAGACTTTAACGAACGTGAAGAACATGGATGGGTTTTTGACTCAAGCTGTTTGGGGGAGTCTTACCTGTGACGTGATTGGTAGGTTTTATGTGTTAAAGCGGCGCAGCTCTTCACTGATGATAATCTGTTCATAATAAAACAGAAAAGATAAAGAAAGAAAACAGAATTAAATTTAACAAACTAAATAAAATAAAAGCGAATAAGGAATAAATAGTTTGTGTGTCCTTGCTGCTCGTTAGATTAACTGCTGCGTTTAAACCGTCTGCAGGTGTCACTGGTTTCCTGCTCAGATGACCCGCCTCTCGCCTCATGACCGCTGGCTTTGCTCCGCCTCCACCCTGAACTGGGTCAGTTATTAAAAAGTTGGACAAGATTAAAAAGCTAAAACTGAAACAGAACAAATGTGTCGGTGGAGTTTCTTCTTCTTCGTATCTGTGCGTTGGTCACATGCTGTTTGTCCTGTGGGGCCACCGTACTTCAGGCCTGATCAGACATCAGCACTGAGCTAAGGAAACCGGCTGTAGAGTGAAATCTCCTGTGTGTGATGTAGGAGTGTCACATTTTTCTGTGGAAACATATTTAGTGACCAAATGCTGGTGGTGCGTGTACACGTGTTAGGAAAACACTGAATGTGTGAGACCGTGTTAAGCTCCGTCTCTGAGCTCAGACCTTAATTGAGACCGACCGTTGGATTGAGACGTTTTCAAAGAGTCGCTGGTTTCAAATGATCATTCCTGTTAAATATGCGACTGTGTGAATTACAGAGCAACTTGGCTCTCTCAAAATACTCCCAACAGGCTTATCTGAGATGAAAAACGGGGTTGGAAGGGTATTTTCGCTTGATTTTTTTTTCTTTCAACACGGCTGGCAAGGCAGATCTAAAAAGACTAATTTAAAATGTTAAGGTCTCCCAAATATTAATTGTTTGGTCCAGGAAGAGCAAATTTAACTAATTAAGTTTCTCTCTTTGTGGATTTTTGACCGTCCAAGGATTCCTCCTGACACAGCTGATCGGTTTCCAGCCAAATTCCAAATATTTTAATGGAAGTTTTGTGTAAACAGAGGTTATGAATGTGTTCTGCAGAAGATTCCATAAAAAGAACGATATGGACGCCGTAACCCGGCCATCTGTCCCACGTGTCTGTGCTATGACCACATGTATGCCACTGAGCTCCTGCTGTGCTGCTGTGTAGTAAACACACCGACGTCCAGTAATTTCTACATTAGTGACCAAACCAAACCGTGCTCTTTAACGACGTGTCCACTGTTACCGTGGAATAAATTTATGATGCCTCGTCTAGACATGAAGCGTTTCCCTCGTCGGCCATCGTTCTCTAGCTGGCAGCTGGGCCATCGTGGACAGTTCAGGCTCTGGTTGTGAAGCTCTCCAACGTCTCCAAGAGCTCCACATCCACCAGGGGTCAGAGGTCAGAGGTCAGAGAGGAAGAGATCGGCTCAATTGTTAGATTTAATTAAAGATACGAGAACATTTGACTGAAAGAGCAGGAATAACACAAGGAGGAAAAGAACTGGGGCAAATGGCTCGGGAAACCAGGAAGATGACAAACATTATATATACGTGCAACTGGAAACAAAATCCTCCTTCAAAATAAAACAGGAAGTTTCCAAAATCCAAACTCACGGCGAGAGACAACAAAAGTGCTAAATGTCTGCTGGGCGTGACACGTGTGGGTTTTTTAAAAGTCGGGGAATTAAAGGTTAAACGTCTCTTCGGATGAGACTTATCTCGAGAGCACTTCTAACACGGACGAGGCACCGAGTGCGAAATGAGACAGACGAGCGATCGGCGCGGGAATTATCACGATCGGCTACAGAGGTATCAGCTGGCTAAAAGAAACAAAAAGCTTCATGTAGCTGCGGCGTGAATGGGCTGCGAGCTGTCTGCTGTCTGTCATTAGCCGCTCTTTGGGTGTTCCTGCAGATCAGGAAGCGAGGGAGGAGGGAGAGCAAAGTCCTGTCCAAGAAGAAGTATTATTGTCCAAGAAGTATTAGTTCTCTTTTTAATTTTAGCAAGACGAGGAAGTCGGAATTCAAATGAAAGAATCGGTTTCCATCCAGCTAATAGTAATCCATAATCCCACCAACGTGTCTAAAGCACAATGTGGTCGCTGTGATTAACGTTAATGCCTCCCCTACTCAATTTATTGAAATGTTGGAATGAACACATTTGGTTTGGAACCAACGCACTGGCTTGTGTTTAAAAATGTGGACGGGTGGGGGTAAGACGGGAGGGAGGGAGGGGGCCGATGGAGTGAAGTGAGAGAGGAGGAAGAAGAGCAGGCAGAGTAAGTCAGAGGAAGACAGAGAGAGGATGTGCGAGAGCGATGATTCCGAGGAGAAAGAGAAGGATGGAAAAAGGAAAAATGAAAAATGGGAGGCGGCCGTGTACAAGCAGAGGAGAGCGAGATGAGAAGAAACAAAATAAGTTCCTGCCTGAAATTAGTCCACCCTGGTCTCATTCGAAGGTCTGGCCTGATGGTTTTAATTTCTCCAAATGGCACACTTTGCAGACAGACAAAAAAAAGCGAATGAGAGCAAAAAGAAAGTGGTATTAGAATAATTAAACGCGGGAAGAGGGTCGCAGTTTCATTTTCGGCAACACTTCAAATGAATTCCTGTAATGATCCTGAAACCTTGAAAAGGCAAAATCCAATCAAACAATATCTACTGGGCTTCATTTTCTGTGCTGGGGGAATGACCCCTCTTTGTCAAAGGGCGAGTCATGAGAATGTGGGTCGCCGTAGACATACAAATGAAGGGCGGACAATTTGGTCTAGTTAAAGCCATTATGCCTACAAGTGCGTGCGCGGTAATGTCGAGGTGTGTGCGTGCGTCCGAGACGCTGTGTGGGAAGGGGAGCGATTATGGATGCGTCGGAGCGTTTGTCGACGCGCACGCACGAGCGCTGCGGCTTTAACACTTTGTGGCTGTGATATGACTCATTGTAAATGATGCCATGGAAGGTCAATTGTGGAGATCAGAATGGCTGTTGATGGAGGGGAAGGGAGGAAATGTGTCATGTTTTTCCCCCTCACTGCGTGCCGCCGCCGCTGCTGCTGAGGCATTTTGATTTAAAAGAATAAATGGATCTGCTCGGGTTATTTCTCTCTGACTGGCACCGTCCAAAATAACACCCCTGGCCCCATATTTCTTGGAGAAGCCTTATGCTTTGCACCCATTGTTTTTACTCCCTCCCCTACCTTTGACCATTGGAGGGGTAATCAGGCATGAGTGCCGTGGATTATGGCACGAGTGGATGAGCAGCTGCAATGCTCCAATGACCTTTTGTAACTCATTACTGGACCTCCAAAAAAGAAAGGGGATAAGAGGAGAGAGAGAAGAGAAAAACACAGTCGAGGGGGAAAAAAAGGAGGAAAAAAGAGGCCTCCTCTGAAATCTTTGGGGATATTCAGCTCAGTGACCATGATGTGTTATTGTCTGCATCGCCTTACTCGGAGCAGATGTTAAATGGACTGATTGACAGACAGTCGTAGTCTGGGAAAAGATGGGAGAAAGGAGGAAAGCAGGTGACCATTAAAACAGGTGAAGGTGATACAAAGGAGCGTTTTCCTCTGTTTTCCAAGCTGGAAGAAAAAAAGAAGAAAAAGGAGGAGAGCGAGTGTGGGGACGGTGTTTACGAATGATAATTGCGTCACCGGAGGGGGCAGTCTCATACGTTTGACCTCCGGGTCCTGCAGGTGTTTATGCCCCCCCCACAGCACACACACAGAAACACACACACGGCCCAGGTAGTACTGCTCTTGTGGGGACCTCAGTCCGTTTACACATTAAAGGGACAAAAAGCATAATGCTAATTGTTCAACTTTAACTGGCAAGTTGGCACAGAAATTCAAATTCACACAGAGATAAACAGGCAGTGATCGGGGGGGTGGGGGTGGGGTGGGGGGGGGGTGGATCCAAAACTGAGAAAGGGAACAAATCAGGGAAGAGCACATACAGAAACCTTCAAAATAAACCAGGAAGTTAACTCGAAGGCAACACAAAGTGCAGTTTATATGTGCAAAATACTGTGGATGAGTGAATTATGATCAAACATGCACAAAAGTGGAATAGTTCACAGCAGGGACCGTGTTCTGATGAACACGTTTAACTAACGTATGCACAGTCATCGTTCAGACGTGAATCACATGACGGAGTGAATCAAAAACAAGAGAATAACAATAAAGAGGCAGGAAAAGAACAAAGGAGGGAAGTAAAGGCTCTACCCTTCAAAATAAAACAGGAAGTAAACTGAAGGAGGGACAAAAAACAAATTCAGCCTATGAAAATCAACTCTGCCTTTTATTTGAAATTTAATATTGAGTATCACCTTATAATAATGGAGCCGTGTCTAACTTCAATTCTTTCAAACACATTTTTGAGAAATGAGTGTAAAATACCTGAAATACATGAATATCTGACATTATACATCACATGAACTTGTAATTATTTCTTTGTGAGATCCTGACTTGTTACCGATTACTCCAGAGTGCCTATCTTTAAATATTTGTAGGTACATATAATTATCTTGTACTTTCAAATCAACTACAGTGAAATGACACCCCGGGCTTTGGGTGGCCTAATCCTCAGAGACCAGACGGATGACTCGGGAACATTAAACACACAACAACAGAGACCATGATGCTTCACTGTGAAAGGAACTGCTCAGTTCTGTCTCTGAGGTTTTAGGTCCATGGAGGTTTAGGGGAACCCACCGCGGTGTCCTCGCCCCAGTGAAATGTGACAAACGCGGCGTCCGTGTAGCCGGACCTTCCTGCCTCTGACGTTAAAAACGTCCTGGCTTTAAAACAGGGCGGCGCTCTTCTTCTTCTTCTTCTGCTGTCATCCCTGCAGATGCTTCCAAACCTTCGAGCCCTCAGTGCTAAAAGCAATTTAGATGTGAATATTGAGTGATTGAATGTGTGCCAGAGAAGAGGAGGAGGAGGTGCAGGAGGACCCCCGCTCCACCACCACCACTACCACTGCTGCTGCCCCCCTCCCCCCCCCAATGAAATGGTTTCTCCCACAATTAATGCAGTGCACCTGTGATGCTCGATAAAGAGTGCCGCGCTGTGCACAGGTGTGGAACATTAGTTCTGGGGGTGTTCCTTGAAAAAGACAAGCTTCTCCCTCTCTCCCCTGTAATAACACACTCACACACACACACTTGCATTCAGCATGGAGAAAAAAATAAAGTGTGCGATGCTGTGAGAAAAGTAAAAATATGTAAATGAACCCAGAGCTGGAGAATCAATCCTGTCATTCACAGCAGTGCACCCGTCGAAGCTCAGGTAAGCACACATCAGCGGCCGCCGTGGTTTGAACGTCTGAGAGTGCGGATGTGGTGGCGAGCAGAGGCACAGTGTGGAAAGTGGGACAGAAAAAAGCTCCTCGTTTCATCACGCCGTAACATTTAAGTAGGTACCAGTTTGGGGGCCGTTATTGATTGGATGCAGAGTTCAAAGAGGAATTCGTACTGAGGGAAAAATAAGAATGTGACTCCAGAGAGAGAGATGATGAGAGCAGCCGTCCTCCGACATAAACAGATATATTAAAGACAGATGCAGACGGAGATAAAAAGCCGCAGCTGTGAGATATGTACGTTGAAGTAATGTGCTTGTCTCGCTAATGTCTATTTTGATGCTCTTAGCTTAACCCAATCTCTAACTAGGTCATTAAGTAGCCTACCAAACACAGTCCTAGATAATCCTTTAGAATTAAGTATGTGTGCATGTTGAATATTCAAAACAGAGTAAATATAGCTGCAATACGCTGTGCTGTTCACAGTGTAAGTAATAAAACACAGAGTGTATTAAACACGGTTGGAATGAGCGGAAGAGCATCTCTGATCCATCCATATTCTCAGGATTCTGCCACAGTCTGAGATCAGCTCTTAACTAATGTTTAATCTCTATATGCAGTCACATCCACGGAACAGGCAGAGTCGGAGATGTTTGTTTTCCAGACTTCAAAGAAATTTCACATTTCTTAAAGTGCTCTGTCGCTTTGACTCTTCTTTTAATCTCTGTCTAATTATTTGATCTTGTAAGAGATCAAATAATTAGCTGCCTCATGACAGCTTACATATTCATCTGCATTGGCAAAGGGTGACCTGCTGACGGGGTCTCTTGAATCTGTTACTTGCTGTGTCCCTTAAAACCTAAAATAATGTCAGAAACTACAGATGATTCCAGACGATGCTGACGCGAATCAGTGGATGTTGTTCCCCTTCATCGGTGAAGTAAAACAGGAAGTAAACTCTTTGGCACGATCGTTGTTACCTGTTTGTTGTCAGCACACCCGATTTCTGTGCTCGTACGGCAGTTTGTAGCTCTGGTGTCATGTGCATGCGCACCACCAATCCCTCCTGTGGTGTCTTAAAACTGATACTGGGGACCAATGTTTCCCCCGCTTAGATTTGCTATTTATGAAGCACATGGTGGACGTCAGTACATCATCCATCCATCCATTATCCAACAATCTATCCATCCATCATCCATCCATTATACAACAATCCATACATCCGTCATCCATCTGTCATCCAACAATCCATCCATCCATCAATAATCCAACAATCCATCCATCATCTATCCATTATACAACAAGCCATACATCCATTATCCATCTGCCATCCATCCATCATCCAACAATCCATCCATCATCCATCCATCCATCATCCAACAATCCATCCATCCAACAATCCATCCATCCATCAATAATTCAACAATCCATCCATCATCCATCCATTATACAACAAGCCATACATCCATTATCCATCCGCCATCCATCCATCATCCAACAATCCATCCATCATCCATCCATCCATCATCCAACAATCCATCCAGCCAACAATCCATCCATCCATCATCCATCCATTATATAACAATCCATACATCCATCATCCATCTGTCATCCAACAATCCATCCATCCATCCATCCATCCATCCATCCATCAATAATCCAACAATCCATCCATCCATCAATAAAAAAAACAATCCATCCATCATCCATCTATTATCCAACAATCCATACATCCATTATCCATCCGCCATCCATCCATCATCCAACAATCCATCCATCCATCATCCATCTGTTGTCCAACAGTCCATCCATCTATCATCCCTCCATTATCCATCATCCATCCATCTATCATCCATCCAACAATCCATCCATCCATCAATAATCCAACAATCCATTCATCATCCATCAATTATCCAACAATCCATCCTTCCATCATCCATCTGTAATCCAACAATCTATCCATCCATCAATAATCCAACAATCCATCCATCCATCCATCCATCAATAAAAAAACAATCCATCCATTATCCATCTATTATCCAACAATCCATACATCCATCATCCATCCATTATACAGCAATCCACACATCCATTATCCATCCATTATACAGCAATCCATACATCATCAATAATCCAACAATCCATTCATCATCCATCTATTATCCAACAATCCATACATCCATCATCCATCCATTATTCAACAATCCATCCATCCATTATCCATCATCCATCTATCCATTATTCAACAATCCATCCATCCATTATCCATCATCCATTATTCAATAATCCATCCATCCATCATCCATCCATCATCCATCCATCGTCCAACAATCCATCCATCCATCTGTCATCCTACAATCCATCCATCCATCATCCAACAATCCATCCATCCATCTATCCATTATTCAACAATCCATCCATCCATTATCCATCATCCATCATCCATTATTCAATAATCCATCCATCCATCATCCATCCATCATCCATCCATCGTCCAACAATCCATCCATCTATCATCCATCCTTCATCCATCCAACAATCCATCCATCCATCCATAAAAATACAAATGACCTAAAGTGTTGGACCATGATGGTTGGTCCGGCGAGAAGATGGTCCGCTACTTTTAATAATGCTGTTATTAGTACCACTCTGGCTCAAAAATTGTTTACATAGTTTAAATCTCGTGCCACTGTTATGTTGATTTCTAAAAATGTTTTATTGTTATATCCGGTGTTGTATTATCTAATTTTAGTGGTAATTTAAATGTTCTGCAGTACCTTATTGGCCCAACAGGGGGCTCCACCCACACTTTGTGGTTTACTGTGGGTAAAAAGTCACACATGCAAAGCACACAGACGCTGGCGCCATAATACCGTTCATAAGTGAAATATTTACTGTCCTGCTAGTGCAGTAGGCTGAACTTCTTCTGTTCCTGCACCAGTGAGACATCAGATCCAGATCAAACTCTGATTGGTGCCTGACTGAAATATTTGGGTTTTTAATTGTTGCTAAACACATCTGACAGTAAATGACCCCGTCCTGACCTCGGCCCCCCTCGGCGTGGCGTCCTTTCTCATGTCTTTGGTGGTTTTGAAGCGCGCTCTGCTCACTGATGTAGCGGGTGGGTGGCGGGTGCAGCTGGGTTTTTTCTACCTGGAACCTAATTGATCTGTTAATCGCTGGGATTGGTCACAGAATGAAGACACCTGCTACCCCACCTGGGTTTCTGTCAGATGGGACCACGGTTAGATAGAAATCCACCAATGTCAATTTTCCAAAAGCCCGTGTGTTCTGTGTTCTGAGGGGTTTTATTCCAGCATTATTGCTCATTTGGAAAGCAAATAAAACCACAACCAACCATCACGAAGACTTAAGAACACAGAAGAAGATACAGATACAGATACAAACACGAACACGTAGCTTCCAGTATGTTTTCAGCAGATACGACTTTCAGATGCGGAAATATCTCTGTGTTTATGATATAAAGCTCTTGATCCCTGTTTTCGTGGCTGAGAATGAGTTTGGTGCCTCCGAACTGCATCATTAATTATGCACTTCACTTGAAGTGACCTTGGGCTGTGATAGTCCTGTGCTGACCTTTTTCCCTCAGTGTGAGAACAAGGAGCATTACATATAGCATTCACACATCATCTGAAAGCTGAAAACATCATTGTCCTGTCCTCGCTTCTACTTCATAAGAAGAATGAGCACATTGTTGCATTGACGTCATATGGAAGTAAGTTTAGGACCGGCCCGATGGTTAAAAGCAGTGACTCTGGTCTGCTCACACACGGGCTGATTCACAGGGTAAAAACAAAGAGACGCTCGTGCTGCGGTGAAAGCCACCTCGCACCAGAGTTTCCCCATCGGTTTGTGTTCCTGCTTTCGTCAGCTCACGTCCATGTACACAAAGTAAAGTCACCGTAGGCCCCAAACCTGAGAACATTTTTGGACTTTCTGGTGTTTACTTCAACTGTTACTTTGTTGGTTGGTTAGATTTAAGCAATAAAAATGAAACGTGCATGCTGGCTGCAACAAAAAAAGATTTGTTTTCACGTTAGTTCACGTATGTATGCAAATACACAATAGTTATTGAACAGGTTTGGAACTGATAGTCGTTACTGATAACACCGACCTGAGTGACATCTTTACGTGAGGCGAAGGCTGCTGTGATTTGATGCTTTGTACAGATTTGAAATAAGTGTGAGCTACAACGAGAAAAGTCACGGCAGTCGCTCACGGCTTTGTGAAGCCTCTTATTTTTTACTTGACGAGCAACGGGTGCCACCTGTCAATCTTTATGTAGACTTCTATCCAATCAGACTTCAGGGGAGTCGCCCCCTGCTGGACATCGGAAAGAATGCAGGTTTAAGGCACTTTAGCGTCACTTTTTTCATGTACAATCATCATCGGTGCAGGAGGTGAGCATGGGCAGCATCTGTATGTATGATGTCATGGAACATCTGGACAGATGAAGGAAAAACTGAGCAGCTCCCTTTTAGCTGTTCGGGATCTTTTCGCCGGTCTCTCACAGAGAGCAGGACGTGTGGTGTCCTGGCATTGGTTCTGTCTGCCCACCGGCTCAGTCCGGCCTCTCTCAGACTCTGTAGCACATTAAACACCGGTCAGACTGCTTGTGCTGTCTCATGCAAAGTTCAGGGCTGTGGTGCTTCTGCGGAAACAGTTGGAGGAGGTGGGGGTTGTCGTGACTTACAGGAGATGAGGAGTCTGCTGGACTCTCCACCTGTGGACCTTCAAGAGACTCACCCGTGCACACCACATCGGCCCTGTGAACACAATCAGTTGTCAGCTCAATCTGTGCATTTTTAAAAAATATAAATGA